>NC_050582.1:47998713-48598713 GCF_011100635.1 Trichosurus vulpecula | reverse complement strand
GCCAGGGGGAGATCTCCAGACATATTCCTATCTTCCCCGTTACTGATACAAAGAAGGAGATGCTGCTGCCCGTCAAATCACGGAAGGAGAACATTACAGCCTCTGATCATTGCAACACAGCACGGGCAGGGGTGCAGCAGAAGTTCATTCTCACCTCTCCCCTTCCTCAACAACACTTCCTGCTTCAGGAGGTGAATATTCTGCCCTTTCTGGCCGCCTCTTCCCACCCCCAACATCAATAACGCAGAGGGGAGATAACTATTTCAGTACTCTTATTCAGATTTTTAAAAAAGCAGTGGGCGAAATGATAAAGGGAGACAGCTAGCTATATAATGCTGCTTCTCATCCTCTCTACCCCAATGTACGTTGACTTGGCTTTCTCCTCCATTCCTCCGCAAAACAAATGAATGATTTAAAACTTCCAAGAAAAAAAAAGATAACGAATAACGGATTCAATTTTAAGAACTGCGGTTAGAAAGGACTTCAGGATCCTTGGTCCATTTGTAAGGCAGCAGGAGGCTACTGAAAGGAAAGAAATGGGCAGTCACCTGTGGAGTGACTTGGAAGTCCCTCTCCTTCTTCAGGCTTCAGCTGCCTCCGTAAAAATAAGCGATCGGCTTAGATGATCTTTAAGGTCCCTTCCAGGGCTAAGATTGAATCAATGATTTTTCTTGGACTGCTCTCAGCCTAAGGAAATGTTGTTACCTTATTTTACAAGAAGTATTGACTCATTAAAGAACAGGGAAGCTGGGGGTGGGGTGGGGCACACAGAAACCGAGAACCAAAGGGAATAGATTGATGGAGATGAAATAGTGGTATTAGACCTATTCCACTCATAGGTGCTCTCCTGCCCCTCTCCCTGTTGCTCCTTCCCCTTTTTGTTACCTACTTTAATTTTTGAGACCCTCGGAGGCAGGGACAGGTGAAAGGTGGATTTATGAAAAGAGAGCCAGCCCACATTTCTCTCCTGGCATGTCTGCAGTCAGTTTAATCTTTTTTTCTGCTCTCTCCTCTATCACCTCCTCCTTTTATTTTCTCTCACTTACTTCTCTCTTATTTCCCTTCCCTATCTTCCCCAGCTCTCTGGCGGGTGTCCTTAATTCATTAGTCTCCACCTGCCTACCTCTCTTTGCCTCAAAAACTGTCTTTCTCTTCCTAATTCCGAAGTGCAGAGGACAGTATCAGTTCTCTCCATTTCCTCAGAGATGATTTACTGCTTCTAGATGTCCATATCCTGATACTGTAGGTGGATTTCCTAAAAGCATTTATTCAGCTTTACAGATTCCCTGGACACATTTAAACAACAGGAAATTGCAAAATTTTCAAGTAGCTCAGCTTCTGAGACCAAGAAGTGCTCTTTCTTATATGAGCACTGGAAAAAGATACAGATTTGTTAGTTTTAGAGTAGCTACTCAAAAGGATAATATAATCAAGTAAGACTAACACTATAGTTTTAGCATTTTACTTTAAATCATAATAAGTTAGTAACCTATTTTATGTCATTCACTGATATCACTAGAAACTTTCAAACTGATGTGTCACTCATTAAGAAATTATGCCTTCCCCTGTAGCTTCCATCTCTCCAGCTTAAAGAACTAAATAAATATCCATTATTTTTTATAATACTCATGTGCCATAGGTCAACAGAATTACCTTGTTTTCCTAGGTGAAGAAATCAGTACAGGGTAAAGTTAAGTGGTTTTCCAAACCTCCTTAACAATTGAATCATCATTCAATCAACAGGTATTTATCTACTACTAGGTACCCCTCAAAATTCTGTTCTAGAAGCCAATATTTAGAGAATATAATTTTTCTTAGCATTGTATTTGTTTGAATTCACTGGCAAAATGTTCAAAGTAGAAAATAGCACTGATTTCAGTCTTGTTCCTAACCACCCTCACAAGTAAAAATGTAACCACAATCATGTTAGATCCAATTCAACAACAAATATATCACAAAAATCTATGTGCACAATCTCAAATGAAGGTGGTTTTGTTGCTGTTGATTTAATGGGAACAAGTTTCCCAGGTCTTACTTTCTATATTTGCATTTGCTATGATGAACCATCTCCCCCTCTCTGCAATTGATACCAAGACCATCTGAGAATCAGCTACCAGGCAACGAGGATGCGGCTGGTGCCCTTGGTTTTTGGCTGGAAAGACTGGAAGCATGAAAAGGTAGCTTAATAATTTTCTCCCAGCATAGCTTTCATAAAAGTGGCTGTAAAAATGCAGTCACCAGCTTTCTGCTAGTAAGTGCACATTTCAATCCAGCTCTAGGGCCTTATGGGGAAGCCAGCTGCATTGGAGGGAGCTCACTTGAGTCTGGCTATGACCACTTGGTGGGTGGGAATGAGCCTCCATCTGTTCAGAGGGAGTGAGCTAGACACATTGGTGCTTGGACACCCAATCAAGTGCATCTGCAAGGAACTCCTGGCAGCCCAATGCCATTGTTTCTTCTCCTAATCCTGTTGAGTACTCACCTGGACCTTGCCCTTAGACTAAGAACTTACTTCTCTGACAGTTGAAGCTGGAGTTACTGGAAGGAAAAAAAAACCCTCAAAACAATAACAACTTTTAGCCATGGCAGCTCACTCATCATTCATGGAGGTGTATATTTATACAAAAGCAGCCCCTTTAGCAAGGTGTCATCATACTGGTTGCAGCTTTATGCAATATATCTCAATATAAACATTCCCTAGCATTACTCTCCAAACCAAGGGCTCACCAAAGGGTGCAATGGACATCTCCTTTCTGATTACTGAAACCAATGACTAATATGGCTGCCTGAAATTATAGTTATATGGAAGTCAAAACAGTATATGCTTGTACTAAATTAAGATCTTAAAGGAAACCTTATCAAAATAAATACGGCAGTAATGATAGTTTGGGTCTGAATAGAAAAAAATAAGGTACTTTGTTTCCCATATTCAAAACCTAGACTTATGTTAGTATTTGCCTTTGTTACTAGAAATACTATTAAAATTATTATTTTGGGACATTAGTGTCATATCCACCTATTAACTATCATGCTTATAGGAAAAAAAGTACTGATTTCAAGATTAGCCACTTAGAATATTGAAGATTATTCTTCCTCACCATGGCCCTAGTTTTAGAGATGAAATCATACTCCAGAATAAGAATTAGAAAAGAATGTAAAATGATGAGGATTGTTCTCTTGGCATTTAAATGTACTTGAACTTCACTCTAACTTCGTAACATCATCATAACCTTTAAAGTGAATTATTATCCTGATTGACTTACAAGTAACTATTAATTTATATTGAAATAACAAAAGCATTTAGAGCTTCTAAAACTCAGGCCATACAAAGAATTTCATAGCTACAAACCTTAATAGTAGCTATCCGCTGCTAAAAAAAATTTCATCACAAGCAGGTTTTACATTTTATGCTTCTGAGGGAAAGTTTGGGAGTTAGCTAGTTATCTTTATAGCAATTCACTAAATACTAGTAATTCCTTCTTTGGAGGAGAAGGGAAGGCATACCATTATGCATCCTCACACTTCTTAAATCATCTTCTTAAATCTCCCAATTGCCTAATCCAAAGGCCTTTTCTTTTCTCATTTTCTTTGACCTTTCCTCTTCATCTTTACTGAAATTTTCTCTTTCATTTTTTGGCTTCCGTGATACTATACTGTGTACTAGGGTAGGCACTGTGCTAAGTGTTAAGGATGCAAAAAGTAGTAAAAGACAGTCCTTGCCATCAAGGAGCTCATAGTCGAATGGGGGAAAACAACAAACAAATATATACAAGAAAGCTATATATACAGGATAAATAGGAAATAACCAACAGAAGAAAGGCACTATAGTTGAGAAGGGTTGGTAGAGGCTTCCTGTAGAAGATCAAATTTTAGCTTGGACTTAAAAAAGCAGGGAGCTCAGTAATTGGAGTCGAGGAAGGAGAATGTTCCAGGCATGATGGAAAGCCAGAGAAAATGCCCAGGGCTGAGAGATGGAATGTCTTGTTTGTGGAACCACAAGGAGGCCAGCGTCAGTGGATCAAGGAGTACATGTCAGGGAGTGAGGTATGAGAAAACTGGAAAGGTAGGAGCAATGAGATTACGAAAGGCTTCGAATGCTAAAAAGAGAATTTCATATTTGATCCTGGAGGCAATAGGGAGCAACTGGAGTTTATTGAGTAAGGGGATAACATAGTCAGATGTATTCTTTAGGAAAATCATTTTGATGGCTGAATGGAGGATGGATTGGAATGGGGAAAAACTTGAGGTAGGTAGATCCACCAGCAGGGTAGTCCAGGGATGAGGTGATGAGGGCCTGTATCAGGGCATGGCAGTGTCATAGGAGAAAAGGAGGCATATTCAAGAGATGGTGGAAAGGTGAAATTGGATATGAGGGGTAAGAGTGAGGAGTCCAGGATAACTCCTAGGTTTTGAGCTTGAGGAACTTCAAAGAGGATTGTGTTGCCCTCTACAGTAATAGGGAAGTTAGGACAGGGGAAGAGTTTAGGGGGAAAGATAATGAGCTCCGTTCTGGACATGTTGAGTTCAGGTTGTCTACTGGATATCCAGTTTGAGCTGCCTGGTAGGCAATTGGAGACTCGAGACTGTAGATCACAAGAAAGGAGTGGGCTGGTTTCCAATCATTAGCACAGAGATAATTCAATCCACTGGAACTGATGAGATGATCAAGTAAACAAGTATAGAGGGAGAAGAGAAGTGGTCCCAGGGCAAAACTCCAAGGGACATCTAAGCTTAGGGAGCATGATCTGGATGAAGATCCAGCAGAGAAGACTGAGGAGCAGTCTGCTACGTAAAAAGAGAAGCAGGGAGAGTGGTGTTTTGAAAACCCAAAGAGAGGAGAGTATCAAGAAAAAGAGTGTGATGAACAGTATCAAAGGCTGCTGAGAGGTAAAAAACAATGGTGATTGAGAAGAGGCCATTTTATTTTGCAGTTAAGAGATCACTGATAACTTTGAAGGAACCAGTTTCATGTAATGATGAAAAGCTGGATTATAAGTATTATGAGGGGTTAAAGAGACAAAAAGGAAAGAAAGTGGAAGCATATGTTGTAGAAGGCCTTTTCAAGGGGTTTAGGCACAAAAGATAGAAGATGATAGTTAGCTATAGGCCAGTGATCTTGCTTGCGATTCCTAGCAAGAGTCTAGAAAATATTATTTAAAAGCTGGTTAGTGAAGGAAAAGGAAGCTTGTTGTTCAATCATTTTCAGTTCTTTCTGACTCTTCATGATCCCTTTTGGGGTTTTCTTGGCAAAGATACCAGAATGGTTTCCCATCTCCTCCTCCAGCTCATTTGACCAATGAGGAACTGAAGCAAACAGGGTGAAGTGACTTGCCCAGTGTCACACAGCTAGGAAACGTCTGAGACCAGATTTGAACTTAGGAAGATAAGCCTTCCTGATTCCAGGCCCATTACTCTATCTACTGCACCACTTAGCTGCCCTAGAAAAGGAGGCAGTGATCACCAAAAGCCAGCATAGCTTCATAAAGAAGAGGTCATACCACATTAACCTCATTTCCGTTTTTGTTTCTGATAGCATTATGAGATTGGAAAGAAAAATACTGCAGATATATTTTACCTAAATTTCAGCCAAGCATTTAACAAATTATCTCTTGTAGAGAAGCTGGAGAGACGTGGCCCAGAAAATAGTTCAGTTGGTAGATCCAGAACTCATTCAATAGTCAGATCCAAAGGATACCTTTGTGGTTCAATGTCAACTTGGAAGGAGGACTTAAGGGGAGAGCTCATGGGATCTCTGCTCGATCCTATGCTGTTTAAGACGTTCATAAATGGCTTGAGTAAGTACAGAGATAACATGATTATCAAATTTTTCATATGATGCAAATTTGAAAGGAATAGCAAATAGAGTCAGGTTCCAAAAAATTTAAAAGTCAAGACTGGGGTGGATGTAATAAAATCACTGACCCAAATTGTAAGGGAATTCAATGGACTTCTAGTCCAATACATGCCTGAAAAAGAATCCCTTCTATAACAGACCCAACAAGTGATCGCTCAACCTTTTCATCAGTCATTTTTCAGTCCTGTCTCTTTGTGACCCCATTACGGGTTTTCTTGGCAAAGATACTGAGTGGTTTGCCATTTTCTTCTCCAGCTCATTTTACAGATGAGGAAACGGAGGCAAACAAGGTGGTCACATAGCTAGTGTCTGAGGCCAGATTTGAACCAGGAAGATAAGTCTTCCTGATTCCAGGCATGGCACTCTATCCATTGCACCACCCAGCTGCCCAAACTTTTCTGGAAGACCTTTAATAAGGGAGAAAATTGTCTCCTGAGGCAAGAGGCTTTTCTACTTTTTATAGATCTGATTAAGAATTTTTTCTTTTATATCAAGCCTAAATATATATTTAACCCATCATTTTAGCCTGTTGAGATATTCCTAGATCCTAATGCTTTCATCCAGTGTCAACTATCTCTCCCTTTGTGTCATTTGCCCATTTAGTAAGCAAGTCATTTATGCTTTTATCCATGTTATTGGCAAAAAAAAGGCAAAAAGCCCAGATCCCTAAGGCACTCCACTGGAAAGCTTTTGAGTGGACACTGAATCACTGTTGCCTCTTCTTTGGATCTTGTCACTCACTCAGTTCCAAACCTCTTCAAGGATAATACCATTTAGCCCACATCTGTACATATTTCCCACAAGGATAGCATGAGAGACTTTATGAAATAGAATAGGGATAATTGTAAAGCCCTTACACTTCTGTTAAAAACATCAACTTCAAAGGACAAAGTCAGAGAGTTATGGCCAGGCAGCAATTTGTCTCACAAGCACAATAGTAAGTTTATTAGAGCCCAATATGTATAATATATGGGAGAGAACAAGAGCTCTGGTCTTATATGGACTGGGTTTAACCTTGGAGGGCTTTCAACTAATCTTTCTTTAGGTCATACCCCTACCTGTACCTTCCCTTAGCAACCTCAGAATTTAGTGTCTTTTGCCCCTAACCAGGGCATTCCCTGGGAACATTAGAATATAGCTAGTCTACATCTCCACCATGCAAGCACTCAAGCTAACAATATATATCAAGGTTACGTACAATACAGGACAAGCTTTAATTCATCTCATCAAAAAAAGCAGAAAGGACTCTCTGGAGCCCAATAAGAGTTAACACAACTCTTTTTTTTCTTCTAGAGGTCAGACCTACCTCACTCCAGGGACTTTTATAGTCATCTAGACATAGCACCAACCTGAGGACACAACTCTCTCAAAAAGTGCTTCTGCACTTGAGGATAAAAAACCCCAATCACTTTTCTATCAGACCTGCAGAGTCCACACAAGCCAAAGGAATAATAGAGGGCAAAGGCCAAGTTTATTCTTCAACATCATGTCTCCATCCCTTGTGGCTCCTTCAACTCTAGGCCATGTGGTTGATCCAGGATGATAATTATATCTGTGGGAGATTTCCCAGAATGTGGCAATGGTCCACTCTACCCATGACTCAATCATGCACCCTCAGTGATACGTCAATGAGATAGCTAGGTGGCTTAGTAGAGTTCTGGGCCTGGAGTGAGCAAGTCATGAGTTCAAATATGACTTCAGATACTTACTGGTTGTGTGATTCTGGGAAAATCACTTAACCTTCATTAGCCTCAGTTTGCTCAACTGTAAAATGGAGATATAATGGCACCTACCTTGTATAGTTGTTGCGAAGACCAAGTGAGATAATATTTGTACAGCACTTAGGAAATCTGGAACATAGGAGGTAATAAAGGCTTCTTCCTCTCTCCCTTCTACTTCAGTGAGTCAACAAGTTCCTAGGCCCTACCTCTTAACAAGGAGAGATCATCAATCATCTCAATGTGACATCCATGGAGATGTTGACTCTCTCCATAGGAAGATATCTAAAGCCAGAACAAAGTCACCATGAAGGACTCATCCTTTCACTTTGTTAGTTTGACTAGCCTTCTCCTAGTCACACCCTCCATATCCATGTGAACAACGTGATAAGGTGGCCATGAAAGCTATTAAAATCTTAGGCAGATAGAGATAGAGTTTTCATGATCAAGAAGTTCCACAATACTCTCCCTTGGGCTGTGCACTTCTGATGTATTTGTTCACTTCTGAGTGCTACATGTTAGGAATGTCATTGACAATCTAGAAAGTGTCTAGAGGAGAACAATCAGGATTGCAAAAGTCCTTGAGATCATGCCGTATGAAGATCAGATGAAGGAACTGTGAACTCATAGGCCAGAGAAGACTGGGGGTGCAGAGGAAACACAATGACTATTTGGATGTATCTGAAGGACTTTCATTTGGAAAATAACTTTGCTAACAATTAAGGCTATTCCCAAAGTAGAAAAGGCTGCCCTAGGAGGTAATGTGTGCTTTACAACTACAGATTTCCAAGCAAAGGCTGGATGACCACCTGTCAGAAAAGTTGTAGAGGAGATTCTTCCTCCTGTATGGGTTGGACTGAACTCAAAATCTTTTAAACCTTTTATGTTGCTTGTTATGATTATTGATATAGAAACAGGATTACTGGTGTAGAGAAACTGGTTTACAGAGTTTATATTCATAGTCTATTCAGCTCCTATGTTTAACCCTAAAATTAAGTTAAAATTTAGAATATAATTTATCCTTTTTAGGCTTAATTTCTAAAAATTAGTCCATGTACGAAGTAAGTAAACATAATCTACCAAGAAAATGAATGATGGTCTTCAATGTCGCTGTTTTCTGAGTCTTGTAAAGATGTTGCACATTGTTCCTTCACAGGAATACTGCCAAAATTATTAATGTAATTTCTTTGAAGGGAAGGTGGGGAAATTATTTCCCTAATGTCTGCGTAAAATTTCAATGAAAAGGAATGTGATGTGAATGTTAGTATTCACAGCTGCTAGTTCTTCTCTGTTAATTTACATTTATATTCTTAATGCCTAGCTTGAGCCTAGGGAAATTTAAAACTCAATTTCATTAATGCTATAACTTCCATAGGAATCGCAATACACACAGAAGTTCCTAGATTGCAGGGCTACTTGATGAGAATATAGCAGCTAAGCCTAATGGCTGGATGGTTATAATAGTCAAACATGTACTGTCTATTTTGACTTTTGAAATCTCTCTGGGTATAAAACCAGTGTGCAAAAAGCTTAAAAATATGAGGCTAATAAAAGTATGAATTTCAACCACATTAAAATATCTGCCTGATCAATATGTTAGGCATGGTTATGATTTAAAATGAGATCTCATTTGGATTTTGGTAACAATTACAGTAGCATGTGTAATATGTGCCACTACTCAGTAACCTTTGTTGCAGAAGTTCCATAATTTCCTACAATTAGGATATACTACTACTAGGTGGTCTTGGTGCCTTCCTCATGAAAAAAAATGGTCTGAACAATTGAGATTTTTCTGAAGTTCTGAAATATGCATACTTTATTCTTATAAAAATGTAGCTTTCCATTAAAATATCTCAATACGAATTACATTAACAAAAGCAATATTTAAAGATGATATTTAATAGAATGAAGTCTAGGAAAAATACCAAGATACAAATTAATACTCCTCTGTTATCAATTAACTGTTATCAATCACAGATTAATTTAACCTTGGTCTCTACTCCATAATTTCATTAAAATTCTGGTTTCTAAGTTATCTAGAATTCTTTATTAGACTCAGATACCTCCTAGAATCAGTAGTTGGCCCTGTGACTTCAAGTCACCTTACTATCAAAAGACTGTGGATTCTTATAGTTGTAGTTTATATATAGTTAGTTCAACTTTTAAAAAATAATTCATGTGCATCAACCATTAACCCCCTCTTTCACAGCCTGCTGCTGATGTAATCTCAAGAAGTTTCAACTGCCACCTTTCAGAGTGCTTCTTCTAGGTCTTTCACACGCTAAAAGGCCCCAGAGAGAGGGAAGAGCCACAAAGAAGGGCTCTATGATGAGAACATCAAACTCTTCATTACTACACTCACTCCCAAGGAGATAATTTTCCATTCTTCCCTTTTCAAATGAAGAGTCCAGTAACACCCCTTTCTTCAATTTGCCTCTTAAGTTGAAACTTTGTTGTAAATTCTTTTAAATACTATTTGTGTTAACCTAGTAGCAACAGCTTAAGCTCATGGACAACATCAAATACAAAAGTCTTTCAGCAACTTTTCTAAAAAGAGTTTGAATCCCTTTCATTGAACACTCTAAAACAAAATTCAATCAACACAAATAACCATTATTAGTAATAACAACTCACACTTGAAGCATTTTAAGGTTTCTACTCATGACCTCAATTTCTTCTGTAAAAGAAGAGTATTGGACTAGATGATGGCAAATGTCCTTCCCAAATTAAATCTTATGATTCTATGAGCACTAGGAGGTAGGAAATATAGGTTTTATGATCCCTATAGTATTGTCATTAGTGGTAATATCTTAACATATTAATAGTTCTGTCAAGCTAAATATAAGCACACTATCAAAGAAAACTTAGAAATTTATATGTGATCTAAAGTTCAAAAAATACATATCAATTTTTATATATGTGTGTGTGTGTATGTGGAAAGAGAGAGACAGAAAGACTGTGTCAACATTGTGTCAAAACAACTTCTTGATTCATTTAAAAAACACACCAAACCTGTCTTTGTATTTCCTTCAGTAACTAACACAGTGTTTATGCTAAGTACTTAATATCTGTTGAATTGAAATCAAGTTGGTTGGCATTCTGCAAAACAAAATATTAAGTTGACTGACTTTTAACAAATCTATTTTAGTTACATGATTTGGGATAAGCTACATAGTTCCAGCTTGTTATAGAATCCTATAAGCCCTATGAGGTAGGTAGTGCAAGTTTTATGATGTTCATATTATTTGTTATCATTAGTAATATACATGGTGTCCCAAAAGTCTTAGTGCAATTTAGCTTTAATAGCTTTATTATTTTTTATTTTCTTTTTTATTTTCAGTTCTAAGTTCTCTCCCTCCAGTCCCTCATGCATGCACTGAGAAGGCAAGAAATATGATTCCTATTATATATATGAAGTCATGCAAAACATTTCCATGTTAGCCATGTTATCAAAAAAAGTAAGAAAAATAAAATTAAAAATATGCTTTAATCTGCACTGAAAATTCTTGCTTATATCCTTTGACCATTTATCAATTGAGGAATGGATCTTAATTTTATAAATTTTGCTCCATTCCCTATATATTTGAGGAATGAGATGTTTATTAAAGAAACTTCTTATAAAATTTTCCCCTCAGTTTCCTAATTTCCTTCTAATTTTGGTTGGATTGGTTTTGTTTGTGTAAAGCCTTTTTAATTTAATGTAATCAAAATTATTCCTTTTTTTCTCCTGTGATCCTCTCTATCACTTGTTTGGTCATGAACTCTTCCTTATCCGTAGATCTGATTGGCAAAATTTTCCATGCCTCACTAATTTGCTTTTGATATCACTTTTTAAAAAATATATTTATTTTAAATATGCTTTTCTTTTTAAATTTTGAATTCAAAATTCTCTCCTTCCCTCCCAACCTCCCCCCACCCACTGAGAAGGCAAGCAATATGATATCAGTTATACATGTGAAATCATGTAAAACCTTTCCATATTAGCCATATTTTCTTAAAAATTAAGAAAAATAAAGTGAGAAAATTATAGTTTGATTTGCACTTAGAATTCATCAGTTCTCTCTTTGGAGATGGACAGTATCTTTTTTTCATCATGAGTACTTTGAAATTGTCTTGGATCATTGTATTGATCAGAGTAGCCAAGTCTTTCACAGTTGATCATCATTACGTCATTGCTATTATTGTGCACAATGATCTCCCAGTTCTTCTCATTTTACTTTGCACCAGTTCATATAGGTTTTGTCATGTTTTTCTGAAAACACCCCTTTGTCATTTCTTATAGCATAATAGTACTCCATCACAATCATATGTCACAACTCATTCAGCCATTATCCAATTAATGAGCATCCCTTCAATTTTTGATTCTTTGCCACCACAAAAAGAGCTATTATACATACTTTTGTACATATAGGTACTTTTCTTTTTCTTTGATCTCTTTGGGGTACAGACCCAGCAGTGGTTTTGCTGGGTAAAAGGGTATGTATAGTTTTATAGCTCTTTGGGTACAATTCCAAATTGTTCTCCTGAATGGTTGGACTAGTTCACAACTCCACCAATAGTTCATTAGCATACCTCTTTTTCCCTCATTCCCTCCAGCATTTGTCATTTCTGATAGGTGTGAAGTGGTACTTCAGAGTTGTCTTAACTTGCATTTCACTAATCAATAGTGATTTAGAGTATTTTTTCATATGACTATACATAGCTTTGATTTCTTTCTTCTGAAAACTGCTTGTTCTTATCTTTGACCACTTATCAAGTGGGGGAATGGCTCTTAGCTTTAAAAATCAAACTCAGTTTTCTAGTTTATCTGCATTATAGGTAATGCTTGATCTTGGTTTAATAGATACTACTTGTTATTTTAGGAAAAGCTCCATTTATTCCTATGCAATATTTCTGTTTCTATTTAATAGGATTGGGTATTACATTTTGTCAAAAGCTTTTTCTGCAATTGTTGATATTATCATGTGATTTTTGTTATTGATATGGTCAATTAAGCTTATGGTTTTCCTAATATTGAACCAGCCCTACATTCCTGATATAAACCCCACTGGGTCATAATGCATGATCTTTATGATATATTGCTGTAATCTACTTGCTAATATTTTTTGCAGCAATATTAATCAGGGAAATTGGTCCATAGTTTTCTTTCTCTGTTTTTGCTCTTCCTGGTTTATATATCAAAATCTTATTTGTGTCACAGAAGAAATTTGGTAGAACTCTTTTACCTATTTTTTCAAATAGTCTATGTAGTATTGGAATGAACTATTCTTTAAATGACTGGTAAAATTTACTTGTAAATCTATCCAGTCCTGGGAATTTTTTCTTAGGGAGTTTATTTATGGCTTATTCAATTTGTTTGTTCTAAGATAGAGTTATTTAAGCATTCTATTTCCTCTTCTGTTAATCTGAGTAGTTTATAATTTTGTAAATATTTATCCATTTCATTTAGATTGTCAGTTTTATTGGCATATAATTGGGCAAAATAGTTCCTAATAATTGCTTTAATTCCATCTTCATTAGGTGTGCATTCACCCTTTTCCTTTTTGATACTGGTAATATGGTTTTTCTTTTTTTAAATCAAATTAACCAATGGCTTAGCTATCCCCTTCCCCCCACCATAAAACTAACTCCTACTTTTATTTCTTAGTGTAATCAGGTTTTTAAACTTTCAATTTCATTAATCTTTCCTTTGATTTTTAATTGGGGATTTTAAATTTCAATTATGGTTTTTAACTGGGGATTTACAATATTTTTCTAATTTTTTAGTTGCCTGCCCAATTCATTTATCTGCTCTTTCTCTGTTTTACTGATGTGTAAGCATTTAAAGATACAAATTTTCCTTTAAGTACTGCTTTGGCTGCATCCCAAAAATTCTGGTATGTTTTCTCATTGTTGTCATTATCTTTAATGAAATTATTGATTGTTTCTATGATTTGTTCTTTGAATCACTTGGGTTTTAGGATTACATTATTTAGTTTCCAATTAATTTTAATCTATGCCTCCAACGTCTTTTATTGAATGTAGTTTTTATTGCCTTATAGTTTAAGAAAAGCATATTTAATATTTCTGCTTTTCTACATTTGTTGTGAGTTTTTAATGCCCCAATACATGGTCATTTTTTGTGAAGGTTCTACGTATAGCTGTGCAAAAGGTATACTCTTTTCCTTTTTTCATTCAATATTCTCCAGAAGTCAGTAATATCTAACTTTTCTAAGATTCTATTCATTTCCTTAACTTGTTTCCCATTTATTTAATGGTTAGATTCATCTAGGTCTGAGTGTAATAAATTAAGATTTCCCTACTAGAATAGTTTTACTGTCTATTTCCTCCTGTAACTCATTTAACTTTTCCTTTAAGAATTTGAATTCCATGCCACTGGTACGTATATTTTCCCTATTGATTTTAATTAACTGTGTTTGGTACTTTTGGTACAGCTAGGTGGTACAGTGGATTGAGCGCTAGGCCTCAGGTCAGGAGTACTCAACTTCCTGACTTCAAATCTGGCCTCAGAAACTTACTAGCAGTGTGAATCTGGGAAAGTTACTTAGCCCTGTTTGCTTCAGTTTCATCACCTGTAAAATGAATTAGAGAAGGAAACAGCAAACCACTCCAGTATCTTTGCCAAGAAAACCCCAAATAGGGTCACGAAGAGTCGGACATGACTGAAAACAACTGAACAACAGCAACAATGATACCTCTTAGCAAAATGTAGTTTCTGTGATTATATTTTTTTTAATTAGGTCTATTTTTTTTTGTCTTGTCTGAGAACATGATTGCTACTCTTGCCTTTTTTTTAAAAACCTCAGATGAAGCTCAATAGATTTTGCTCTAGCCCTTTAATTTAACTCTGTATATGTTTCTGTTCCCATTGTGTGTCTTGTAAACAATATATAGTTGGATTCTGGTTTTTAATTCATTCTGCTATCCGCTTCCATTTTTTTAGTGAGTTCATCCCATTCACATTCAGTTATGACTGCTAACTGTGTATTTTCCTCCATCCTATTCTCTTCTATTTGTCCTCTTTTTAAACCCTGTTTCCTCCTCAAAAGTCTTTTTGCTTCTGACCCCTGCCTCCCTTAATTTGCTCTCTTTCCTATGACATTCCTCTTCCCATTTTCTTAGCTCTTTCCCATCTTATCTTCCTGATGGATAATATGAATTTCTATACCCAACTATGTATGTATATATGTATGTATATATGTGTGTATATACACACATATACACACACACATATGCATATATACACAAACACATACATATACACATACATACATACTTATATACATCTATATATATGCATATATATATATGTTCTTCCCTCTTTGAACCAGTTCAGATGAGGATGAGGTTCAAGCATTGCCCACTTCCCTCCATTTTCCCCTCCATTGTAAAAACTCTTCCTTGTGTACCTCTTTTATGTGAGATAATTTTTCCCATTTTTCATATCCTTTCCCCCTTTTTCCTGTATATTCCATTTTCCACCCTTACATTTTTCTTTTGAGATTATCTCAACATAATAGACTCACACTCACAGCCTCTAAGTAGACTCCTTCTAACTGTTGTAATGATGATAAAGTCCTTAAAGTCCTTAATTTACATGTATTATCTCTCTATTTGGGAATGTAAAGATTTTAACCTTAATAAGTTCCTTGTGATTTCTCACTCATGTTTACCCTTTTATGATTTTCTTGAATCTTGTGTTTCAATGTCAAATTTTCTATTCAGCTTTGGTTTTTTCATCAGGAAGACTTGGAGAATTTTTCCCCTGTAGGATTACACCACCTTTACTGGATAGGTTATTTTTCGTTGTAATCCCAGATCCCTTGCCTTCTAGAATATCATATTCAAAGCTAGCTGCTTCCAAGGTAGCTGCTAAATCTTCCCTGATCCTTACTGTGGCCCCACAGTATTACAAATATTTTTTTTCTGGCTGCCTGTGAAATTTTCTCCCTACCTGGGAGTTCTGGAATTTGGCTATAACACTCCTTGGAGTTTTTATTTTGGAACCTCTTTCAGGAGGTCATTAATGGATTCTTTCAACTTTTATTTTGTCCTCTGGTTTGTAGGTATCAGGGCAATTTTCCTTGATAATTTCTTGAAATATAATGTCTACACTCTGTTTTTAATCATAGCTTTCATATAGCCCAATAATTCTTAAATTATTTCTCCTTGATCTATTTTTCAAATCAGTTGTTTTTTCATTTAGATATTTCATATGTTCATCTATTATTTTTCATTCTTTTGACTTTGTCAAAAGACTTGACTTAACTTCTACTTGACAAATTCTAATTTTTAAAGAATTATTTTCTTCCATAGAGTTTTGTACCTGTTTTATCATTTGACCAATTCTTATGTTTTAAGGAGTTTTTTCATTGAGTTTTTGTACTATTTTACCATTTCTTTCATTCAATATTTTTTTGTATCTCTTTTACCAAGGTATTAATTCTCTTTTCATATTTTCTTGCATTGCTTTCATTTATTTTTCCATTTTTCATCTATCACTCTTATTTAATTTAAAAATATTTTCTTTTGACTCTTTTAGCTCTTTCTTCAGCTCTTCTAGGAATTTGTTTTAGGTTTGTGTCCAATCTGTACCTTTTTTTGGGAGACTTTCATTGGAGATGTTTTCAAGTCATCCTCTTCTTCTGAGTTGGTATCTTGAGCTTCCCTGTTATCACTGTAATTACTTATGGTCAGATTCTTTTGTTGTTCTTTTCTCATTTTTCCAACCTATTTCTTGACTTTGGACTTTATATTAGAGTTGGGGTCTGCTTAATTCTAGGTGGGTGACTGTCCCAAGTTTCAACCTTTGATGTCCTGCTGTTCTCACAGCTAGTTTGGGTGTTGGGGGGGGCACTATAAATTTTTGGTGCTTCCAAAGTGATGTGATCCAGGGAGAGGTCACTGCTTTCCTGATCTGTGCTCTGATCCTTACCCAGGTAGGGCCCCTGTATCCTTGTGACTGCAAGCTTTCCTCTCCACCCTGCAACTGCAACCAAGGACTGGGCAATGGGCAATGGAGTTGCCAAATGGTGCCTGGTTCTGCACCTAGCACTAGCACAGGGGGCCTCTGTAATCTCTTTCTGACCAGATATTCAATCCCTTTACTGTCTCTGGGTGCTGAGCACTCCCAGTACTGCTGCTACTGCTGTCACCTCCTCCAAGGCCTACAGCTGACGTCACTTCAGTCAACCTTCAGCCCAGAGCTGGAGATATTTCTTTTCTCTCCTGAACTGGAAAAATGTCTCATTCTGACTTTTTGGGAGTATGCTGCTTAGAATTTGATTTAATTTGCTTTTTAAAGTTGTATAGAGGGTAATATTGAGAGAGCTTGGCAAAAATGCTCCCTTTATTTTGCCATCTTGTCTTTATACTGCCCCCCAATAACTAGTACCTTAAAAGATCAGTAGGACATTTGGACCACCTTGTATATTAACATATCAACGCATTAAGGTAAATATAAACAGACCATCATAGAAAATTCCTAAGTTTATATGCAATCTAATTAGCATTTAAGAAATATATAGTTACTGTGTCTATATTATGATAAAACAACTTTAAAATACCTGTTTTTGTATCTGTCTCAGTCCCTAACACAGTGCTCTGCATGTACTAAGTGCCTGGATGTTTGTGGAATTAGAACTGGATTGGTTGGCATTCTATTTTTTTTAAAGTTGATTTTTTTAAACATTTTAACTCTTTAATTTAGTGTGACCCATTCAGTCCTATCTTGGTTTTTTAAGCCACAAAATATTGTGCCTACTACTTTAAGGACTTAGGGTACTTTATTTCTCCATTCTGTTTTAATGTACTGGCCTTTACAAATACCGGTGGAACTACTGACTTGTTTTCCGTAGGACTAGGACTTTGAATTCTTTTGTCTGTGGTGCCAATATATTTATATTTAGTCATTTGAACTCTCTGCTGGCTTATTTCCTTTGTGACCTGAACACATCCCTGAGTCTGTTGCCATAAAACAAGTCAAAGCCAATGGGCCTTTTTAGGGGATCTAACCCCTGATATAGCAGTAGTCCTTGAGAAAGAATCACTTTCAATGTTTGGGAAGGTGCTTAATTACTCAGCTTTGCCCTTCTAAAGAAGAAGATTCTTCTCTTCAGTTTCCTTTCCATAATGTGTGTGGAGCTAAAGTGCCTGCAAGGTAAGAAAATGTAATTCAGATTATCATCTACTGAACCATACAATATCCCCAGATGTCCTTTACAACCAATGGGATGAGGTAAGAGAACAAGGCTCATGTGTCAGAAAGACATAACATTGTCATTCTCATAGCTGAAAATCAGCGGGCTTTGGCTATAGAATATTCAGACCAAAGAAGAAAGAAATCTCAACTCTGATTTGCTGCTAACTATCAAGGATGTGATTTTGAAATTAACACAATATTTCATAACATGCTAAGAATAAAAATTTGTATGGTTTTTCACTTCCCTAGTATTGCCAAAGGAAATACATTTCTGTAAAAACCACAAATGAGCTGTGCTACCAATTATTACCCGTTTGACAGTGATGTGATTGCTGAATGACATAATTTGGACAAGGCACAAGTTGGGTGATGTCCCAAGTAGGTCTCCTTGAAGCGCTGTGCTTTAGTGAAATGTCACTGGTGTTACCAAAAGAAAGAAAGAGAGATAGAGATTGCTGCAATATGGAATCTGTGATGGATGCCAGGGTGAAAGAGTGAAATTTTGTTATCACATTTTAAAAGGAATATGCAGACTATTTTTACATCAGTGAGGTATAGAAAACACACTTGTCTTCTTCAAAAAATGTTTTGGCCCTTTTTGACAGAAAAAGAATAGGGCTAAGAAAATTGAACACTTACCCTAAGCAGTCAGGAATTTTTGTGAATTTTGAAAATGCAAGCATAATTAAGAAACCTATGTATATACACGAATTCTTTCCTGCACATATGTATTATTAAATTCTATCAGCAACTGAGATTCAGTGACCTGACATGCTTACTATCTTCAAGGAGGGTATGTGAACTTAATGATCTCTCTTAAACTGTTTTCCTCTTTATATACTTAAAAATGCTGATATATAAAGTGCAAGAAAATGAGATTAATTAAATAGTAAGTGTTCATATATAAAATTCAGGGAATGCTGTGAATGTCAAGTTGCGCTTGATAGGCACATTTAGCACTACATTATTATACATGAATTAACTAGGTGCCCTGTGAGTGAATTATTAGCATTTGTATAAGAATCTCATTTTTGTTCATGTTAATGGACCATCAATGATTTTTTTTTCCTGAAAGTCATGCAAGTTTGTGCCACCCTCCTACTCCTCAAAAAATACCTTGCTTCATTTCAGCATCAATTTTACCTGAAACATGCAGCCAAAAAGACTTGCTGTTTTTATTCAATTTTAAATCCTGTTACATAGGTTAACCTCACAAACCTCCTATAAATATGGCCACTAAATCTTTAGCTCATTACCCCTTTCCTTGTTAGAGACTAACCGATATTTCTTTTCATCATAAGAGGAATGAAGGGTACAAATTTTCTGAGCTGCTGAACCTTGTGATTGAAATTAAGCTTTATGACAGTGCTGTTTTCCATACTTTGGTCAGTCTATTGGATTTGTGTGGCTGCTTACAGAAATAAGAAGGGCAAATGTCAATGCTCTTTCAAAAGCAAAGGCAAGGAATGGATTGTTAAATGGGCTGAGTTAAGTGGGCTCCCAAAAAGGACATCAGCTCCAAGCGATATGTCAAATACATGTCTTAATGTGTTGCTACAGATCTGTTACCATAAGCCCGACATTCAACAATATCCTTCCTTTAACATTTAATATCTTTGAATCTCAATGGTTTTCAGGGAGATTGATCTGTTTAAGGGCTGAATGACTTGGAAAATACCTGTCCCTTTGCTCATCTTTAAATAAAGAGATGTATATTTCAGAGTTTATCAAGGAGTGAGGAAGGAGTGCCGATCTTTTTTTCCCCTCTGCAATCTAGTCAATTTTCCTTTCCAAATTCACAGAACCTTATAAACCATATCAATGTGAAAGGCCTCCAATGTGACTCAGCCAAAAAGGAATTCATTTCACTGAAATGCTTTCCAAACCACATCACTGCCTGAAAGACTGTTTTTTTCTGTGAGTTTCTTTATCTTCATTTGAAAAATGGGCAGATGTCTTCAGTGGGATCTTGAAATATGATCCAAACTGGAGGTCCTAGATGCATACCTCATCTCATGCTATTAAATGAGGAGTTTTGCCTTTATTTTGTGTGGTGTCATCGAGTGTTTTGAACTAGATACTATCTTCTTAGCCTTCATGACATGAGAAAAATGTAGCATTTAAAGAGAATTAATCATTCTCCATTGTAGTTTTACATATGTAAAAAAGAAATAAAAATAAATTTCAAAAATATCACTGTAATTTTGAAACAACTGTAATAGAATTGTAATTGTAATAGAACTGGTGGCAGACATAGCAAATGCAGCTGTCCTCCCCATACTATCTTAGAGTTCTTTCTTTGGGAATTACAGATATTTGGGACAGGAAGGGACCTCAGTGGCCAATCTACCAGCCTATACCCAAGAAACAATCCCAACTTGTCCATACTCAATAAGTGGTGATCTAAATTTCACTTGAGGATTTTCAGTGAGGGGGAGCCCACTGCCTCCCAAAGACCATTCCGTTTTTGCACAGCTCTAATTATTAGGGCATATTTCCTTATTTATACTCTAAATTTATGTTTTTGTAATTCCCACCCATTATTCTGAAATTTGGCTTTCAGACCAAACAGGTCTAATTCTTCTTCCATATAAAAATCCTACAAATCCTTCAAAAAGCAGTGGCAATTTTAGTGTCCCCTGCTTCCCCTACTTCAACCTCAACCTTCTCTTTTCCAGGACAAACAACCCCAAGTCCTTTAATAGATAATTATATACCTTGGACCCAAAGCCCTTCACCAACCTGGTTGCCCTTCTCTTCAAGGTGTCCCAAGAATCAGAAATAATAAAACCAAATAATCCAGTGTTTGAAAAACCTGAAAACAAATTATTTTCTGAAGGACTCTCTATCTGACAATAAACACTAGAAAAACTGAAAGGTATTTGGCAGCAAATAGATTTAGACCAACATCTTACATAATATTCCATAATAAATTCAAAATTGGAAAGTGACAGGTATAAAAGATCACATTATTTTAAAAATAGAGGAAAATGGATGGATATATCTTTCATAATTCTGGCTACAGTGAGAATTCTTGATCAAACAAGGGGATTTCATGAAACTCAAAAGCTTCCATATGAATAAAATTCACAGAGCTCAGATAAATAGGTAAACTGTTGACTGGGAAAAAAAATCCAATAATGGCCTGATGTGTAGTATCTAACTGAGATAGCTCATGAGGCAGCTAGGTGGTACATTGAATAGAGTGCTGGGTGTACAGTCAGGAATACCTGAGTTCAAATCTACCTTAGACACTTACCAGCTGTGTGATACAGGGCAAATCACCTAACCTCTGCTTGCCTCAATTTCCTCAACTGAAAAATGGGGATAATAATAGCACCTACTTCCCAGAGTTGTTGTGAGGATCAAATGCGATAATATTTGTAAAGCATTTAGCACAGTGCCTGGCAAATAGTAATAAGAAATGCTAGCTCTTATTGTTATCATTAATAGGTAATAATATACAAGACCAAGAATCACTCCTTGAAGGATAAGCTGTCAAGGGGCAGAGCCAAGATGGTGGCTGGAAAGCAGGGACTTGCGAGAGCTCCCCCCCCACCCAGGTCCCTCCAAAAACCTATAAAAATGGGTCTGAACAAATTCTAGAGCTGCAGAACCCACAGAATAACAGAAGGAAGCAGGGCTCCAGCCCAGGACAGCTTGGATGGTTGCGGGGTAAGGTCTATCGCATGGAGCTGGGAGCGGAGCAGAGCAGAGCCCAGCATGGGCTGCGCCCAAACCAACCAGACCGGGAGCCGGGCAGAACAGGCCCTACCACCCTGAATCAGTGAGCTGTGGCAGTTACTAGACTTCTCAACCCACAAACACCAAAGACAACAGAGAAGGTTAGTGGGAAAAGCTGCGGGACAGAGTGAAAGGAGTTTGTGGTTCAGCCACCTCCCTGGGGACAGTGGAGATGGTGCAGCTCTGAGGACAGAAAGATAAGCTGTCAAAGGATATTAACAGAAAAATCTCAAAAGAATGATTGCTATTAAGAACCCTATGAAAGACTGCTACAAGTGAATAGTAATAAGTGAAATGCAGATCAAAGTAACTCCGAGGTTTCACCACACACCCAACAAATTAACACAAACAATAGAAGATGGAGACAGACAATGTTGGAGGGACTTCAAAAAAAAAAAGTACAGCAATATAGTGTTAGCAAAACTATAAACTGGTCCAACTATTTTGGAAAGCAATTTGGAACTTTGCTCCAAAAATCATTAAACACTACAAACCCTTTTATCCTGAAACACCACTCTGAGGCATATACTACAAGAAGGTCAAAGGTTTCTTATATACCAAAATATTCATAGCAATGCTTTTTATGGTAGCAAAGTACTGGGTGCAATGTAAGTGGAGGAATAGCTAAATGAATTGTAGCACATGACTGTAATAAATTGTGTTACTGTACTGTAAGAAAAAATGAATGTAAAGAATTAATGGAAACATGACATGAATTATGTCAACTGATGCAGAGAAAAGTAAGCAGAACCAGGAAAACAATAGACAACATGATTATAACAGCATAAACAGAAAGACAAAACAAAATAATAAATATAACCGAATACAGCATAATTATAGTAACCAATGTTGGCCCTAGAGAAGGTCTGAGAAAATACACTTCCCTTCCTTTATTGCATATACTAAGTGGGGGACTAGAATATTACACATACTTTCAGACAGTATCAGTGTTGGCTGGTTTTGCTGAATAGATTCAAAAATATTTATTAAAGAGGGATGGCTCCATATACAGGGAAGGGAGATGAGATATATTTGAAAATTAATGTGAGAAAAATAATAAAAACAAAATATAATCCCCCAATAAAATGAAAATGGTGCCCAGAACGAAAGAGAATACTACAGATGTGGTCTAGATCAGGGTAGAGTACAGAAGGATTGTTACCATTTTATTCCAGGACCCTAAGCCTCTCTTAATGCAGCACCAAGTCACATTCAATATTTCATTGCTATATCACATTGATGACTCATGTTAAAGTTGCTATCCATTAAAACCCTCAGGTCTTTTTCTGATGAACTACTATCTAGTCATGCCTACCCCATCTCATATGCTGGGAGATGATTTCAGGAACCAAAGTGTAAAACCATTCATTTATCCTCATTAACTCACATCTTATTAGACTCAATCAAATTTTCTAGCCTATTAAGACCTTTTTCCATCCTAACTCATTCCTACAACATGTTATCTAGCACTTCTAGCTTTGTGTCAAATGTGGATTTGATAATGATGCCATACAACCTGTTAATCAAATCATTTACATAAAAATATTAAACAGCACTCTTCCCAAGGAAATCAACTGTAAACCTCCTTGGAATCATCAATACCACATCTTTGAATCCAAGCCACTCAAGCAGTTCTAAACCCAACTGATTATAATACCATCTAGTCCATATTTCTCCATAAAGATAGCATGAAATATTTTATCAGATATTTGCTCAAATAGAGGTAAATTATATTTCCATTATACCCCTGATCTATTAGCTTAGTATAAAGGGAAATAAAGTCACCTTGGCTTGACCATGATGATTCTTTGTGATCACCACTTCTTTATCTAGATATAGAAAAGACTGGAATCTCTGAACTAACAGCCTATCAGGTGAAGGATAGAAGGCTGGCCTTATACATGGAGGTAGGAGGAAGTTTTCACCTTCACGGTATGATTCAATGGTGGTACCAAAAGGTCACCTGACTAAAAAAATCTTTGCCAGTATCCTAATAGAGTGTCTGAAAATTATATATTTAGCAATCAACTCCATCCAGAAGAATATCATTATATTTCTAGGAGCCCATTTTTGAAATATAATGGCCTGGGATGGCCAGTACATTATCAGCCACTAACAACTTAGAATGTATTAGTATATCAGAGATGAGCAATACCTGTTGCCTGACCAAATCAAAAGACTTGAAAGGCCTTTGACCTAGGAAGGCCATAGGGAGACAGTGTGCTAGATGGTTAAATTTGAATGGAAGATGTATGCTAAAGTGGGAAAGACCTACAGCACTGGATACTACCAGGGAAGGTAGCCATGGGGCAGCATGCAGGCACTGGTAGCCTGTGGTAAAAATGTATGCACGGTAGATATGGGAATGTTGTGAAGCTTTCCTAAACATACTTGGTAAATTTGGTACCATTTTCTTTTGGAGCTTTCTGGATTTTGCTGAGTGTAATGGACTAAGAGTCTGAAAGACCTGGATTCTAAATCCACCATCAATACTTCATATTTGTGTGACCATGGGCAAGTCACTTCACCTCAGTTTCCTCACACATAAAACAGGGATAATAATATCTTTAGTATCTACCTCAGAAAGATGCAGAACATTTCTAATGAGATGATCCATGTAAAGCATTTTCAAACTTTAAAAGAGGAGTGAGTAGTTTTGGAGTCAGGAATGAATATATTCAGATCCCACCTCAGACACATACTGGCTATGACCCTGGGCAAGTCACTTACCCTCTCTCCTCATCCTTGGTTTCTTCATCTCTAAAATGAGGGGGCTGGGTTAAAAAAAAAACCTATTCATCCCTGAACCTTTTGGGTGAGGCATTGGGAGATGTAGTCCAGCTCTAGAGCTATGACTATATAAACAGATCTAGAAATCTAAATCTATGACTATAATCTTTAATTATATACATATCAATGAGGATGACCATAAGGATAACTAAATTGTTACCTTGTTTTGGATTTCTTGGGAGCAACAGTGTTCACAGGGATTTCATTTTGCTTAGACTGCATGGTTCCATTGTGCTCAAAGAGCTGCTTTTGTTCAAATGGTCTTTTTGACTTGGGGATTTTTTAAGTCAAAGTTTTAACTTATTTCGTTTTCTTCACACAGAACATGAATTAATTTCTGTCTCCTCTCCTGTCTTCTCTGACTCAATCTTGGACACCTGTGTTAAGCTTGTGCTTGGTTGGCATTTACTCAATGTTTGATTTTGATTAGGTGGTAGGGTGGTGGTCTTTGATAAGGAGGAGGAAATTTAAAAAAAAAAAAGCCTATTCATCCCTGAGCCTTTTGGGTGAGGCATTGGTGATGTAGCCTGAAATAAAGTGCATAGAGTGGGATTAAAGCTATTTAGCTAAATATATCTGATAACTGTTATCTATGAGACAGCTGGTTACAGAATAGGTATTGTGATATGGAAGAGAGTTCAGAGTTATGGCAAATGCACACTCTCCAGCACCTTTTCATTAGGAAAAGGAGCTCTGGTACCACTGGGAGCACCTATAGGCGTTCTTAACATTTTAGAACCAAAAAATCAGGTAAATGGTCCAAAGATGTGGGAAAGTTTATTTTTATGTTGGATTTTTAGTCATAATTGCTGTTAATATTATTAATTATTAATATAATTGATTATTATTGCTATTACCTAGGTCAGAGATATATAGCACACAAGAGACATGTTTAAGTGGTAAAAAAAAAATCTCCTGAATGATGTTATGTTTCATCGGCCATGCCTCCAGTGAAATGAACCGTCAAGTAGCACATTTATTTGTCTGAGAACCACAGAATCTCCTTTAGTATTTTTAAAAATCATTGATGTACATAGAAATGGTTGTTTTTTGAATGTGAAAAATGAGAGGTTATACTTGTACTTATATTTTTGTCATGAAGGTTAATTATCAAGGATATCTTATAAGTGCTTTGTGTTGTCTGCTCTCATTAAAACAGAGTTGAATCATCTAGGCAAGCTTTTTTTTTTCCTTTTTTTCAAATAAAAAGTTGGCTAGCTTCTATTCAAAGTTATTGCCTGTAATTTGAGATAGCTACCACAAGATGGCAATTAGGTTGCATAGTAGCCAGGCAAAAAAAGTCTGCCTTTATCTCTCTCTCTCAAACATACACACACACACACACACACACACACACACACACACACACACACACACACACACACAAGGTTTTAAGAGCTGCAAAATCCCTTACATGTGTTATCTCATTTGATCCTCACAACGACACTGGGAGGTAGAGAGGATCAAATATAAAATCCTCTGTTTGGGTTTTAAAGCTCTTCATAAACTGGCTCCTTCATGCCTTTCCAGTTTTCATAAACCTTACTCCCCTCCACATATTCCTCAATCCACTGACACTGTCCTCCTTATTGTTACTCACACAATGACATTCCATATCACTACTATGTGCATTTTCATAGGCTGTTCTCCATATCTGGAATTCTCTCCCTCCTCATCTCTACTTTCTGGTTTCCTTCAAGTTAGTACCTCAATAGTATTACCTATTTTATAGTTAAAATCTCACCTCCAAAAGAAGTCTTTCCAATTGTTCTTAATAGTATTGCTTTCCCTCTAAAATTACCATACACACATATGTGTGTGTATTTGTGTATGTGTGTATATATCTATATACACACAAAGAAATACAAATATATATATGCCCACACATAGATACACATACATATATATATGTATATATATAGTTGATTGCATGTGAACTCCTTGAGAGTTGACTATTTTTTAAAAAATAAAATTATGTATGTATGTGTATGGTTATGTGTGTATATATATATATATATATATATATATATATATATATATATATATATATATATATATATGTCTTTCTTTGTAGTGTCTGGAACCTAGTGAGTATTTAGTAAATACTCGTTGACTTAAAGGACATGCCCAACAAAGCTGACACAAAAGGAAAATGACAAATGTTAGAGTGGCTTTGGACAAACAGATACATTAATATACTACTGGTAGAGCTGTGAAATGGTTCATTCATTCTGGAAAGCAATTTGGAACTATGCTCCCCTCAAATATTATTAAATTGTGTACACTGGGTCAAAGGACCCAGTGATACCACTACTAGGTCTAAACTCTGAAAAGGTCCAAGGATAAAATATTTATAACAATTCTCTTTGTGATGGCAAGAAATTGGAAACTGAAGGGGTATGGCTGAACAAGTTATTATATATGATTATTGTATATGAATGTGAAGGGATACTACTACATGAATGTGAAGGTTGTAAGAAATGAAGACTTTTATGGACTGATGTAGAGTGAAGTGAGGAGAACCAGAAGAACAATTTATACCATAACAACAGTAATCAACTTTGGAAGGCTTAGTAACTCTGATCAACAAAATGACCCACCACAATTCCAGAGCATATGTTGACTCCCCTCAGTGAAGAACATAGTGAGGCCTGTTCATAGTAGAGCTAGAAGGGACCTGAGATATCATTTTTGGCTCTATCCCTCATTTTATTTTCAAAGAAGGAAATTGAGGCTTAGAGAAGAGGAGGGGACTCATCATCATAGAATGCTTGCCCTTGGAATGACCTCAGAGAATCTCTGTTTCTCTCTGTTGGTCCCCTCTTTATACAGAGGAAAGAGGTCTCAGCAAGGGAGAGGAACTCTTACACCTCTGAATTTGTAGCCCTTTCTATTTTTCTCTCTTTATACTTACTCCATTCTATTTTGTAGAGTTATTTTTTGAGTATGTGTCTTAGCTCTCCTCCTAGATGGTAAACTTCACAAAGGCAGGGAAGCAGGCTGTATTTATATTTCTTTCTCTTTTATTTCCAAACATAAGTCCTTGTACATAGTAGGTTTTGCATATTAAACTGAGTAGGACTTTATATGAAGGAGACATACTGGACCTGGCCCTGTACTGACTTCAAGGAGAGTTGTTTGAGGAGGAGAAGGAGGAGAAGGGCATACATACTGGCTTTTTACCAATCACCTCTTTAGAAATATGAAAAGAATGATATGTGATAAAGGTTTTATTTTTCTTGTGGGGAGTAGATTAATACTATTTTGGATCCTGTTGCTATACCTTACATCTAAAATTGTGCAATTCAAACTCAGGTTGTCATTCCAACAGTTGTGTTCTCCAACTAACATTCAGTATCTGAAGTGGGATCCATACACACCCTGGTAATACATATATACATAATCTCAGTTGAAATTATTTTTGGATTTCTGTTATTGGGTCAGTGTGACCAGAACTAGGATTATAGAATGCCAGAACTGGAAGGGATTTTGGAAATCATTTATCCAACTATGAAACTGAAGCCCAGGGTTGTTAAAGGAGCTGTCCAAGGTATTACAATTAGTTAACAGAAGAGCTGACACTAGAACCTCTGTCTCCTGATTCTCCTTGGCCAGTCCTCTTTTTACTACTTCATACGTCTGCTTCCTTAAGCATCCTATTTTTTTAGGTGGGCAACAAGGCATGCACTTATTAAGATCCCTTCGTATGCACAGTGCTGAAATAACTCTAACTGTTGTGGGAATGCTCAAATGTAAACCTGGGTGGAACAGGGTAAAATTCTGATCTTAAGCTAGTCCAAGTTTTTCTCTGGGTCATGAATGGGAACTACTTGTGTGGAAGAAAAAGCAAACTTGGTTTAATATAGCAAGAGACGCTTCCAGAACAGATTCTAACCCCTAGTCAGGCATTGCAAATCGTGCTGTTTGCCTCCCACCCCTAGGTGTGAAGAACTAGAGGTTATACTGCTTGCTTAGAACAACAGACATGGAGTTACTTCATCTTGCCACCCAGACTCCAGACCATGCTTTGCATCCCATCCAACTGTCTACCTTTGACACCTCTCCTTGCTATCCTTTCTGCCACTGCTATCTCCGAAGTACCTCTTGAGACCATGCTGACTGAATCCTCCTATGATATCATTGAATCACTGTAAAATAAGTAGGTAAAATTAGCTACCTCCCAAGGTCCCTTCCAGCTCTAGATTTCTAATCCTATGATCATATGACTGTCTGTATTTGGCCTTGAGCCTGAGACAATATTCTTTCTGGTCCCCTAGATAGCTTACAAATAATTCTGTTCATTGAGCAACTCAGGGTTTGAAGTTACAGGTAATAAGAATTCTAGAGGCATAGATTGGGAAGGGATGTTTCATTTTGTCCTTCACCTCTGGGCAGGAAAATGTTACAGCACATTCTCCAAGAATGATGGTTTCATCATTTTTTTAAAGATACATACAGGTGCAAAAGTCTGGCTCTAGCCAGTTGTGCATTAGCATTAATCCCAGAAAACAAATTTCAATGCAAGTTTAGGCTCTCTTGAAATTTGGTAGTCCTCAAGCTAATATGTAGCCGGTACCTCCTTCGCCAGTGTGGTGAGCATCTCTTTAAACCAAGAGAATTTCCATGGGAAGTACAAAGGCTAAGCAAATGTGGTGTAAAGCACTTTGGGGAATACAGCAGAATCTAGAGCAACACCAGTAAATGTTCAAATAGGCCTCTCATCAATTTAAGAGTTGTGCTCAGAATGGTTGAGAGAGTTTTGCCTAAGGATATCTGAGCTGTTTTTGTTTTGTTTTGTTTTGTTTTAGCTCCAGAGACATCAAGTTCTGGTTTCTCTCTAGTGGATTCTCTCTTTCTTATTAGACAGTTCCTACCCCCTCTACCATGCCCCAACACACATATTCTAGCTCTTGCTAGAGCTAAATTTTATTCTAATCATACGTTCGATCCACTTATCTACAGTTTTCACAAAGCTGAGTAGTCAGTCAGCAAGTATTTATTGAGCATTTATGTACCAGGCATTGTATTAATCACTAGAGATACAAAGAGGGACATAAACAGTTCCTGCCATCTAGGAGCTTATATTTAAATGGGAGAGACAACATGTGAATATCTAGGTACACTATAAATATATATATATGTATGTGTATATATGTATACATATACATACAGAATATATGAAGGAGTAAAGAAAGGATAACCATAAATTGACAAAGAAGACAGCACATTAAAACAACAAAGGCTTTTATTATGTTCTCTGAGAGGAAACAATGCTCAGATGGAACATGTTCATACTCTACTTAAAAACCAATTATTTGCTTGACCACAAAAAAGAGGAAAGTCTGATGAATAGAATCCATAATCAGAATTAGAATTAGTTTGAAAAAAGGATAGAGGAGAAAGGATTTACAATGTTGTGATAATGATGAGGGCACAGTCTCTGGGAACCCCCTTGAATCTGGAATACAGTCTCTGGGAGCCCCCTTGAACTGTCCTTGAATCTTCCAAATAGATCTGGCCTTTCTCTAAGGCCATAAGCCTTACATTATCATTAGGCCCAAATCTCTACCTAAACCTTGCCCTCTATTGTTACTATAGATATGCTTGCCTTCAGTTACTTCCCAACCCTCATATCAATGCCTTCAGCTACTTCCAACCCTTAATCTCATTCTCTAGGTTCCTGGACTCTGACCCCACCTTATCCTCCTTAAGACTTCTCCTCAGGACCCTCCCAAAAGCCCCGGGCTGGTCACCCCAGACCACCCCTCAAACTCTCCCACAGAGAGATTGCTTCCAAAAGGCGCTCAGATTCCTTAGGAGTCTAGCCTATGGTGTGGCTTCTGGAGGATCTGGCTTGTGTAGCTGGTCCCTAATAAACTTTGACTTTTTTTTTTTTTGGCTAAGAAGGCTTGAGTCGATTCTTTCAGCAGAACCCGGTTTGTCAATACTTTGGGGTGTCGAGCACCTCTCAATCCCAAACCCCGGTCAGGGAACCAAAATATGAAGAGGTTTAAGAAAAAATGATGATTGTAGGGAACCATGTTTCTAGGGGTGCTCGAGACCCCAAAATACCGACACGCCGGGTCCTGCCGAAAGAATTCGACTCAAGCCTTCTCAGCCAAGGGAAAAGACAAAGTTTATTAGGGATTCACCATAATGGGCTGTCTTAAGAAATCCCACCCTTTGTGATGCCTGTTTCCACAAGCCTGCCAGATTCAACCTACTGAGGTAGATTGAACCTGAGCACCTTCATGGAGGCAAGATGGAGATTATATACACAAAGGTTGTAGGAGGGATTGAGGGGTGGTCTGGGGTGACTAGAGGAGGGGTTTAGGGAGGGTCCTGAGGAGGAGTCTAAGGAGGGTGAGATGAGGTCAGAGTCCAGGAACCAAGAGAATGAGATTAAGGGTTGGAAGTAGCTGAAGGCATGGACATGAGGGTTGGGAAGTAACTGAAGGCATGCATATCTATAGTAACAATAGAGGGCAAGGTTAGGTAGAGATTTGGGCCTAATGATAATGTGAGGCTACAGTCTCTGGGGAAGGCCAGATCTATTTGGAAGATTCAAGGACAGTTCAAGGGGGCTCCCAGAGACTGTATTCCAGATTCAAGGGGGTTCCCAGAGACTGTGCCCTCATCGATACTGTTGGCGCTACATGACTTTAGCTTTCCAAATATAATCTTTAAAACGTATTTCCTTACCTCTCCAAAGAATGGAATTTTATTTTGAGTAGGGGAACAATGGCTTTGGTTTAAAGTAAAATCAAAGGTTTTGTAAGTGGTCTAAGCTACAATGCTTAAGCTTTGCCTCAGGAGCCGAGGGGGCTATTTCCTCTAAAGTTATCAATTAATATACAAGACTTTCCTACTATTTCACTTATTATAAAAATATAGCTATTTAAATAGACTGAAGTACATAATATTCAACAGAAATAGGCATGATTCTTATACACTGTGTTTTAAAAATTAAACAGCTAGGTATAATTTGGTACTTTTCTCACTAATGCTTTAACTGGAATCTGCTTGTTCTGATTCTTATCTTACATTTAGAAGATGATTGGAGTTCTTTTTTTTTTAATCACCCATCTTCTTTAGCTGAATGGAGAATTACTTCTCAGCATATCTGGAGGGCTATCTGGGGAGGAAGGGAAGAGGAAGAAGAAAAGGGAAGGGTAGAGGGGTAGAAGAGGGGAGAGGCTAAGATAGGGAGAGGAAGAAAGAGCTTTATCTTACTTGCACAGGGTTTCACTTTGCATACCTTAAAACCTAGATAAATACCAGATGATTTGTGTGGTGACAGGGAGGGTAGAGGTGCTGGTAATGATGATGGTCATTATTAATTACAAGGAACTTCCTTAATTTGCCATTTCCAACTCTGTTAACCAAATTCTTTTCTTTGTTACAGCATAAAAGAGGGAGAAGAAAACTAAGAACATTATCTCTAAGCTCTGATTCTAAAATCCCTCTGATGACAATTTATTATTTCTAAAAATATTTTTATTGATATCTTTTTTTACAATGTCTACATTTTCTCCCATATGTCTCCTTTCCCCTCCCCCCTCCCCGCTGCCCCCAGTCTTACCAAGATAATTCATTCTTTACAGAAAAAGCAGGTTCATTCCTTTCTCTTTTAGACTTAGAACTGGCAGAGTTAATTTGCACACAATGCTTAATTAGTTAACTAACAGGCTTTCAGCTAAGTTGCCCTAGAAACAAAGCACACTCCTCACTGTGAGGTAATGAGACTCTTTTCTGAAAGCCTGTATCCTATATATAGATTCAAATATTTTGAAACAAAGTTTTTGAACATGGATTTAAATTTGTTTTCTGACAGACCAAAAGGCACCTATATGAAATAAAGTGATGTGACAGAAGAAGACCCATTGTTGGGTAGAAAATTCGAGCATGTTAAGGATGAAACAGAGAAGAGAAAAATATTATGTGTAGGGATATGGGTAGGGAGAGGTGGAGTGTCTTCAAAAGAAGATTACACACAAAGAAACAGAAATAATTTCACTGACTACGGTTTACATTACAAGGATCATAGGATCATCGATTTAGATCCCTAGAGGTCATCTAGTCAAGCACCTCATTTTACAGAAGAACCTGAGACCCATTTAGTCACCTTCACAGATCTATCAAGTCTAATTTTTTCATCACTGTTCAATTTTGTAACTTCTTACTGTGTGGGTTGGATAATTGTGAAGACTTCACAGGGTATGTCTAATGGAGAGGTTCTGGGATTTGACCTTGTAATTTTGGGAAGGCATGCCCTTCCCTCTCTCTCTCAGATGTTAGAAGATAATGAACTTCCTGTGAGCTATTTGTTCTCTGCTCTGGGAAGGGTCTCTCCTTCCCCCATCCCATTTCTCCTCCTAGACTTTCAGACCCCACCCTGGCAGTTGAGTTCTGATAGGGAAAAACCTGAATGAACCGGATCAATCTTGGTCCTCTGTGTAGTTTTCACGCCTAGACTGTAAGCCCATCCACCCCAGCCAATGGTGAGAGGGGATAGAGGTGGGTGGGAATCTTCTTCATTAAGACTATAAATTAAGAAAGGTTCTCTTTTACCTCGCCTCCTCCCTTACGGAGGTGTGCCCAAGTCTTGCAAGGTTTGTAGAATAAATTTACTTTGTTTCTCTTAAAGATGTCTCTCCTATTATTTAAAAATTCTGTCCCATACATTACTGTTGGAATTGTCATATTTCACAAATGGGCATTGAAATGCCCCACTAATAAAGTTTTCTCCTCTATATTCTTTTATAATTCAGTTAATTTATCCTTTTAAAACTGTTTTCTCATACATAGCCTTATGTATTATCAGTGTTTATAATCAGTGGTATATATCATCAGTGTATTATCAGTGCTGTCTTAAAATCATGACTGAAACATTCTATTTTATGGGCTTTGGGGAAACTTCTTTTGGTCCAGAAGTGTGATTTCATTGGTGCAGGGAACTCCCAGTGAGGAAACTCTCTCTATTAATATGGTTTCATAAACATTGTATATATCATAGCCTTAGTGAACTGCTTGGGAATACCAAGCGGTCAAATGACGTGTCAGATGCAGGACTTCAATACAGGTCTTCCAGACTCCAAAGCCCAACATCCACCACTCTGCCATGCTGCTCCTCAGCATAAAGTATAGCATTCCCCCACCCCTAACTAATATTTTAAACCTGGAAGTATATCTTAGGTGTGTTTCCTGTAGACAACAAAGTGTTGGGTCTTTTCTTTTGATCCATCTTGTAATCCTTTTTGTTTTTATATAGACCTTAAATTCACTAGCATTCAAAATTATAATTTTAAAATTTGTTTTCACATTCTGTAATGCTCAACTATAATCTTTGTCCTGTCAGTAAAACCTAACATATTTACTTCCCTTATCAGTCTTACATTCATATACAGACCCTTACCCTGACCCCTATCTTCAATAGTAGAAACAATTCTTCTTCTATGTTAACAGGCTCTTTTCTTTTTTCTTTTGAGACTGGATCTCTCTAGGTCTCCTGGATTGGCAGTGCAGTGGTCACCCCTGACAAGCCTAATCATATTGCTGACCAGCAAGGGAGCTTTGCCCTGTTCTGTTTCCAACTGGGAAGTTTAATGCTCTTTAGTCCAGGTGTACCTCCCCCCCCCATTTTCCCTGAAGATTGTTCTGATGGGGAAATTCTACCAACACTTCAGTCATTCGGATGATCCTTCTTGCATTTGTTTGGCATGGAAAAGCCCTGACAATCTAGCTCTACTGGGTCTGATGAGGGCACAGTCTCTGGGAACCCCCTTGAGTCTGGAATACAGTCTCTGGGAGCCCCCTTGAACTGTCCTTGAATCTTCCAAATAGATCTGGCCTTCCCCAGAGACTGTAGCCTCACATTATCATTAGGCCCAAATCTCTACCTAAACCTTGCCCTCTATTGTTACTATAGATATGCATGCCTTCAGTTACTTCCCAACCTTGATACTATCAGTATCCATGCCTTCACCTACTTCCAACCCTTAATCCCATTCTCTTGGTTCCTGGACTCTGACCTCAGCTGGTCCTCCTTAGACTCCTCCTCAAGACCCTCCCTGAACCCCTCCTCTAGTCACCCCAGACCACCCCTCAATCCCTCCTACAATTTTTGTGTATATAATCTCCAACTTGCCTCCATGAAGGGGCTTAGGTTCAATCTAGCTCGGCTCAGATTCAATCTAGCCCAGTAGATTGAATCTGGCAGGCTTGTGAAAACAGGAGTCACAAAGGGTGGGATTTCTTAAGACAGCCCATTATGGTGAATCCCTAATAAACTTTGTCTTTTCCCTTGGCTGAGAAGGCTTGAGTCAAATTCTTTTGGCAGGACCTGGCGTGTAGGTATTTTGGGGTCTCGAGCACCCCTATGGTTCCCTACCTATAACCTCTTCAGGTCTTCCTAGGATGATTACATATAATGCTGCTTCATGCAGGGACACACATGCCTGGACACACATAGATAACAGAAGCATAGTCAACCAAAAGAGGAAGCAGCTTCATGGATTATGACCCTGATTATGCACCTGAGAAAAATACTGGCTGAATTCAAGAAACTTCCAAAAATCAGGAATTCTGAGTTTACCCTTTGGTCCCCTGTGTTCATTAGATATACTCATACTCTAAGTTTAAACATGGTCTTCTTCTGGATTCTGTGCATATTTATGGAAAAGTGTGGCCCAGGCTTTTTTTTTGAGGGAAGGGAATATTTTGTACCAGTTATTCTTACCATACCATCTTAATAAATACTATCTCACTTTTCTATTTGCATTTCCAGAATCTAGCCCTGTGTCTGGTACACAGATTGGGAGGTCAGCAGAATTCTGTAACTATAATAGATTTTAACAAGGTTTCTCAGAAATTCTCTCATGATATCCTTGTAGACAAGAGGGAGAAATGTACACTAAGGGACAATGCAGTTAGGGAGATTAGGAACTGGTTAATGCTGACTTGGAGAAGGGTCTCTCAAATGTCTTTAGGGATCTTGGCCCTGCTCATTTGTCAATTTTTAACAGTTATTTAATCAGTGATTTTTTCTGAAGATAGATAGCATCCTTTTCAGATTTTCAGGTGACCCAAAGTTTGGAAGTAAACCTAATATGTTGGTTATAGGATGTAGATCGCAAGAAAATACTAGCACACTAGAAGGATGAACTGAATTGAAGATGAAATAGAAAAGGCATAAATGAAACATTCTACCCTTGGGTCACCAAAATCAATCTCAAAAATACAGGATGGTAAAGGTATGACTAGATAGTTGTCTGTCTGAAAGAGATCCAGGGGTGTAAGTAGACTTTGAAGTCACAATGAGCCAAAAGTATCCAAATAAAAGCTCATGTTTTAATAGGTTTCAATAAAATGCATAATAATTTTACTATAATCCAGTGATTCCCAATGATTTTTGTTCCTCAAACTCCTTTCAACAACAATAAAAAAAATGTGTTTTCAGTCACTACGGTAATTTAATATTAATAATAAAATAAAATAAAATAAATAATAAAATAAAATAAAATAAAATAAAATAAAAATTTAATATTAATAATAAAATTCTTTACAATTATTTTCAGCTAAAGGTGTCATTAAAGTATTTTAGCATGAACACCCTGGACAGTCACTGTGAACTCCCAAGGGGTTTTTGAATGACAAAATGGGAACCACTTCTCTAATCTTTTCAGGGCATATCTGGACCACTGTGTTTAGTTCTGAGCAACATATTTTAGGCAAGACAGGCAAGCAAGGAGGAGCCCAGAAGAGAGTGACCAAGACAACTAGAAAAAGCATCATATGAAGAAAGGTTAGAAGAACTAGAGAAATTCAACCTGGAGAAGAAAAGGCATATAAAGTATGGTGCACATATATAACCAATTTATTCCTACTTATGCTAGCTAGTGGACAGAAACACCATTTAGATTTATTCTTCTTAAAGCACACAATCATGCTTTATTAGTTAAAGGAGGCTACCAATGCCTTCTAAGAGCAAACTGCTACTCTGATATGTTAGAGGTACCAATAGTGGATTCAACTTCCTTCCCTCCCAGTTCAGCCAGAGACCATGTGCCTCCCTTTGGGGTAGACATCTAGCAAGTCTCTCAATCTGCACTGCCTTCAAGCCAATATGGACTGCTTGAGTCTCAAGTGTGCAGGATTAGCCCAAGTCATACCTTGGAAAAAGTCTGATGGCTAGGGCCTCTGGTGGTTTTTTTAAAAAATATTCTTAGCTATGGGTGTTCTTAAGCCATTTATCACATATCTTGATTAGTATTTGGCATCAAAATTACTTCTAATGTTTTTAATATTTTTTCCTTGGTGGTCTGTCTCATTAGAGGACCTATATATGTTTATCAGATGTTTAAGAATATGTACATGGTGTCTACTACATCATATCACACAGGTATTAAGTGTATTTTGGAAAAACAATTTCTGGAAAAACAAGTCACTGAAAATAGTCACAAATGGAGGCTTATAACAAAATAGTTCTAATGAAGCAGTTCTAATAAGATGCAAATTTATTCCTACTATCTAATTAAGGTACTAAAATTTATTCTCCCTTTACACATACACAGGTATAATAATTAAATTCATGGGAGGTAATGAGAAGAGGGCCTAGGATAGAGCCCCCAAAGTTACAGGGTGGGATATGAATGAATGATTCAGCAAAGGAGACTGAAGTGTCATCATCTAGGCAGAAGAAATAAGAGAGAAAAGTGTCACAAAAACCCAAATAGGAGAGCATGTCCAGGAGAAGAAGGTGATACACAGAGTCAAAGGCTAAAAAGAAGTCAGGAAAGATGAGAAACCAGAAAAGGTCCTACAGATTGGCATTTAAGAGATCACTGGTAACTTTGAAGAGAATGATTGTAGTTTAGTGATAAGGTCAAGGGGTTAACAAGTGAATGAGAGGGAAGGGATATATTCAAAGTAAGAGTGGAAGTAAGGGGAAAGAGAAGGTCTGCAATAGTTATCCCTTTATACAGAATTTTCTAAGTTGTGATATTTTGAAGTTCATCCAGTAACAAAAACCAACTTTGTAACCGTGCTGTCAGACCTGCTTAAATGAATTAACAAGAATAACTTAGAATTAGCAAATTCTGTTTGCAAATAGGTACTATTTAAAGATGGTTAGAAAACTTTTTTTTTGTTAGTGGAACTTTCCTTCTGCTGTTTTTTTTAACATTCTTAACTCTGTTAAGAGTACAAAGGTAATCTTTATATCAAGTTTCATGTTCATCCAGATAATTACAAATTTTGAATTGGTGAGCTCCTGACTAATGAAGTTTTGCTGTATATGATGGAGAGGAAGATGATGCAAATCTCCTGTCTTCACTGATTTTGCTCCAGTTTTGCTTGAGGCATAGGACTAGCCTGGAGAATCTCCTGAGGTCTGTTCCTGCTCTGTGATTCTACGTAATTGACTTTACTCCCATCAAGAACTGCGCAGGATTTTTTATCATGCTATTGACATAGGCTAAGGCGATGTCAGAATTTTTGATTATTGATTTATCTTCATTTTTCATTTCCTATGCTCTGCAAAGACTTAATGATAGAATCCCAACAGTTCACTTGCCATTCTTTAAAATGATTTTATTAGCTGTATTCCCAAGAATCTCAAATACCTTCTGTGCTAACTTGTAGCATTTCTGTAAATATCACACATATATTTTCTCTAAGGAGCAGTTGCACAAAATGGTCAAAGTCATTTTCCAGAAATTTCCTGTAAAACACAATGTGAGCTATGAAGCCAGTTTTCAGCCAGTGAAATCATTTATGCCAGTAAACACATTGCCTTTGCACAGTATTGGGAAGAAGAGAGCAGAGGGTAGAGAAGGAATGTTACCTGCCTTGCAAGGACTGTTGCAAAACACAATTTTCAATGGGAGCATCTCAGAATACAAGGAGAAGGCATTTAAAATGCTCCAATATCTGCCCCCTCCCCAGATAAGCACATCTGGATGCACATCCTGGAAAGAACACCAAAGCTTGTCATTTTCTAGATTCTGCTTCTGAGGTTTGGGGCATATACATTTGGGAAGTAGAATGAATGAGGAAAATTGTAAAATGCTAAATGGCTTACCCTTTCATTGATTTATTTCACAGTTACTTCCCTATATAATTTCTTCATGCATCAGTGGAAGAATAAGCCCCACAGAATTTATTTTGTGCCCAGTAAATACAAATATTAATACGTGCATATTGACGCATACCAAGTTCTCTTTATAGAACACAAAGCTGCAAATGCAAATCTTCCCTATTGAGTTCTGATGCCCTAGTTATTTCTGTGCCTTTAATTGAAAAGATTCAGTCATTTCCAATCAACTGCATCATTTTTTTTCAAATTTCAGGCAGATGCCCCACTGCCTGGCTGCATATGCCAAGTTTTCCCAGGCACATCACAAACTGAATCATTCAGGTTACATAACGCCCTAGAAGTGAAGCATCAGATCTGGCAATTCAAATGAATAGGTACCTCTTCTACCAAAAAGTGCTAACATACTACTGATTACTTTTGAATTTAAAAAGTTTTTCTTTTGATCAAAGGACTTAGCTTCTTAAAGTAGATAGGACAATTTGGATTTAAGGGTCCATTCAATTATTCATTTTTTCAGCAAGTATTTGTTAAGCATCTACTATGTGCCAGGCACTGAGCTGGTGCTAGAAATACACAAAGATGAAATAGTCTCTGAATTCAAGGAGCTTACAATTTACTAGGTGCATACATGTCCACAGTGGTGCCTGGCTCACTTTTTTTGACCTTCCCCCCCCCTACCCTGTACCAAATGTTGGGCTTTGGCTAGGGAAGAGGCACAGGAAGTGATGAGACACAGAGACCTAGGCCTCTGCCCCTCTCTCCATGGAGGACTCAGACCACAAGTTTAAGGACTTCTAGGTCCAGAGCAAGCATAGACAAACCCAGCTATTGATTTGAACAGTAGATGTCAATGCTGCCTGATGTTTAAAATAGATAAAGTAAAAACACAATATATACAAAGTTAATACAAACTAATTTCAAGAGGTGGGGAACAGAGGGACGGGAAGGAAGCATGGACATGACAAAATACATTGGACCCTCTTAGTGACCAAGTAGAATTTGGTGGAGGGTGGATTTATCAGTAAACCATTTAAGTTGGTTTAGTGACCAGTGTACCCAGAGGACCTACTTCAGACCTCTGGCCTGAGTGGTATAGTAATCCCACAGGAAAGACCCCAAACACAAGCCCTAGTGTGCTCAGTGTCTGAGTATACATAGGCTGGAATCAGTAGCCCCCTTCATGGAATTGAAAATATGAGGAATATGACAGTCTCTGGGATATCATTTTTGCCTCCTTTCTCCTGACCACCAACTGGTCTCCTCCATTTGGTAAGACACCAAGTCCTATGAATTCTTCCCTCATGGTATCAACTGAATCTGCATCTATCCTTTCATTCTCACTCTCCCCCCTCCCCTACTTCCTCAGATCCTTACTAATATATGGTGCAACCTTGACTCTTTATTACTGATTTTCTTATCTGCAATCCAACTATTGTCTAAAAGAGGTTCTCAATATGGGGTCCATGAGCTAGGGTTTTTTTTAATATCTTAATAACTGTATATGGATATATTTCGTTTCCTTTGTCATCCTATCTATTTCATTTTATGCATTTAAATACATGACTCTAGGCTTCTCTAGACTATAAAAGGGGTCCAGGACACCAAAGAGAATCCCTAATTAAAAACTCCTATTCTGTATACCATTCCCAGATTAACTTTCCTAAAACATTACACTGATCATATTGCTTCTCTGCTCAGAGGCTCTCAATGGCTCTCTTTGTTGCCTATGGACTGAAGTTTAAACCCTTGGCATGGCCTTCAAGGATTTCTCACAATCTAGTCCCAATCTCCCTTTCTAGTCTTAAATCTCTCTGTTCCCCAACATGATCCATATACTCAGGCATAGCATAGTGCCTGGCACACAGAAGGCACTTTAAACATGCTTGTTGATACGTGGCACATACACAAAAAATGACCATGTACTAGGTCATAAAAACCTCACAATCTAGTGCACGAAGGCAGAAATATTAAATGCATCCTTTTCAGATCATGATGCAATAAAAATTATATATAATAAAGGGCAATGGATAAACAGACTAAAAATTAATTGGAAACTAAAAAATCTAATCCTGAGAGTAAGAGGGTCAAACAATAAATCATAGAAACAATCAGTAACTTCATTCAAGAGAATGACAATAAGGAGACAATGTACCAAAACTTATGAGATGCAGTGAAAGCAGTTCTGAGGGGAAGTTTTATATCTCTGAATGCTTACACAAATAAAATAGAGAAAGCAGAGATCAATGAAATGGGCATGCAACTGAAAAAGCTAGAAAAAGAATGAATTGAAAATCCCCCAATTAAATACCAAATTAGGAATACTGAAAACCAAAGGAGAGATTAATAAAATTGAAAATAAGAAAACTATTGAACTAATAAATAAAACTAAGAGCTGGCTTTATGAAAAAACCAATAAAATTGACAAACTTTTAGTTAATTTGATTTTAAAAAGAAGAAAGCTAAATTACCAGTCTCAAAAATGAAAAGGGTGAACTCAACTCCAATGAAGAGGAAATTAAAACAATAATTAGGAATTATTTTGCCCAATTTTATGCCAAATTTTATGCCTAATTTTATGGCAAAACTTAGGGAAATGGATGAATATTTACAAAAAAAAAATAAATTGCCCAGATTAAAGAGAGAGGAAGTAAAATACTTAAATAACCTCATCTCAGAAAAAGAAATTGAATAAGCCATCAATGAATTCCCTAGGAAAAAACTTCCAGGGCCAGATGGATTTACAAGTGAATTCTATCAAACATTTAAAGAACAATTAATTCTAATAGTATACAGATTATTTGGTAAAATTGGTGAAGAAGGAGTCCCACCGAATTCTTTTTATGATACAAATATGGTACTAACACCTGAACTGGGAAGAGCCAAAACAGAGAAAGAAAATTGTATACAATTTCCCTAATGAACTTATCACGAGAATAATGTACTTTAATCAGGTAGGATTTATACCAGGAATGCAAGGCTGGTTCCATATTAGGAAAACTATCAGCATAATTGATCATATCAACAACAAAACTAACAGAAGCCACATGATTATCTCAATAGATACAGAAAAAGCTTTTGACAAAATATAACATCCCTTCCTACGGAAAACACTGGAGAGTATAGGAATAAATGGAGCTTTCCTTAAAATGATAAGTAACATCTACCTAAAACCATAAGCAAGCATTATATGTAATTGGGATGACCTAGATGCATTTCCAATAAGATCAGAGGTGAAACAAGGATGTCCATTATCACCACTGTTATTCAACATGGTACTAGAAATATTAGCTTCAGCAATAAGAGAAGAAAAAGAAATTGAAAGAATTAGAATAGGCAAACAAGAAACTAAGTTATTACTCTTTGAAGATGATATGATGATATACTTAGAGAATCCTAGAGAATCAAGCAGAAAAACTACTTGAAATAATAAACAACTTTAGCAAAGTTGCAGGATATAAAATAAACTGACACAAAGCATCTGTCTTATTATATATTACTAACAAAGCCCAACAGCAAGAGATAGAGAAATTCCATTTAAAGTTACCGTAGATGTTATAAAATATTTGGGAGTATACCTGCCAAAACAAACCCAGGGACTATATGAACACAATTACAAAATACTTTTCACACAAATAAAGTCAGATCTAAATAATTGGAAAAATATCAGTTTCTCAGGGGTAGGCCAAGCTAATATAATAAAAATGACAGTGCTACTTATTCAGTGCCGTACCAATCAAACTACCAAAAATGTTTTATAGAACTAGAAAAAATTATTTCAAAATTCATCTGGAAGAACGAAAAGTCCAGAATATCAAAGGAATTAATGAAAAGAAATGCTAGGGAAGGTGGTCTAGCCATACCAGATCATAAATTGTATTATAAAGCAGCTATCATCAAAACCACCTGGTACTGGCTAAGAAATAGATGAGTATATCAGTGGAATAGGTTAGGGACAGAAGACACAGTAGTCAATGATTATAGTAACCTACTGTTTGATAAACCCAAAGACTCCAGCTTATGGGATAAGAACTCACTGTTTGATGAAAACTGCTGGGAAAACAGTATGGCAGAAACTGGGTATAGACCATCATTTGTATACCAAAATAAAGTCCAAATGGCTACACAATCTAGGTATAAAGGCTGATACTGTAAACAAATTAAGGGAGCAAGGAATAGTTTATCTGTCAGATTTATGGGAAATGAAGAAATTTATGACCAAACAAGAGATAGAGAACATTATGAAATGCAAAATGGATAATTTTGATTACATTAAATTGAAAAATTTTTGCACAAACCAAGATTAGGAGGGAAGCAGAAAACTGGGAAAGAATTTTTACAACTAGTGTCTCTGATAAAGGCCTCATTTCTAAAATATATAGAGAACTGAGTCAAATTCACAAGTATACAAGTCATTTCCCAATTGACAAATGGTCAAAGGATATGAGCAGGCAGTTTTCACAGGAAGAAATTAAAGCTATCTATAGTCATATAAAAATACTATAAATTACTATTGATTAGAGATACAAATCAAAACAACTCTGAGGTAGCACATCACACCTACCAGATTGGCTAACATTGACAAAACAGAAAGTGATAAATGCTGGAGAAGATGGAGGATATTTGGAATACTAATTCATTGTTGGTAGAGCTGTGAGCTGATCCAACCATTCTGGAGAGCAATTTGGAACTATGCCCAAAGGGCTATAAAATGTGCATAGCAATACCACTGCTAGGGCTGTATCCCAAAGAGATCAGACAAGTGAGAAAAGGTCCCACATATACAAAAATATTTACAGCAGCTCTTTCTGTGGTGGCCAAGAACTGGAAATTGAGGGGATACCCATCAATTGGGGGATCACTGAATGTTGTGGTATATGAATGTAATGGAATACTGTTGTACTATAGGAAATCATGAGCAGGTGGACTTCAGGAAAACCTGGAAAGACTTTTATGAACTGATGCTGAGCCAAGTGAGCAGAACCAGGAGAACATTGTACATAGTAACAGCCACAGTGTGTGGGGACTGATTTTGATACACTTAGCCCTTCTCAGCAGTTCAAGGACCTAAAACTTTTCCAAAGGACTCATGATGGAAAATGCCATCCACATCCAGAGAAAGAACTACGGAGTCAGAATGCAGAGTGAAGTAGACTCTTTTCTCTTTTGTTTTTTTTTCTCATGGTTTCTCCCATTCCTTATAATTCTTCTATACAACATGACGAATGTGAAAATGTGTTGAATGTAGAGCAGATATTGTATTGCATGCTGTCTTGGGGAGGGAGGGGGAGAAAATTCAAAAGTTATGGAAATGAATGTTGAAAACTGAAAATAAATCAATTACATTTTAAAATTGCTTGTTGACTTACTACAGGGTCAAAGCTGATCACAGGCAGATTCCTGTGCTCACATTATGCATCTGAATAGAATACCTTCCTTCTTCCTAAATCCTGCCTATCCTTCAAGTCCTAATTCAAACCTCTTCTGGAATGTCTGGCAATCCAAAGGGAAAATGACCTTTCTCTCCTCTGCGATACTAGATCACATTTATCTGTATCATTCATTTTGCAATTCATCACAGACTGACTTGTAACATCTTTTCTATTGTTGCCTCAAACATATATCTTACATTCCATTTAATCTGTCATGTGGTTATCCTTTCAACAAGCTCCAGTAAGTAACCTGAGGGCAGGGACTGGGTCTCACTTTTTTGTATATCCCTTTCTTTACCTAGTACATGAAGGATAGTCATGAAATATTACTTGATTTATCATAGAGACCGTCTAAGCAAGACAAGTGTTTTCCATGCATGCCCTATTATGTGGTGTCAGCCCTCTTTTTCATAGTCCATCTTACTGGTTGCCATCACACATAACAAGAGAGTAAATAGATGTTTTGCTTGGCTGCACTTCTATACTGAGAATGCCATTACAATGATTTCTCCAACATATCTGTACTCTGAGTAACAAAATCATTTCTGTGTGCTGACTGAAGGTCCAATATAAAAGAAAAATTTGATCGATGTTTTTGGGTTGTATCCTCCCATTAAGAAGCAACAAAGCACCAACCAAAGAGGGTAAGGAACTTGGAGGAGGAAAGGTTAAGGGGTTGTGTGTTCAGGCTGCTTCTCTATTTCCTTTAGTGGATTCAAGACACTTCTGTCCATTTGCTACTAGGGTACTACAGAGAAGCCGAGTAGCTATGGTGTACAGTAGATAGATTGCTGGACCTGGCATCATGAAGATGCGAGTTCAAATCTTGTTTCAAATATTTATTATATGTGTCAGCTTGGACAAGTCACTTAACCTCTTAGTTTCTTCACCTGTAAAATGCAGGTAATAATGACACCCAAATAGTGTTGTTGTAAGGATAAAATGAGTTAATATTGGGGCAGCTAGGTGGTGCAGTAAGTAGAGCACTGACCCTGGAGTCAGGAGGACCTGAATTCAAATCTGGCCTCAGACACTTGACATACTTACTAGCTGTGTGACCTTGGGCAAGTCACTTAACCCCAATTGCCCTGCCTTCCCCCCTTCAAAAAAAAGATTAAAAAATGAGTTAATATTTGTAGAGTACTTTACAGACCTTGAAGCACTGGTTATTATCATTATTATTAATTCTAGATTACTACCTGTGATTAATTTATTTTTATAAAATTCTATTGCAACCAAAAGTATGGCTGTGTCATAAAATGACTTGTAACATAAACAGATATATACGTTCCAGGAAAGCATATATAGGTACTAAAGCTCCAACTTTGGTATAATGTTAGTAAGTTCATTCATGGAGCCATATTTAAAGCTATATTGTCAAATATCATTTATTTGCTCGAACAAAGGAATTGGTTTCATGTTGCTGGACAGAAGGAAAATGGGCTCTAATTCATATATGCAGGAATTTTGTATTACCTTGCATTTCCTACCAGGATCTAACCTAACTAAAAATATTGGCTATGGAGACTCAGTGGCTTTCTTGAGCTAATGAACAGTAATCTTTCACAATGGAACTATAAACAGGACCCTAATATGATAAGGAAGTTAGAAATCTGGCACTTTAAATAACTAATAGGCATTCTATGTAATAATTAAAAGTAACAGGTTATGTATATATGTGTGCATATACACACATACACATATACACATATATATGTATATATCACAAATAGTAAGACTTTTCATAGGCATTACAGAGACTATATGACTACAGATGATACATACAATGATGTTGTATTGTCAAGTCACTGTATGTAGGGTACATTAGACACGTCTATTTCTCATTTCAGGGATGATGTGTCTGTTATTTGGGTAAATCACCACTAGATGGCATTTTTCAAGAGAAAATGGACTTTTAAAGACAAATTTAACTCATCAAAATGAAAGTATCGAACTTACACACATTATTAAGTAAGAAAGAAGACTCAATGTGGAGCAAGGGTCCATGTGAAGTCAAATAGGGATCCATCTCTATTGCTCCTTCCCTACTTTTTCTCAGTCCTTATACTTTACTTTAACACTGAGATTCTTCCCAACTCCCTCAGAAACCACCTTACAGCTTTCTGCCACACTGTCTCTCAGCCAGCACTGCTAAGATGGTCTGAGGACTGCAGGCAAGGGCTTGCTCTATTTTTAAGCCCTTTCTCTAATTAATGACTGTTCTTCCAGCAGAACTAATGTGGCTGTTCATGCCTCTTTTTTATTTTGTATTTTATTATTAATTTAATATTTTTAGTTTTCAGCATTGATTTCCACAAGATTTTGAATTACAAATTTTCTCCCCATTTCTACCCTCCCCCTGCCACTCCAAGATGGCATATATTCTGATTGCCCGATTCCCCAGTCAGCCCTTCCTACTGTCACCCCACTCACCCCCATCCCCTTTGCCCTTACTTTCTTGTAGGGCAAGATAGATTTCTATGCACCATTGCCTGTATATCTTATTTCCCAGATGCATATAAAAAATTTTTTTGAACATCTGCTTTTAAAACTTTGAGTTCAAATTCTCTCCCCTCTTCCCCTCCCTAAGAAGGCAAGCAGTTCAACATAGGTCACATGTGTATAATTATACAAAACTCTTCCACAATACTCATGTTGTGGAAGACTAACTACATTTTGCTCCTTCCTATCCTGTCCCCCTTTATTCAGTTTTCTCCCTTGACCCTGTCCCTTTTCCAAAGTGTTTGCTTTTGATTACCTCCTCCCCCGTCTGCCCTCCCTTTTATCATCCCCCCTTTTTATCCCCTTCCTCCTTCTTTCCTGTGGGGTAAGATATCCAATTGAGTGTGTATGTTATTCCCTCCTCAAGTGAAATCTGATGAGAGCAAGATTCACTCATTCCCCCTCACCTGCCGCCTCTTCCCTTCCAACGGAACTGCTTTTTCTTGCCGCTTTTATGTGAGACAATTTACCCCATTCTATCTCTTCCTTTATCCCTCTCTCAACATATTCCTGTCTCATCCCTTAATTTTATTATATTTTTTAGATGTCATCCCTTCGTATTCAACTCGTCCTGTGCCCTCTGTCATACATATGCATGTATGTATGTATATTCCTTTCAGCTGCCCTAATACTGAGGTCTCATGAATTACACACATGATTTTTCCATGTAAGAATGTAAAAAAAAAAGTTCAAACTTAGTAAATCCCTTATGATTTCTCTTTCTTGATTACCTTTTCATGCTTCTCTTGATTTCCTGTATTTGAAAGTCAAATTTTCTATTCAGCTCTGGTCTTTTCACTAAGAAAGCTTGAAAGTCCTCTATTTTATTCAAAATCCATATTTTGCCTTGGAACATGATACTCAGTTTTGCTGGGTAGGTGATTCTTGGTTTTAATCCTAGCTCCTTTGACCTCTGGAATATCATATTCCAAGCCCTTAGATCCCTTAATGTAGAAGCTGCTAGATCTGGGGTTATCCTGATTGCGTTTCCACAATACTCAAATTGTTTCTTTTTGGCTGCTTGCAGTATTTTCTCCTTGATCTGGGAGCTCTGGAATTTGGCAACAATATTCCTAAGAGTTTTCTTCTTAGGATCTTTTTCAGGAGGTGATCAGTGAATTCTTTCTATTTTGCCCTCTGGGTCTAGAATATCAGGGCAGTTTTACTTGACAAATTCTTGAAAGATGATATCTAGGCTCTTTTTTTGATCATGGCTTTCAGGTAGTCCAATAATTTTTAAATTATCTCTCCTGGATCTATTTTCCAGGTTGGTGGTTTTTCTAATGAGATATTTCATATTGTCTTCCATTTTTTCATTCCTTTGGTTCTGTTTTATAATATCCTGATTTCTCATAAAGTCACTAGCTTCTACTTGCTCCAATCTCAATTTTAAGGTAGTATTTTCTTCAGTGGTCTTTTGGACTTCCTTTTCCATTTGGCTAATTCTGCCTTTCAAGGTATTCTTCTCCTCATTGGCTTTTTGGAGCTCTTTTGCCATTTGAGTTAGTCTATTTTTAAGGTGTTATTTTCTTCAGTATTTTTTGGGTCTCCTTTAGCAAGTCATTGAGTTGTTTTTCATGATTTTCTTGCATCATTCATTTCTCTTCCCAGTTTTTCCTCTACTTCTCTTACTTCCTTTTCCAAATCCTTTTTGAGCTCTTCCATAATCTGAGACCAATCCATATTTTTCTTGGAAGCTTTTGATGTGGGCTCTTTGACTTTGTTGACTTCTTCTGGATGTATGTTTTGGTCTGCTTTGTCACCAAAAAAGGATTCCAAAGTTTGAGTCTGAATCTGAGACTGTTTTCACTGCCTGTTCATGTTCCAAGCCAACTACTTGACCCTTGAGCTTTTTGTCAGGGTATGACTACTTGTGCAGTAGAGAGTACCTTGTCCCAAGCTTGAGGGTCTCTGCTGCTGCTTTCAGAGCTACTTCTACACAGCAAGCTCTGCCACACCAGCTCTCCTTCTCCCCCAAGAACCACCAACTGGGATTGCATCCCAGATCCAGGCAGGGCAAAACAGGCTTTTCTCTCCCATTCTAATTCGCTGCTTAATTCCTCCCACCAGGGGGGCCTGAGGCTGGAAGCAACTGCAGGTCTAGCTCTGGAAGCAGACACCGAGTTGCACCACCTCCACACCCCCCCTGGGGTGGTGGCTGACCGCGAACTCCTTTCACTCTGTCCCTGCAGCTTTTCCCACTAACCTACTCTGTTGTCTTTGGCGTTTGTGGGTTGAGAAGTCTGGTAACTGCCACAGCTTAATGATTCAGGGCCCTATGGCCTGTTCTTCCCAGCTCCCATTCTGGTTGTTCCTGACACGGCCTACACTGGGCTCTGCTCCGCTCTGCTCCCAGCTCCATGCGATAGACCCTTTCCCCGTAACCATCCAGGCTGTCCTGGGCTGGAGCCCTGCTTCCCTCTGCTATTTTGTGGGTTCTACAGCTCTAGAATTTGTTCAGAGCCATTTTTATAGGTGTTTGGAGGGACCTGGGGGAGAGCTTAAGCAAGTCCCTGCTTTCTAGCCACCACCCTGGCTCCACCCCTGTTCCTGCCTCTTTAAGAGGAAAAATCTCCTGATCACTTCTCTCCAAGTATATGTCTTTAGGCAAATTATGAAGCTTTTCTCCCTTCCTTTTTGTTCAAATGATTTTGCCTGTTTTATGAAAGAGACAGGACAAAGTGTTTATAAAAACCCAAAGCTCTACCTCAAAATTTCCCCTCCCACATCTACAGCCTAGATGAGGCAAAAGTCATTTAACCCAAAATAGAGACCTGTAACTAGCATGGGGCAAATGCAACTTTGACCCTGCACCACCTCTGAGGAGGGAGAAATTCTTCCCTGGGGAACATTTCCTACCCTTTTTGAACACAGATTGTACTTCTTGAGTTTTTCTGTTGTCCAAGAGACCTTGAAAGCACAACCACTTGTGGGACTGTCATCTCTAGATCTCATCAGTGTGCATGCTCCTCTCATGACCCATCTTCCTTCTGAACACCTGTCATATTGAAAGCTGATCTCTCTGCAGGATGGTTTGCTCCCTCTCCTGACACAAGCAAACCTGTAGTAGACGTGCCCTTCATGCCACTCCTACTACCCAGCTCCTCCCAACTCAAATGTACTCCCAATTGCAGTTACAGTTCTCTGGCATCCTACACTTATAATATGAGGAGAGCTTGTGTCCCCTTGCATTCAGGTGGAATGTTCCCAAAGTAGAGATGTCTTTGGACCAACCTCCTTCTACTAGACACAACTTACAGCCACCTATAGGCTGATCTCCTACTCTATCCTAGTGTGGTATCTCTCTATATCAACATGATTGAAGGAGATAACAAATGGAAAGGGCTTTGTAAACCTTAAGGCACTGTATAAATGCTAGCTTAAAAAGGAGCACGACCTCACACAGACACAGGGATAAATGAAAAGTGCCCTTGGTTGGAGACAGGTCATGTGTTACAAGCCCAAATGCATTTACTAATTCACACGAAGCAGATTAAAAATAGGAGATAGCACAAAGCTGGTACAAACTCAGACATACCAGTGATGAGTTTCTCCTGGAACTGAAAGCAGCTCTTAGGTGTGACTTTCTTCTTCTCTTAAAGAAACACACACACACACACACACACACACACACACGCGCGCGCGCGCGCACACACACACACACATAAAACCATCTAAGGAAGGAAGGTGTCAGGAAGAGATGCTATCATCTCATCTTTTCAGCATCAACACCTGTAGCTCTTTGAAATACTGGTAAACAAAGCGAGAGCATAAAATGATATCCCTATACTTCAAAAACAAATAGATGCCAATGTCATGACCACAGACAAAAATCATACAGAAAGGGACATGCACCTGGGACTCCATATTGTCTTTTGGCAGCAGCAAAGAACTATAATAATGGCAGAGAGAACATTCAGGAAACTCTGGGGACTGGTGGCCCTCTCTGTACATGTATGCTGTAGTCTGGTGGCCTAATAAATAAGGAGGCTTCTGGCTCTATGATATCAGATGGGGAAAACAGCCCTCTTCCCTTCCTTATATATGGATATAATGGTGCATATGTATTCCTCAGATACAGTACAGCCCACTGGTACATGGGGAAGCATGGGTGAGAACTAAGTCATGGTGGTGCTTGAATAAGTCTTGTCTGTGGGAAGGTAAAGCATTCCCTCTAAGATGCATGCTGACATTTCTTTCCTGTGGCGAGCCGGTATTCCTGAGGCATAATGTAGGCCCTTGTTTCTTTTTACCTAGCTTATTGCAATCATCTTCAAACTAGTCCATCTGCCTTCAGTGTCTTCCTCTCCTCTACCCCATACTGCACACATTAATGAAATAATCGAAGGAGATAAGCTGCTGTGATCATGCCACCCCTCTTCTCGAAAACCATTCCCAATGGGATAAAGCATAAGTTATTGATTCTGGCATTCTAGGGCTTCCACAATCTGGCTCTGCCTGCTACCTGTCTAGGCTTATCTTGCACTCCTTCCCTTCATAGACTATACTGTTCAGCAAAGCTCAAGTACCTTCTGCTCCCCATCCTTGTCCTTCACTCTCTCATCTCTTTGCCTTTGCTCACAACATCTCCCAGGTATGGAAAGTGCTGTGTAAACCTTAAGGCACTGTATAAATGCTAGCTAAAAAATGAGTTTGAGCTCACACAGACACAGGGATAAATGAAAAGCGCCCTAGAATCCCTTCAAAGCGCAACACAGGTCACCACCTTTTCTATGAAGCCTTCACTACACCCCAGTCCTTCTCCTTGAGGTAAAAGTGATCTTTTCTCAAGTGTCTCCCCAAACTTTTGCTGGATTTCTCCTTTGCCCCATCATGCCCTATCCTAGCAGACTCATATGAGAGCAGGGGCTGGGCCATCGCTGCATCTTTGTATTCTCACAGCACAGCAAGGGGCCTTGCATTTAACCAGGGTTTGGTGAGCTCAATGATTTGTTCCTTGGAGCCAGGCTCAATAGTATCTCTCAGCCACATCCAGACAGCTATGACTGGAATAGGAAATTGTTAGTGTACTTGGAGATCCCTGATATTTCTTAAATCTCATTTCACAGGCAAGTTCAATGTTTAGTGAGGGGACATTAACTCTTGCAGGCCTCTAGTCAGTCACAGGCCCCTAGTCAGTCAGGAAGTAGCTGAAAAAAGAATTAGCGTATCTACTCAAAGACCTTTCTCTAAGAATCAGAGAAAATACAGCCCTTACATATTTAATTCTATTTATCACATTTCTAATGTTTATTAGTCCAGGGGCTCTTAACATTTTTTGAGTTGAGTAAAGATTATGGGGTGCCTTCCCAGTATCGTGTTTTTAAATGCAAAAATAGGATACATAGAACTGCAAAGGAAACCAATTATCTACTGGAATACTGTTATCAAAATATTTTTTAAAAAGAAAAAAAAAGTTCACAGGCCCCATGTTAAAATCACCTCCCCTAGGCACTCATAAATATTCCAGAAAACCAGCTTTACTCAAGGAAAGGTTTCACAAGAAGTCTCAAGGAGCAGTTTGTACATTTTTTTCTTATGATCTAGTTTCTTTCTACTTGTCAAACTCTACTGTGCAACCCTGAGCTATCAGATCCTGGAACTGGTGATGGTTTTTAAAGGCCCAATCGTCCTTGCTTTTGAACTGATTTTGACAAATATATCTTTTGTTAATGCTATTTTGAGGTTTCCTACTAGGCCGGAGAGGTTGGTCTGTATTTGAGTGTTCAATGTCACTCAAAAAAGGCACCCAGTGGACAGGGTCTAAAGGATTATCTTCTGAAATATAAATAATTGATTTCATTCCACATCAGCATTCTGACAGCTTCTCCCGGAAAACAAACAAACTTATTTTGTGAAGCCAGTTACCTAACAGAGTCTTGGGGAAGGACAGAATGGTCTACTTTTTAAACAGTCTTGTTCAACAGTGTCCAATTAGATATACTTATCTAAAATACTTTCCAATTAGAACTAGAGTTCTTAAACTTTCTTCCTTTGTGCCATGGATCCCTCTGGCAGTATAGTGAAGTCCATGGTCCCCTTTTCAAAATAATGTTTCTAAATGCACAAAATAAAATATATAGGATTACAAAGGAAACCAATTACATTGAAATACAATTATTAAAATGTTTTTAAAAGCCCTAGACAAATTCAAGGACTTCAGGTTAAGAACTCTGGAGCAGAGAATAGACAGGGGGCCATGGAGTCTAAAAGACCCAAGTGGCACATTCTGGCAAGGTGATCCTGGGCAATTCACTTAACTTTTCAGTGCTCTAAGCAATTCTCTGAATATAAATTACAGAGGAATTATCACTTTGCATTAGTGGATGAAGTTTTTCACACTCAGAAGTTATTCATTTTGATGAAATCACAGGCCAGCCTTACCTGCCTACCACCACACACGTTATAAAGACTATTAGTACGAATTCTTTTTTCCCTTACTTGGGAGAAATACATTTCCACATAGTACCACTAATTCCCATGGGAATATTAACTATAATACCATTGATTGTTTCAAGAATTACAAAGCAGTTTGCAATACATTTAGGCTCAAAGAAAATAGCTAATTGATTCAGTGAGGAAAATCAAGTCAAACTAGTTGGTTTCTACTATGTAAGCACCAACTCTTGGGCTGGCTCAGGTAGGACCTACTTGACCACGTGGTTCCATGTATATTTCCCCAGACTTGATTTGTAGAGACCACTATGAGTTGCTCTGTTGCTCAACTGATAACAAACCAAGTTTCTAGATAAAGACAAATCAAACAAAAGGGGAAAGATTTAAAAGGAATTTGATTGAAATCAAACTAATCAAGGTGTGTAGATAAAGGCAATATAACTCAAGTAGTTTGGTTTAGGGAAGAATATTATTAGGGATGTTTCATCATGTGGACTAGTGAATTCTTTCCTAAAGAGGCACTAGCTAGCCATTAATTGCCAAAGGGGCTGGCTCAGAGTCCTCATTTTCCCCCCTCAAATGTGTCTTGTATCAAACTTGAGCAGGGTTGAGAAATCTATTATTTTTCAGCATAAACATATACCTATTTTTTCTTTCTGAGATTTCTCATTTGGCTGTGTGGCCTATATCAGGGCAAAGACAAGAGTTATGAATGAATAGTAAAACACAAAATTGTATAATACAATGCAATTTTAGCATTGTCTATGGATAATAATTTTAGTTGTGTATATCAGATTATAGGATCATTCCTTTGGAGCTGGAATGACCTTAGAGGTTATGTTGCAGCCCTCCACTAGGATCCAAGTTCTGAGAAGGCAGGGGCTGTTTCCCTTTTGTCTCTGTATGTCACAGCACCCAGAGCAGTGCCTAGCACTTAGTAGGTCTTAATAAGGGTCTACTGTATCGATGTGGAAATATAAACAAACAAAAAACTTAGCCAAGTCAGCTGATGGACTGAATCGGTTGTTTGACTGAACTAACTGTTCAATTCAATAAAAAAGATTCTCTTTTATCCTCAGTGGAACAAGCTCAGTAGGATAAGCTCCAGGGGCGAAAAGAGGACCAATTACAAAATCGATACCCATAGCCTACCTACCTTGATAGGAAGTGTGAATGGGATTTGTCTGTACTGCCAAACTCTTTAGAGACAAGTGGATTCTGAATATGAGCAGTTAGGATACAAACGAATCCTTCTTTTCATTCATATGATATACAGCAGACTATTTTTCTCCAGCTCGAGAGTGGGCCTTGTCTAAAGAGCAGGTCTTCGCCATGATCCATCTGTTTATGTGATATATATTTCCACACCAATACTTTCAGTGGTACACACTAAATACCAAACCAAAAAAATCCACTAAATGCACCTATATCTTCATGCCCATATACTTGCAGACAGCCACATTTCTTCCAACTAGAGTGGATCCAATTTGTCTTCCTTTTGAATGGGGGTCTATAGTGAATTGGTAAAAGCTGAAAAGGACGTGGGGTGGTGGTTGTGCATCTCCATCCTCTGTGTCAAACACTGCATGTTCATTTTAGTTGAGTAGTAGCAGAAGGCCTGATCCCTGACTTCATGTGTGATTTCCTGGCTCCTGTAGAGCACAGGAAGCCACACAAGTCATTTCTACTTTCTGTGCCAATTTCCCAGCCTTTCTTATTCTCTGCAGTACTGATAACAGTGACTCGGAATATACTTTTGCTGCTGATTATGTCACATCTTCAATGTTATTTAAAGGCATTTCTGGGGGGTCTAGATATTAGCAAAGTCCTACTTCTTTAGATAAGCAGATGACATTACATTTCTCTTGGTTTCCCTCATTAAAGCACCAAAGTTGAATATTAATGAGTGTAGAGAATTATGTTGTCATGCATGTTAGTCTAGAAAATATAAATTCATCTCGTAAAAAAGTCAAAGGATCAAAGAAGGTTTTTACTGTTAATTGGAAACAAAGTGTCATTGGTGTCCTGATTTAAAGGGCACTCAAGGATGATTAGCCAGTTTAAAAAAAAAAGAAAGAAAAATAATTAAGGTTAAAGTGGAGTTATTATTAGCACTTGTTTCACTAAAACCTTTTCCTCATAGCCCATGGCAGCAAATAAAATTAAATATAGACAAGTTTCATAATTCACAGTGACATTCTCAGTGTTAAGACATTTTAAAATAAAAAATGCATTACTGAAAGCATACTTCAAAATTATTAGATGTAATATTTTTATAGCCAAAAGCATTTATACTTTCAGAAGTGAACAACTGGAGGACTGGTAACTATTTATGGATTTAGAAAGATTTATTCACTTTTCTCAACTTAAAATACTATTCACTTGAAGCCACCTGTTCTTGTTTCTCTCTCTCTCTCTCTCTCTCTCTCTCTCTCATTCTGCTCTTTTAGTTAAAAAATATATCTCAAGTCTCTGATTCTTCATGAGATTTAATATTCCAAGAAAACCACACCACCAGCAGAGGAGGATATTTTTCCTAATTATTTGTAAAGACTCTGGACAGGTTCATGAAGAGACCTTTCTATAATTTGTTGCAGTATCTTCCCGTAACATTTTTAAAGCAGCCTGGAAAAAATCTCAGAATAGACACTGCTGAAAATAAAACCATGGAAGTGACCCAAGTTCAGCAAAATACTGAGAATACATATTACCTGAAACTTGAGCTTAATGAGAGCCTTAATTAGGGAAGGCTTAATTTAAGGTGTTAAAAAGTCATCTGGCTTAGGCTTTGAATTATGGTGTGTTGATATCCATTCAGCCAGAAGCTGTAATTATCAACCAGGGAGAGTCCCAATGAAAAGTTTCCTCCCACCCCCACAACAACTAAAATATTTCTGAAGAAGAATTAATGGGATTCTTTAGTTATTATGTTTGAAGAAGCCCAAGGACCATTTTTTCATTAAAAAATAGCTATTCATCTCCGTAATTGAGAATTCAAAGAAAGGAGAGGTGTTATCATTATTTTTTAAGGCTGTAATCTTCTGATGCCTAGAGCAGATAGTGGACACTAGTGAAATGGATCTTTTTTCTGTTTCCATTTTGTTTTGATTGAAAGACATATCTATATTTATTCTCAGGCCCCTCCTTCTCCCCACCAAAGATTTCCAAAAGTCCAATGGTCTGCCTTGGAAAGGTGGTAGTGAGGGTCCCATTCACTGGCAATATTGAAGCAAATATTGGGAAAAATCTTTCTCTTTACCAGTGCTGTAGTGGGCAATATTTTTCATGGTGGGGTTATACTAGATGGTTGTCAAGGTCCCTTCGAACTTGGTGATTTTGTGATATTTCTAAGTATGAGTTTCTCCTTAGCTTCTTACTGTAGTATGCTATTGTAAGAGTGGCAACTGACAAGCTTTTTTAATAAAGGAAGAATAAGTCACAGATCTAGACATCTGGCTAGAAAGGGGCCCTGTCCTTTAACTAATAACAGCATGTTATCACTGAAGAGACAGCTTTGTCTCTAATGGGTATGATAAGGGAAGCACGATCACAGAATAAAAAAACATCCTTCTAGTTAATAATAATAGCATTTATATAGCATCTGAAAGTTTGCAGATCACTTAAAAAATGTAACATTCATCCCAAAGCCCTCGTCACTGATGGAGACAAATGCCCTGCCCTGTGTGAGGGGCAGAGAAGAGTTGGTGAGAGCAAGAGAGTCCTAGATGCATGAACTTTAAGACTGGGGTTACAAAAATGTTATCTCATTTTATCTTTACAACAACCCTGGAAATTAAGTGCATTTTACAGAAGAGAAAACTGAGCTAGACAGGGGTTAAGTGACTTGCCCAGGTTAAGATATCTTGTAAGTTTCTGAAGGAGAATTTGAACTCAGGTTTTCCTGGCCACTTATCTAATGTACCACCTATCTGTGTAGCTGGTTAGCCTTTGAAGGTTGATTTTGTGTTAGAGCAAAACTGATGGATTTATGAACTGTCCTTCCTTTGCTATGAAAGTTGATTAGAGTTCCTATTTTAATAAGCCTCTGAAAAAATTCCATAAGAGTTCAAAGATGTCAGTTATCTTTTAAAAACACCCAAATTTAACTCTTGGTTTTATATCATCGATTTTTTTCTCTTGGTATTTTATTATCTGGATCTTGTTGTTAACAAGATCCTAAACTTCTTGAGGACAATGGATGCTTCAATTTTTCTTGGAGCGCCAACCACAGCAAGTATACGTAGTTGGTGCCCAACTAAAAATGCTCAAGATTCCTGATAGATGCTACATCAGCACTGTCTTGAAAGAGAAAATGACTGTGGGTATTAATATACGGACCACGAGTTCATACATATCAAGCACACAATGGACATTTCAAAACTAATACTGACTCCACAAACAATGTCATTCTGGGAGACTAGATGTCAACTTCCATTTGGCTGTCACAATGATTCAGTAACGAGAATAACATTTTTAAATGTTTCATATTTAGACCATTATTGTCCAATTCAAGGAGAGGAACACCAGTGGTAATTGGCAAGCTCTCCATAAGGAATTCATGTCTTTAACACAATTTTTCTCAACTGAGAAAAAAGAAAAAGAAACGCAAGCATATAACACATGAATATACTTGGAAGCACATTTATGTTATGGTGCTCAAGATGATTCAGATCTGGTAAACTAGAGAAAAATAGACATAAAGCAAAAGTTCAAATACTATTACTATTTAGTGAAAATACTAGAAAGAAATAGGAGAAGGGTGTGGAAACAATCTAGGGGTAGTGGCACCTAAAACAAGAGCCTGGCATTTTGAAAACCTTGTAAGGTACCCTCCTATGCTCACTGTAAAGCAAATTTTTGAGAAAAGAATGGAACCCTAAAATGTCTGCAGTGATTTCTGTTGTAAGAGGGTCACCAGATTCTACCAAGGATTTCTTTCTTCCCATATATAGCAACAGCCTCTTTAAGTGAAAATTCTACTTTATTTCAGTTCCTCAAAAAGGGCAAGTTAAAATTCTATTCATGCAGATCATTTCACAGCTTGCTTTATGAAAACATATGATTTCTTTCAATATGGACCTCATTATTTCTTCTTAACAATGGAGATCGCAGATTTAAGCTCATCACAGGGCACCTAAACATGCTCGTCTTATACATTTATAGTTCATATGTTAAGGATGGCCATTTGATGTAATATATCTTTACCACATTTTGAATAGGTGAGTGTATTTGTTTCCGGGATTAATTTTCAGTATGTTGGAATAAATACCAGGTAGATAGAAACGAGAATGGACACACCATTTCAATTTTTAAAGGGTCAATACATTAGGTATAAAAAATCTTGAAAAAAACTGCTGTTCTGTGGGTAGGGAAAATTCTGTAGTTAGAATTTAAATGCTACTGATTATTTTGTAATCATTAAGTAAGCATTAAAATTTGGGACACTTTTATCTTTACTGATATTTATCAAAAGTTCAAAAGGACTTTATGGAGGAAGGGTAATGATCATTTGTTGACAGAAATGTAAGTAATACACTCTGAGTGAAGAGAAAATTTCTTTTCTAGTCACCTACCTAGAAGGACTCCAAACCCTATCCTAAAGCCTTAGTATAATACTCATCACAGGGCTTGTGACTTGGGACTAAGTATTTAAATAATAAGGTGCTTTTAGTTCTTAATGAGACAGTGATTTAGAAACACAAGACACTTTCCCATAATTTATTTCATGTAAACTCAGGCAGTGCAAGCAGGATTATTTTCATTTTATAGATGGAGAAAGTAAGGCTCAGAGAGGGGAGGTAACTTACTAAAGACAGACAGTTATAAAGCAACAGAGCCATGATACGAATGAAGATCTTCTGATATAATCTAGCCTGTGGATTCACATGATGCAGAAGTGCAGAAGTGCCGGTAACCCTTAAAGTATGATATATATGATATAAAGTATGATATATGAGCTCCAGGGCTGAGCCATCTTATGCTATATTACGTTGTTTGGAACACAAAGGGGTAAGCAACATTCCAGGATATTTACCAATAACTATCTACTTTGGAAGCAATGTAAAAAGTAGCTTTTCTGCACTTAGAGTTGATGCCATTTAACAAACAGCTCCTAAAAACTGTGAAGAAGAAAGAGAGGGTAATTTGACTGGAATGATCTAGATTGGCTATTGACATTGGCCACATTGACAAAGTAATTGCTCAACTATCTATTTCACCGCGCAGTTGTAGATCTGGCTTAAACTGAGCTGGCTAAGTTCATGTCCCATGAAATGTGAATGACATTTCCCATGAAAGGCTAAATTTAAAACCTCAAAATGATCAAATTGGAGAGCACATTGAAGTCCTTCTGGGTGAGCAAACTTGAAATGCCTGAGGGTAGCTGCTAGGATAACAGTGAGTCCACACAATGCCAAAGTGAAAGTGAACGGAGAATGGCTTATACACATCACTGGCTCTGGGCAAGAGCCATGGAACTAACGGAACAGTGGGACATCTAGAAAAATCAAGTGGATGGGTTGAACTCACCAGATTGACCACCAAGTACTCTCCTTTGTACAGATTCAAATTTAAATCAAACACAGAGTTGCTAAGTAACTACTGTGTGAAGATTATGGTTCTGAGATAGGGAGGAGCTAAAAGATTAGGTAAGATGTAGTTCCTGCCTGCATTGAGTTTACAATCTAGTAGAGAGATATGGCATGTAAATAAATAACTGACAGAAATAACACATATGTATGAGTCATACATGGGGAAAAAGTCATATATGGAGTACTAAGGAGGAAAGATGCTTATTTACTACGGAATTCATGAGAGATTTCATTAAAGATTTGGGATATAGGTAGGAAATAGTAAATCAATAGGCAATAACATTGGGAAGGTAGGGAAAGGCATTCTAGGGATAGAGAATAGGGACAGCCAAAGCACAGATATAGGAAAAGACAGAGCATGCACATGGAGTTGGTGAGCTAATCGACTTGGCTACAGCACCTAGTACATATAACAAGAAGTATGAGAAAAGGCTGGAAAGGTAAGATGGGTTCCCAGTTATGGAGTATCTTGAATTAAAGGCTAAGTAACTTGAAGTTTACTTGATAGGTAATAGGTAACCATTTTAGGGTTTTCAGCAGAGGAGTGACCAGATCTATACAAATAAGGAAGATTAATCTAATAGCAGTGTGAAGGATGGACTGGAAAGAGCGATATACCTATCCATCAAAGGTTCCAGGTGGTTGCTAGTGAGGACCTGTACTGTAGTGGCAACAATGGAAACAGGAATATAATAACTGTGGAGGAGAGGATGGATACAAGAGATTCTGCAGTGGTAGAATCAAGATTTAGTAACTGATTAGGCAGCTAAGTGGTGTTATATATATGGCATCAGACCTAAAGGCAGGAGAGCCTGAGTTTGAATTTAGACTCAGACAATTACTAGCTATATGACCCTAGGCAAGTCACTTAATCTCTCTTTGTCTCAGTTTCTTCAACTGTAAAATGGAGATAATACCTATCTCCCAAGGTTGTTGGGAGAATTAAATGAGAAAATAATTGTAAAGTGCTTACTTAGCACAGCACCAGGCACATAGTAAGTGCTATAAAATGTTAGCTAACAACAACAATATTGATAAAAATGTTAACTATAATAATAATATATGCAGGTTAAGGGAGATGTGGCTTTTTGCACTGGAAATAAGAAGAATAAAGGTATATTTGAAAGGTTAATATATAATCAAAGGGCTTTCATGAGAAGGAGCAAAGTTTGTTCCAGAGGGCAGTTAAGACCAATGGGTATTCATCCATTGGTGTTACAGAGGGACAACCTAAGCAGGAATGCTATTATTAAATAACATCTGTTCTACTCTGGGTTATATAATAATGAAGTAGGCTCCAGGTCACTGAAAATATTAAAACATAGGATGAATGGCCACCTATTAGAGACAATGGAGAAGGTTTATATAGCCCAATAAGGGTCAATGACTTCATGAAACAACAGGAAATAATAAAACAATATCAAAAGACTGAAAGAATAGAAGAAAACATAAGGTATCTCATACCAAAAATAAATGATGAGAAAAGACTTTAAGAAGAAAAAAGTTAAGAATCATTGGACTGCCAAAATGCTATGACCGAAAGAAAAAAAGAGAATAACCTAGACAACCTATTTCAAGAAATCTTTTACGAAAACTGCCCAGATATCTTAGAACTAGAGAATAAAGGAAAAATTGAAAAAATCCTCTTATCGCTTCCTGAAAGAGACTCCAAAGTTAAAACTCCACATTACAGCCAATACCCAGAATTTCCAGGTCAAAGAAAAAAGCCACTGTAATCAGCCACAAAGAAAGAACCCAAATACTGAAAAGCCACAGTCAGTATCATGCATGATTTAGCAACTATCACTAAAAGAAGTTGAGAAGTTAAGAGAAGTATAAAAAGGTAAACACGAGAGAAAAATCATAATGGAGTAAATAAGGACAAATGCTTACATTCAAATATGGGGAGGATATATATGTGCCCTCACTGAACCCTATTATCATTAGGGGTCATAGAGGGAATCTAATTAGACAGAAGGTCTGGCACTGGTTCTGTTATGTCTTGAGGATATTAAGAGAAGAGAAAGAGAAGGGAAAAGGAATACACTGGGTGGAGAGGGAGCAGAGAAAGGAAGGTTAGTGAAAATTGTCTCACATAAATAAAGTGTCCAACTAGACATCCATGCAAATAAGTGGGAGGAGGATGTTTAAGGGTGAGTATCTGACACTTGAACTTCAATCCCATCTGAACTAGTCAAATGAGGGAAGAATAAACATACACACACACACAGCTGAAAAGAGAAATAAATTTCACTCAGCATGGAAAAAGGAGGGGAAAGGGAGAAGGGGAAATTAGAAGGAAGCTAGATTAAGGTAGAGATTAATTCTAAGCAAAACAAATTCTGATTATGAATATACAAAAATATTTATAGCTCTTTTTTGAGATGGGAAAGAACGGGAATTGAAAGGGCTGCCTATTAATTGGGAAATGGCTGAACAAGTTATGGTATATGAATGTGATTGAATATGGAAGGTTTCAGAGAAACACAGAAAGAATGACAGAAGCTGAAGGAGAGAGAGGTGAACAGAGTTAAGAGAACAATTTCTATTATGACAAAAACAAGGTCAAGGAAAGCAACTTTGAAAAACTTACAGATTCTGATCAGTATAATGACCAACCACAATTCCAAAAAACTGATGAAACATGCTACCAACCCCCTGATAGAGAAAAGGATTCATCATGTAAAATGAGACACATTTTTTGGGATACAGTAAATGCAGAAATTTGTATGTGTGTATGTATGTGTGTGTACACATGTAAACATACATAGGTGTGTGTTTAAATTTTTTATTTTTAAATATTTAACAATTACATTAAAAAATTTAACATTAATTTTGAAAATTTTGATTTCCTGATTATCTCCCTCCTGTTCCTCCCCCACCCACTGAGAAGGCAGGCTATATAATACAAATTATACATGTCCAGGCACGCAAAATATAATTCCGTATTAGCAATTGTGTAAGCACACACACACACACACACACACGAAAAATAAGGTGAAAAAGTATGCTTCAATCTGTACCCAGACATCATTAGTTCTCTCTGGAGATACCATTTTTCATCATGATTCCTTTGGATTGCCTTGGATCATTATCTTGATCAGAGTAGCTAAGTCTTTCAGAGTTGATCACTGTTATAATATTACTGCTACTTTGTACAATATTCTCCTGGTTCTGCTTATGTCATTTTGCATCAGTTTACATAAGCATTTCCAGATTTTTTCTGAAACTGTCCTGCTCATAATTTCTTATACAACAATAGTATTCCATCACAGTCATAACACCACAAAATGTTCAACCATTCCCCAATTGATATATTCCTTCGATTTCTAATTCTTTGCTACCACAAAAAGAGGAGTTATAAATATTTTTGTACAAATAGGTCTTTCCCCCTTCTCTTTGCTCTCTTCCAGATATATCTAGTAGTGGTATTGCTGGGTCAAAGAGTATGCACAATTTTAAAGCTCTTTAGGCATAGTTCCAAATTGTTCTCCAGACTGGCTGAACAACTCCATCAACAATGCATTAGTGTAACGATTTTTCCACATCTCTAGTATTTCTCCTTTCCCTTTTCTGTCCTCTTAGCCAATTTGATAGATAGAAGGTGGTACCTCAGAGTTGTTTTAATTTGCACTTCTCTAATCGATAGTGATTTAGAACATTTTTTATATGACAATTGATAGCTTTGATTTCTTCTTCTGAAAACTGCTTGTCCATATGCTTTGATCCTTTGTCAACTGCGGAATGGCTCTTATGTTTATAAATTTAGCTTGGTACCCTATATTTGAGAAATGACGCATTTCTCACAGAAACTTGCTATACCCCCCCCCCAATGTCCTGCTTTCCTTTTAATTCTCATGCATTGAATTAGTCTGTATAAATCCTTTTAATTTCATGTAATTAAAGTTATCCACTTAACTTTCCATAATCCTCTCAATCCCTTGTTTGATCTTAAATTGTTCTCTTATCCGTAGATCTAACAGGCAAATTATTCTGTGCTTCCCTAATTTACTTATGGTATCACCCTTTATGTCTGAATCATTTACCCATTTTGACCCTATCTTGGTAAACAAGTTGGTCTATGTCTATTTTCTGCCAAACTTCTTTCCAGTTTTCCCAAGAATTTTTCTCAAATGGTGAGTTCTTACCACCACCCCCCCCCCAAGTGGATCTCTGGGTTTATTAAACATTAGACAACTATGATTATTTACAACAACATATTGTGTACCTAATCTATTCCACTGATCTTCCACTCTACTTATGAGTCAATACCAGATTCTTTTAATGATTACTGCTTTGTAATAAGTTGGAGAGCTGGCATGCTGGGTCTCCTTCCTCCACATTTTTTCCCCACTGAATCCTCTGATATTTTTGACTTCTTGTTCTTCCAGATTAATTTTGTTATTATCTTTTTACCTCTATAAAAATTCTTTGGTAGTTTGGTATGGCATGGAATAAGTAAATTAATTTACGTAGAATTTTCATTTTTATTATACTGGCTCAGCCTAACCATGAGCAATGAATATTTCTCCAATTGTTTAGATATGTTTTTATTTGTGTAAAAAGTATTTTGTAATTGTGTTCATATAGTCACTGGGGCTGTCTTAGCAGGTAGACTCCCAAGCATTCTATATTGTCTACAGTTTTTAAAAATCTTATTTAATATTTTATTTTTCCCAATTACATGCAAAAGCAATTTTAACATTCTTTTTTTTTTTTTTCAAATTTTGAGTTCCAAATTCTCTCCTTCCCTCTCCCCTCCCCCCACTGGGAAGGCAAACAATTTTACATAGGTTATACCTGTGTAGTTATGCAAAACACATTTCCATGTAAATCATTCTATTAAAGAAAACACAGACAAAAACACAAGAAAAATAAAGAAAGTGAAGAAAAAACATCTTTGATCTGTATTCAGGCTCTACTAGTTCTTTCTCTGAAGATGGACAGCACCTTTCATCATAAGTCCTACAGAATTGTCTTGGATCATTGTATTGGTAAGAATAGCTAAGTTATTCATAGTACATCATCATACAATATGTCTTTAGTTATGGTAAATGAAATTTCTCTTTCTATCTCTTCCTGCTGGGTTTTGCTGGTAATATAGAGAAATCCTGATGCTTTGGGTGGGTTTATTTCATATCCTGCAACTTTGCTAAAGTGGTTAACTGTTTCAACTAGTTTTTTAGTTGATCCTCTAAGGTTCTCTAAGGATGACATCATATCTTCTACAAAGAGTGATATTTCTGTTTCCTCAGTGACTATTTTTATTTCTTCCATTTCTTTTTCTTATCTTTTTGCTATAGCTAACATTTCTAATCCAATATTGACTAATAGTGGTGATGATGGACATCTTGCTTCATTCCTGATCTTGAAGGCTTTAGATAGATACTACTCATCATTTTATATTTTTACTTGTATATATTTTATTTAATATTTTAGTTTTCAACATTGATTTCCATAATTACAAATTTTCTCCCCTTTTCTACCCTCCCCCCCCATTCCCAGACGGCATATATTCTGATTGCCTTGTTCCTCAGTCAGCCCTCCCTGCTTTCACCTCATTCCCCCTGCATCCCCTTTCCCCTTACTTTCTTGTGTGTATCTTGTTTCCTAGCTGCATGCAAAAAAAATTAATTTTTTAAGCATCTGCTTTTAAAACTTTGAGGTCCAAATTCTCTCCCCTCTTCCCTTCCCACCCACCCTCCCTAGGAAGGCAAGCAATTCAACATAGATCACACATGTATCATTATGCAAAACACTTCCATAATGCTCATGTTGTGAAAGGCTAACTACATTTCCTTCCATCCTATCCTGTCCCCCTTTATTCAATTTTCTCCCTTGACCCTGTCCCTTTTCAAATGTGTTTGCTTTTGATTACCTCTTCCCCCTATCTGCCCTCCCTTCCATCATCCCCCCCTTTTTTATCCCCTTCCCCTTACTTTCTTGTGGAGTAAGCTACCCAATTGAGTGTGTATGTTATTCCCTTCTCAAGTTGACTCCGATGAGAGTAAGATTCACTCATTCCCCCTCACCTGCCCCCTCTTCCCTTCCAACAGAACTGCTGTTTCTTAGCACTTTTATGTGAGATAATTTACCCCATTCTATCTCTCCCTCTCTCAATATATTCCTCTCCCACCCCTTAAATTTATTTCATTTTTTTAGATATCATCCCTTCATATTCAACTCATCCTGTGCCCTCTGTCTATATTCCCTTCAACTTCCCTAATACTGAGAAAGGTCTCTTGAATTACACACATCATCTTTCCATGTAGGAATGTAAACAAAACAGTTTAACTTTAGTAAGTCCCTTATGAATTCTCTTTCTTGTTTACCTTTTCATGCTTCACTTGATTCTTGTGTTTGAAAGTCAAATTTTATATTCAGCTCTGGTCTTTTCATTGGAAAGTTTGATAGTCCTCTATTTTATTGAAAATCCATATTTTGCCTTGGACCATTATACTCAATTTTGCTGGGTAGGTGATTCTTGGTTTTAATCCTAGCTCCTTTGACCTCCTGAATATCATATTCCAAGCCCTTTGATCCCTTAATGTTGAAGCTGCTAGATCTTGGATTATCCTGATTGTGTTTCCACAATACTCGAATGGTTTCTTTCTGGCTGCTTGTAGTATTTTCTCCTTGATCTAGGAGCTCTGGAATTTGTGAACAATATTTCTAGGAGTTTTCTTTTTGGGATCTTTTTCAAGAGGCAATTGGTGCATTCTTTCAATTTCTATTTTACCCTCTGGCTCTAGAATATCAGGTCAATTTTCCTTGACAATTTCTTGAAAGATGACATCTAGGCTCTTTTTTTGATCATGGCTTTCAGGTAGTCCAATAATTTTTAAATTAACTCTCCTGGATCTATTTTCCAGGTCAGTGGTTTTTCCAATGAGATATTTCACATTGTCTTCCATTTTTTCATTCCTTTGGTTCTGTTTTATAATATCTTGGTTTCTCATAAAGTCTCTAGCTTCCACTTGCTCCAATTTAATTTTTAAGGTGGTATTTTCTTCAGTGGTCTTTTGGATCTCCTTTTCCATTTGGCTAATTCTGCCTTTTAAGGCACTCTTCTCCTCATTGGTTTTTTGGAGCTCTTTTGCCATTTGGGCTAGTCTATTCTTTAAGGTTTTATTTTCTTCAGTATTTTTTGGGTCTCCTTTAGCAAGTCATTGACTTGTTTTTCCACAGTTTTCTTGCATCATTCTCATTTCTCTTCCCAATTTTTCCTCTACTTCTCTTACTTCCTTTTCCAAATGCTTTTTGAGCCCTTCCATGGCCCGAGCCCAATTCATATCTTTCTTGGAGGCTTTTGATGTAGACTCTTTGACTTTTTTGACTTCTTCTGGCTGTATGATTTGATCTTCTTTGTCACCAAAAAAAGAATCTAGAGTTTGAGTTTGAGTCTGAGTTCATTTTCACTGCCTGTTCATGTTCCCATCCTACTACTTGACCCTGGAGCTTTTTGCCAGGATATAAGTGCTTGTTTGTCCCAAGGGTCCAAGCACTGCTGTTTTCAGAGCTACTTCTACTCCAGGGTCACCCCAGTCTCAGTGACAGCAGCACCCCTCCTCCCCCAAGAACCACCAACCAGGACCACAATTCAGATCCAAGCAGGGCACAGGAAGACAATCTGCCTTTGTGCCCACAAAGTGCTCCTTGCATTCCCATTCTGATCTGTTGCTAGATTCCTCCCACCGTGTGATCCAGGGACTCTGGAAGCCGCTGATGCTGGCGCTCTGGAGACAGCCTCAGGAGCTTCCTGATGTTGCTACCACTACAGGTGCATGACCTCCTCCACCCCCAGAGCTGTTGGCTGGACCACTCTGAAGTTGATCCTGCAGTTTCCCCCAACCTGCTCTTTGGCATTTGTGGGTTGAGAAGTCTGGTAACTGCCACAGCTCACTGTTTCATGGCCCCAAAGCCTCTTCTCGGCTAGCTGACTCGGGGTCTGGTCTGTCCCAGTACGGCCCATGCTGGGCTGCCCTCCGCTCTCAGCACCATATGATAGACCCTTCCTGGCAACCATCCATGTTCTCCTGGGCTGGAGATCTGTCTCCCTCTGCTCTTTTGTGGGTTCTGCTGCTCTGGAATTTGTTCAGAGCCATTTTTACAGGTGTTTGGAAGGATTTGGGGGGGAGCTTAAGCAAGTCCCTGCCTTCCTGCCACCATCTTGGTTATGCCGCCGTCTTGGTTCTGCCCCTGTATTAGGAGGGCAGAGTTTATAATCTGAAATAGGATCATATACATGTCTGAAAGGTTCGGAACCGCCGGATATAAGAAACTCTCAAAGTAGAAGGCAGAAGAATCAAAACATATATTTAGGCTCCACAGTAACCAACCCATGAACCAACAACCCCATTTTGATATATTGATCAAAAGCTTCCAGGCCCAATAAGTACGCCTTGAAAGAGTAACCAGGAGGCTACAGAGAAGCATGATTGCGTAAAGCAAAATCATGCTTCCCCCTCTATGATAAAAAGATTACCCACTGGCCTGAAGTCCTTGTTCAGCTTCCTCCTGTAGGTCAGCTCTGCCACTGGCAGCTCCTGCTTTGGCTGTGGCTGTGGCTACGGCTGTGGCTGTGGCAGCCTCTGGCTCCAACAGAAGCTGTTTCTAACCATCCAGCTTCTGCGGGGGTGTAAGGTACGCGGGGAAAGCACAGGTTCTTTCAATCTGCTTAAGCAAGGTGAAGGGGTTGACCAGGAAAGCACAGGTTTTTTCGATCAGCTTAAGCAAGGTGAAGGGGTTGACCGGGAAAGCACAGGTTCTTTCCATCAGCTTAAGCAAGGGAAGCAAGGTGAAGGGGCCAACAAGCTTACTCCAGTCCAACATACAAACAGCATTCAGTTCAGGGGAAAAAGCCAAACTAGTCAAGGCCACTTGTTGACTAAGTGCTAAGGAGCCCATTTTTGGTTGCCAACACAGCCCCACTACTCATCATTTTAACAAAAGCTCCATTTATTCCTACGCTTTCTAGGATAAGAATTGGTACTGTATTTTGTTAGAAGATTTTTTCTGTATCTACTGATACAATAATGTAATTTTTGTTTTTGTTACTGATATGGTCAATTATGCCTATAATTTTCTTAATAATGACCTAGTCCTGCATTCGCAGTATAAATCTCACCTGGACATAGTTTATGATCTTTGTGACATATTGCTGTAATCTTCTTGCTAGTATTTTATTTAAAACTTTTGCATAAATATTCATTAAGGAAATTGGTCTATAGTTCTTTCTATGTTTTTGCTCTCTCTAGTTTAGGTATCAAAACTATATTTGTGTCATAAAAAGAGAATCTGGTAGGATTCCTTCTTTACCTATTTTTTTCAAATAGTTTATATAGTATTGAGATTAATAGTTCCTAAATACTTGGTAGAATTTCCTTTTAAATCCATCTGGTTCTGGGGATTTTTTCTTATGGAGTCCAATGATAGCTTGTACAAGCTGTTTTTCTAAGACAAGGTTATTTTAAATATTCTATTTCCTCTTCTCTTAATCTGGGCATTTTATATTTTTTTATATTTTAAATTTTTATGTTTTGTAGAGATTAATCCATTTCACTTAGACTGTCAGTTTTACTGGCATATAACTGGTCAAAATATTTCCCAATAATTGCTTTAATTTCATCTTCATTGGTGGTGCATTCACTCTTTTCGTTTTGAGATTGGGAATTTGGTTTTCCTTTTACAATTCAAATTAACAAATACTTTTTCTGTCATTTTTTCTTTTTAGTAAAACCAGCTCCTAGTTTTATTTATTAGTCCAGAGGCTTTTTCAATTTTATTAATCTCTCCTTTGATTTTCAGGATTTCCATTTCGGTGTTTAATTGGAGGTATTAATTTTTTTTGTTTTCCACTTTTTTTTAGTTGCATTCCCAATTCATTGATCTCTTCTTTCTCTCTTTTACTGATGTACACAGTTAGAGATATCACTTTTCCACAAGTACTGCTTTGGCTGCATACCACAATTTTTGATATGTTGTCTTCATTGTTGTCATTCTCTTTAATGAAATTATTGATTGTTTCTATGATTTGCCCTTTGACTCACTAATGCTTTAGTATTAGATTATTTCATTTCCAGGTTTTTTTTGGAAAATGGAAAAAGGTGTCTTTATTGATGAAATGTTAGCAGGTAGGGGTGTCTAAAAATACTGGAGGAGCACTGACAATGAGCATAGACATGTATTTATTCATCCACAGGTTCTGATGGGGATGAAGAGCCAACATTTCAAGTTGAACTGGTTTTTACTATTACCTGTTATGTACATATGAAGACAACCAACTGTTATATACATGTCTAGCCTAAGAAAACAAAATAGTCCTGCCACCTATTATGTGGTTGTCACTACTGTGCTAATGATATTACAAAGATACTAAATAAAAGTCTGTGCAATAAATTATTACTACAATCACCCTTGCTAGATTTCATATTCAATTTTTACATGGTATAGCTGGGAGGCAGCACTCTGGAAGAAAAGGCCATGAATGGCAAGCTTGGAACACTGAGATTAATATAACAACACTGAAATATCTGTAAAGTAGGTCATGTGGGTTATCTGCAGGGATGTTAAACTGTGAACCAAATAAACAAGGGACCTTTCAAGGGTGTGGGCATACTGCCAGTGAGAATATTTCAGGGAATCAGAGAGGGTCCTTTGTAGCTGCTTGCCTATCACTTATTCTTAACTACTGTGGTCAGATCATGTCTCATAGAATAGGTCATTTGAACATCTCCCAAGATAGGCAACTATTATTTCTGGATTTAAATATGGTTTTTCTTTTAAAAGGACAAGATAGCAATTTGCTTCAGACAGGCAGGTTAGTAGGACCAATATTTTTAAGCTACCTCATTTGATTATTTGGGGAGAAGTAGATTATATTCTGACCCACTAGATTCTTCCCCTATACAATATTACACACCCCACCCTCTTTGAACATGTGACCATCTGCTATTGAATCTTCTCCCTTATTGGCAGCCAGGCCTCTAAAATATAAAGGGCTCTTCTTGCCAAAAGAACACTCTCTCCAATTCTGTGACTCACCATCTCAAACAAGAGAAGAGAAATCCAGAAGAGGACAGGCATACAGACTGTGAAATCTTTTACCCCACATCCCCAGGAACTGATGCCAGAAACAAGACTGACTGGTGGCCAAGGGGGAAAAATTACATGTAAGAAAAAAAACTAAAAATATCACCCTTCAACAATTTTAAAAAGTACTAGAATTTACAACTTAGTTTGCTACAATTTAGTGAAGACATCTTGGATTTTGCAAGGTACATTAGGAATATACTGCATGCTACATTGCAAAGAAACACACACAACCATCCATCCAGGTGAGGTCTTTATCAGAAGTCACCTTTGTGCAGCTGGCATTTCTCCGATGAATGCTTTTTTGTATCTTTGTCATTTGAAGGCATAGTGCTTTTCAATGATACAGACCTGCCATCCTCATCTTCTTCTGTGACCTCGTCAGTCTTTTTCCTCTTTTTGTAGATGAAGATAATTGTGACAAGGACCAGCAACTCTGCTACAATGCCCAGAAAGGGCAAGAGTGCTGCCAGATGGCTGTGGGCCTTCAAGGTGATTATACCATCATTAAAGCCCTCAGACTTGGTGCCACCACAGGTATATTTTCCAGGATTCTTCTCCAGATTTGCTTCTTGAATCAGCAACTCTATTTTTTTTTGCAGGGTCTCTGTTATAAAGAACTTTCCCTCACTACCAATTACAATGCATATATTAACTGTACTCTTATAATCTTTGTATCAATTTTAGTGTTTGACAGAGAAATCTGTATGATTCTTAGATGAATTACTCCCTCATTCCCATGTTCTTACTTCTTGCTATCAAAAATCTATGGGGGACCTTTTACATGTATATCAGTCTTTCTTGCAAGTTATGGAAGAAAAATACATGGATACTCTCCAGATTTCTCATCTGAGAAATACTCATATTCTGTGATTGGACTATGTGATACATCCTCTTTCAACACCTTACCACTCTTCAGTCAATGATCATCCTCAATTTGTGTTGAAAAAGTTAACTTCAATCTTACAGGTCAGGAGTATTCTATGACCAGAAACATCTACAGTCATCCAAAGGTAGCCTGAGCACAGAGTAGCACAACTGACAGCAACCACAGCATTGGGGCCCCCAGGTCATGTTGTCAGGTCTCAGTGTCTTTGAATGGCCAGCTCATTCCTCTGTTTGCTTAGTCACTGAGTCTAGGGCCCTAGCCAGTCTCTGATTAATTTTTTAAAAATAAGTTAATTTATTTATTTTTAGTTTTCAACATTCACTTCCATAAGTTTAAATTTTCTCCCTCCAATTAATTTTTAATCTGTGCTTCCATGACCCTTTATTGAATGTAATTTTTATTGAATTAGGTCTAAAAATGTATATTTAATATTTAAGCTTTTCTGCATTTGTTTGTTAGGATTTTATGCCCAAATACATGGTCAATTTCTGTAAAGGTGTCATATACAATTGAGAAAAAGGTATGTGCCTCTCTATTCCATTTCAATTTTTTCTAGAGGTCTATTATATTTAACTTTTCAAAAATTCCATTCATATCCTTAGCTTCTTTCTTATTTATTTTATGTTCAGATTTATTTGGCTCTGAGAGGGGAGAGGTGAGGTCCTGTCAGTTTCCTCCTATAATTCATTTAACTTTTCCTTTAAGAATATGAATGCTATGCCATCTGATGCATTCTTGTTTCATATTGATATTACTTCACTTTCTATGGTATCTTTTAGCAATATTTAGTTTTTGTGCTTATCTCTTTTAATTAGGTCGTTTTGCTGTTGCTTTGTCTGACATCATGATTGCTACCCCTGCATTTTTATTTTTGCTGAATCATAATAGGTTCTTCTCCAGCCCCTTATTTTAACTCTGTGTTTGTCCCTCTGTTTCAAGAGTGTTTCTTATAAACAGTATACTGTTAAATTCTGGTTTATAATCCATTCTCTTTTTAGCTTCTATTTTATAAGTAAGTTAATCCCACTCAGAGTTTTGATTACTAACTGCATTTCCTTCCATCCTATTTTGTTCTGTTTATCCTTCTTTCTCTCTTTTTATCTTGTCCCTCCTCAAAAGTATTTTTTGCTTCTAATATTTTTTTACCTATTCTTCCTTTTATCAATCCCCTCCAATTCTCTTATACCCTCCCTCTCCTTCTTCTCTGTTGGAAGAACTGATTTCTATACTTCAGTGAATGTGCATATATCTTTTCTCCTCTTTGAACCATATTCAAATGTTGCATATTCCTTTTATGTGAGATAATTTCTCCCCTTCTTCCTCTTGCTTTCCTCTTTTTTTAAATCCAGTTTTTAGATCATCCCAATATAATCAAGTCATTCCCATGCCCTCAGTCTATGCAAAAATCTTCTAAGTGCCCTCCTAATGATAAATTTCTCAGGATATAATGTATCATTTTCACATACAGAAATATAAACAGTATAATCTGAATCCCTTATAATTTCTCTTTAAAGAGAATTTTATGCTTCTCTTGAGTCTTATATTGGAAACTCAGATTTTCTATTTAGCTCCAGTATTTTAACTAAGAATGCTTGAAAGTCCTCAGGGCAAGGCAGAGCCAAGATGGTGGCTGGAAAGCAGGGACTACCTTAAGCTCACCTCAAATTTCTCCAAACACCTGTAAAAATGGCTCTGAATAAATTCTAGTGCTGTGGAACCCATGGGAAGAAGAGGGAAGCAGGTCTAGAGCCCAGGACAGCCTGGATGGTCACTGGGAATGGTCTATCACACCATGCTGGGAGCAGAGTGCAGCCCAGTGTGGGCCGTGCCAGGACCAACCAGACAGGGAGTTGGCCAGAGCAGGTCATAGGGCCATGAATCACTGAGCTGTAACAGTTACCAGACTTCTCAACACACAAATGCCAATGACATCAGAGCAGGTTAGTGGAAAAACTGCTGGACAGGAGCGAGAGTGGTCTGGCCCCAGCCCTCGGGGTGGTGGAGGTGGTATGGCGGTGGTGGTGGCAACAGCAGGAAGCTCCTGCGGCTGCTTCCAGAGCTCCTGCAGTAGCTGCTTCCAGAGTCCCTGGACAACACAGCAGGTGGAATCAAGTGGCAGATCAGAGAGGGAGTGCAGGGAGTGCTTTGCTGGCGCAGAGGCAGGTGCTTCCATGACCCTTTATTAAATGTAATTTTTATTGAATTAGGTCTAAAAATGTATATTTAATATTTCAGCTTTTCTGCATTTGTTTGTTAGGATTTTATGCCCAAATACATGGTCAATTTCTGTAAAGGTGTCATATACAATTGAGGAAAAGGTATGTGCCTCTCTATTCCATTTCAATTTTTTCTAGAGGTCTATTTTGCCCTGCTTGGATCTGGGTTGCAGTCCTGATTGGCAGTTCTTTGGGGAGGGGGAACGCTTCTGTGACTGAGATTGCAGTGAATGGAGTAGAAGTAGCTCTGAAAACAGCAGCACAGCCCCTAAAGCTTAGGACAAAATACTCTCTACTCTACAAGCAGTCATACCCTGACAAAAAGCTCAAAGGTCAAGTAGTTGGATGGGAACATGACCTGTCAGTGCAAAAGGCTTCAAACTCAGATTCAGACTTCAGAATCTTTTTTTGGTGACAAAGAAGATTAAAACATAGAGCCAGAAGAAGTCAACAAGGTCATAGAGCCTACACCAAAAGCCTCCAAGAAAAATATGAATTGGTTTCAGGCCATGGAAGAGCTCAAAAAGCATTTGGAAAAGCAAGTACGAGAAGTAGAGGAAAAATTGGGAAGAGAAATGACAGTGATGCAAGAAAATCATGAAAAACAAGTCAACGACTTGCTAAAGGAGACCCAAAAAAATACTGAAGAAAATAACACCTTAAAATATAGACTAACCCAAATGGCAAAAGAGCTCCAAAAAGCCAATGAGAAGAATGCCTTAAAAGGCAGAATTACCCAAATGGAAAAGGAGGTCCAAAAGACCACTGAAGAAAATGCTACCTTAAAAATTAGGTTGGGGCAAGTGGAAGCTGGTGACTTTACGAGAAATCAAGATATTATAAAACAGAACCAAAGGAATGAAAAAATGGAAGACAATGTGAAATTTCTCTATGGAAAAAACACTGACCTGGATAATAGATCCAGGAGAGATAATTTAAAAAATTATTGGACTACCTGAAAGCCATGATCAAAAAAACAATTCCTTTCAAGAAATTATCAAGGAGAATTGCCCTGATATTCTAGAGCCAGAGGATAAAATAGAAATTGAAAGAATCCACAGATTGCCTCTTGAAAAAGATCCCAAAAAGAAAACCCCTAGGAATATTTGTCACCAAATTCCAGAATTCCCAGATCAAGGAGAAAATACTGCACACAGCAAGAAAGAAACAATTTGAGTATTGTGGAAACACAATCAGGATAACACAAGATCTAGCAGCTTCAACATTATATTGTGGCAGTCAAAGGAGTTAGGATTAAAACCAAAAATCATGTACCCAGCAAAACTGAGTATCGTGCTCCAAGGCAAAATATGAATTTTCAATAAAATAGAGGACTTTCAAGCTTTCTCAGTGAAAAGACCAGAGCTGAATAGATAATTTGCCTTTCACACACAAGAATCAAGAGAAGCATGAAAAGGTAAACAAGAAAGAGAAATCATAAGGTACTTACTAAAGTTGAGCTGTTTTGTTTACATTCCTACATGGAAAGATGATGTGTGTAATTCATGAGACCTTTCTCAGTAGTAGGGTAGCTGAAGGGAATATACATATATACATATGTGTGTGTGTGTGTGTGTGTGTGTATGTATACATATATAGAAAGAGGGCACAGGATGAGTAAAAAAATAAAATCAAATTAAGCGATGAGAGAGGTATATATTTAGAGAGGGAGAAAGTGAGAGATAGAATGGGGTAAATTATCTCACATAAAAGTTCAAGAAAAAGGAGTTCATTGGAAGGGTAGAGGGGGCAGGTGAAGGGGAATGAGTGAATCTTACTCTCATCAGAGTCAACTTGAGGAGGGAATAACATACACACTCAATTTGGTATCTTACCCCACAGGAAAGAAGGATGAAGGGGGTAAAAAGGGGGGATGACAGAAGGGAAGGCAGATAGCAGGAGGAGGTAATCAAAAGCAAACACTTTGGAAAAGGGACAGGGTCAAGGGAGAAAATTGAGTAAAGCAGGGTGGCATAGGAGGGAGGGAAATATAGTTAATATTTCACAACATGATTATTGTGGAAGTGTGTTGCATAATGATACACATGTGGCCTATGCTGAATTGCTTACCTTTTTAGGGAGAGTGGGTTGGGAGGGAAGAGGGGAGAGAATTTGGGACTCAAAGTTCTAAAAGTGGATGCTCAAAAAAACGATTTTTTTTGCATGCAACTGGGAAATAAGATACACAGGCAATGGGGCATAGAAATCTATCTTGCCCTACAAGAAAGTAAGGGGAAAGGAGATTGGGTTGACAGAAGGGAGGGCTGGCTAGGGAACAGGGCAATCAGAATATATGCCATCTTGGAGTAGGGGGAGGGTAGAAAGGGGGAGAAAGTTTGCAACTCCTAATGTTGTGGAAATCAATGTTGAAAACTAAAAATATTAAATAAATAATTATCAAAAAAATTTTTTTTAAAAAGGAGGAGCATTAGAAAAAAAGGAATGCTTGAAAGTCCTCTATTTTATTAAATGTCTATTTTTTCCCTGGAAGAATTATACTCAGTTTCATTTGGCAAGTTATTCTTAGCTCTTCTGCCTTCCAAATCATCATATTCCAAACCTTCTACTTCTTTAACATAGTAGCTGATAAATCTTGTGTGATCTTGACAGTGGCTCCATGGCATTTCAATCGTTCCTTTTTGGCTACTTGAGGTATTTTCTCTTTGACATGGGAGCAATTTGGCTCTAACTTTCTTGGGAGTTTTCATTTTGGGATCTCTTTCAGGTGATGTTTGGTAAATTATTTTAATTTCTATTCTGCCCTCTGGTTCTAGTATATCAAGGTGGTTTTCCTTGATAATTTCTTGAAATATCATATAGGTTCTTTCTTTGACCATGGATTTTAGGTATTCCAATAGCTCTTAAATTATCTCACCTTGATCTGTTTTCCAGGTTATTTATTTTTCCAATGAGATATTTCATATTTTCTTCTTTTTTTCATTCTTTTGACTTTGTTTTATTGTTTTTTGATATCTCATGGAGTCATCAGCTTCCACTTATCCAATTCTAATTTTAAAGGAATTATTTTCTTCAGTAAGCTTTTGTACTTCTTTTTTTCCATTTGGCCAATTCTACTTTTTAAGGAGTTATTTTTGCCAGTGAAGTTTTGTATCTCTTTTAAAATTTGGCCAATTCTGTTTTTTAAAGAGTTATTTTGTCAGTAATTTTGTGCCTTTTTTATGAAACTGCTGCCTTTTCACAATTTTCTTGCATTGCTCTCATTTCTTTTATTTTTTTCTCTACCACTCTTATTTGATTTTGAAAATATTTTTAAGCTCCTCTGGGAATTCTTTTTGGGCTTGTGTTCATTTTTTTCTTTGAGGTTTCACTTGTAGCTGTTTTGAGAGTCTTCTTCTCAGTTAGTGTCTTCATCTTCCACGTCACCATAGTAGCTTTTATGGTCAAGTTCTTTTCATTGTTGTTTGCTCAGTTTTCCAGCCTATGTCTTGACTTTCAACTTTATGTTAAAGTTGGGCTCTGTTCCTGGCATGGGGATGGAGGAGTACTATTCTAAACTTCAGACTTTTTTGAGCTGTTGTTTTCAGAGCTAGTTCTTTGGGTGGGAAGTTTTCAGTACTTCTAAGATGGTATGATCTAGGGCAGAGCTGTCCAACCTTAGGTTTTTATTGAAAAAAATAAACAATGCATTTTGATTTGCCATTTTAGTGAGAGCTCTGCTGTAGCTTGGCTTCCTTTACGAAAGCATTTATGCAAATTTCTATGCTTGTAGGTGGGGCCTGAAAAAATCCTGCTGCTGGTCAGGCCACATTTTGGACAGCCCTGATCTAGGGAGAGGTGTGATTACTGCTCTACTGGTCTGTGCTCTGTTCCTTACCCAGGATGGGTCCCAAATCCCTTGGGATCACAATTGATAATGCTCCTCTGGGCCCCTGTTCCCTTGGGACTGCAAGGAATATTGCTTCTCAGAACCCCTCCTCCCTTGGGAAAGCAAGCACTCCTCTCTGCCCTGGAATTGTGACTTGTAAGTAGAGAGAGGCAATGGAGTTGCCAAACAACATGCATATTTGTACCCAGTGCTAGCACAGGGGTCCCCTGTAATTTTTTTCTGCCCAGTCACTGGATCCCATATTGTCTCTGGCTTAAGGGTTTCTGAACCTACTGTTTCTATTGTCACCACTAAGTCCCACCACTGGTGTTATATCCACATTGTCTCCAGGCTAGCCCCCACTGCTGTGTCATAGATCTCTCCTTCTGACATCCTAAGTTGTCTTGGGCTGGAAAAAAAAGTCTCTTCTTGACCTTTTGTTATCTCTACTACTCCAGAATCCTATTTGAGGCTCAGCTGCAGTATTTCCTTGACTCCACAATTTTGGCTCCCTATTATACATTTCTGTAACAAAAATTTTCTTTTTTTTCTTCCATTATCAATTGGGGAGGCGTTAGGGTAGGAAAGAGAGAAGACAGATTTTTGCTGATTAAAAATAATTTAAAATAATAAAAAGAAGAGTCTGGTATTTAGGATAGATGGTTTACAGGGTTTATGGGGTGTTAGGGAAGAAATAACACCTCTGGTTGGAGGGCTTGCTGAGCCCTTTTCAAGGCTGTTCTACCTTTGGTGTCCACCTTGCACTCAACTCCCACCTGTGGCTCCAAGAAGTGGCAGCATGCATAGCAGCCACAGTCTGGTAAAAATCATCTCAGCCGACAAGCTTAACCAGATTGAGGGTAACTGACAGGCCTCAAACCTGTCAGTGAGTTATGGAAATGTCTACCTGAAACATTTGAAGACTGCCCCCCATGCAATAGGTGGATAAGAACAATTCATTCCAACAGCCACAAGGGCAGCTGAAGCTGGTACTGTGGAACCTTTAGCGCTTGGTCAAACATCAATGATGCCAAGGTCATTCACTGTATCCTGGGCCATTGCTGGTCATCCTGATTTTTGTTTTGCCATTGGACATCAATGACTCTGGGAGAGAGAGTGCCAAAGAGTGTTCAGACTTGTGCCTAGCAAACGAATCACCTGTAGTCTCTTTTTTTGACTTTGCGTGACTACCTTGCTTAAATTCAATTCATGCTTGAATCTTTGATAAAGTACTAAGAAGCCAAGATGGTGGAGAGAAAGCCGGAAGTTGCCCAAGCTCTCCCCAGTTTCCCTCAGATATAACATTAAATCAAGCCTCTAAATGGATTCTGGAGTGACAGAACCTACAAAAAGACAGAGTGAAATGATTTTCAAGCTTAAGATAACTTAGAAAGACTTCAGGAAAGGTCTGTTTCACCTGAGTAAAAGGGGAGCACAGCCCAGCACAGAAAGTGTCCAGGCAAGCCAGTGGGAGGCTCTTAGCCACAGCACAAATCAGCAACCATGGCCCTTCAGTCCTGGCTCAGCAGGCCAGTGGCACAACAGCCCAGCTGGGAGGCCTCCAACCTCGGAATAGAAGGCAAACTGCCAGCCCTGGAAACCAGGCAACAACAGGCATGACTAGGCTGGGCTACTCTGGTGCAGTGAGCAAGCCACCAGCACCCAAGGCCCCAGTACACAAAGCCAGAAACCAGGTCTCTGGCCCCCAGCACAAGAAGCTTGGGAGAGTGTCCCCTGTGCTCCAGCAGGAGAGTTCAACTTTAAAAACCGCAAAATAGGCAAAATTATGAGCAAGAAGCAAAAAAGAACCTTGACCATAGAGATCTTCTATGGTGACAGGGAAGATCAAAATACAAACTCAGAAGATAACAATGTCATAATGCCTACATGCCAAACCTCAAAGGGGAAGATGAATTCATCTCAAGCCCCCAAAAAAAGTCTTGGAACAGCTCAAAAATGATTTTTGGAGTTTTTTTTTGGAGGGGGAGGCAAGGCAATTGGGGTTAAATGTCTTTCCCAAGGTCACACAGCTAGTAAGTGTCAAGTGTCTGAGGCTGGATTTGAACTCAGGTCCTGTTGACTCCAGAACTGGTGCTGTATTCATTGGGCCACCTAGCTGCCCCACAAAGAGGATTTTAAATGTCAAATAAGAAAGGTAGGAGAAAAATTGGGAAAAGATATGAGAGGTATGCAAGAGGGAATCAACACCTTGGGAAAGGAAGGACAAAAATTGACTGAAGAAAATAATTCCTTAAAAAATACAATTAGCCAATTGGGGAAAAAATACACTGAAGAAAAGAACTCCTTAAAACGTCAAATTGGCCAAATGAAAAAAGAGATACCAAAGCTAATTGAAGAAAATAATTCCTTAAAAATTAGAATTGGGCAAATGGAAGCTGATGACTCTGTGAGACATTGAGAATCAGTCAAACAAAATCAAAAGAATGAAAAAAATAGAAGAAAATGTAAAATACCTCACTAGAAAAATATAAGTGACTTGGAAATAGATCCAGGAGAGATAATTTAATAATTATTTGGATTACATGAAAGCCATCATGGAAAAAAGAGCTTGGACATCATCTTTCAAGAAATTATCAAGGAAAACTTCCCTGATGTCCTAGAACCAGAGGGCAAAATAGAAATTGAAAGAATACATTGATCCACTCCTGAAAGAGATCCCAAAATGAAAATTCCAAGGAATATTATAGCCAAAGTCCAGAATTATCACGTCAAGGAGAAAATACTGTGAGCAGCCAGAAAGAAGCAATTCAAATATCATGGAACCACAGTCAGGATTATACAAGATTTAGCAGATTCTACATTAAAGGACCAGATGGCTTGGAATATGATATTCCAGACGGCGAAGGAGCTTGAATTACAATCAAGAATCAACTACCTAGCAAAACTGAGTATATTCTTTCAGAGAAAAAGATGGACACTCAATGAAATAGGGAACTTTGAATCATTTTTTGATGAAAAGACCAGAGCTGAACAGAAAGTTCAATCTCTTTGCTTCTGTTTCCTCAACTATGAAAAGGAGATAATGATAGCACCTATCTCTGAAAGTTTTTGTGAGGATCAAATGAGATATATTATGTTATGTTATGTTATGATATTATACATATTATATGTCTAAAATACTTAGCACAGTGCCTAGAACATAGTACGCACTTAATCACTGTTTTCTTCCTTCCTTCCTAATGAATTATCCATCCATCCATCCATCCATCCATCCATCCATCCATCTATCCATCCATCCATCTATCTATCTACCTCTTAATAGTTAAGTAAAGTAATAAGGATGGAGAGCAAATTTCAATTGGTTAGACAGATGTTGGAAGGTGATAAAAATGGGGTCAGTAAGTATAGTCCAACTGTTTTGGGCAGTTTTGCATTAAGAAAATAAAGGGAAAAAAGATAATATTTTGAAGGTACAATAAAACAAATAAAAGTTTCTCAAAGAAAAAGACTTGAATATGCTTGAAAGTAGACATATAAGTGGCAAGGAATATGGAGAGACTGGTCATGTTGTACAACGAAGGCAATTATCTATCTAAACAATTTGGTACAAGAAGAGACTCTGACAGAACGAAAAGGGGAGATGCTTTTATACGCTAAGGTATCCAGATTGTTCATTTACTCTAACAGAATTCAGTGGATGCCTATTCCTTACCTGTCCCCCAATATTTTATTGATTCTCCAACAAAAAGCAAACATTGCTGTCATTTTCCAACACGTCCCCAACTCCCATCATAAATCTCCCTTTCAACACAGGATAGTTAAGGAAAGTAAAGGAACATATTGGTCCAGGATGGCAATGCATGCTTCATTTTGTACTTATCAGCCATCTCCATTCAGTATCACTCTTCCTAGAGCCTGTGAAGTACAAAGATGGCCTACATTTTGTACCCTTGACTTTCTAGAATTTATCACATGTAAAGTAAAATTGTATTTTCTTTTAATTCACGCATACAAAGTCACCAAACTTGGACAAATACATTCTGAAATAGAGTTCTTTGCCTAACATTGCATTCTGCAAAAAAAAAAAAAAACCTTTCTTCTTTTTGAAGTAATAGTTTTGACAGTTAAAATTTTATCAATGCATTGTATCTTGCTCTTCAAATCTGCTGGAAATCAGAATTGGAAAAAATTAGATAATTACTACAAATTTACAAGATCCTTAATTTAATCCACTGACTACTTCTAACTCCACGTTCTGACTTAAGTAATATCAGCCCCCAAAGTAAGTTTTGGAGAATGTCATTTTAGACAGAAAAATGAACTGGGGGTGGGGGTGGAGGAACGGAAGGAGTTGGTGGCTTCTGTGACTTTTCATCTTTAACTACAGAAGCTGCAACAGCTTACTTTGTAATGCAATTTTAACCTTGCTAATTTATAAATCATTCAAGGTTCATAAACTAGGTGCTTAGCAAAGATGTTTTTGGAAGCAACCTTAATGACAAGGCGAGAAGTAAATAAAGGTACTTAGCAATAAGGTTCTCATAAAGTGCTATCTGACTGATACAGCATGTGACGGATCTATGGAAGCCAGGATGTCTACAGGACTGTTTTTCTTTGTTTGATCATTGTTAATGCCATCATACATGTTTCTTTCTCCAATGCTGCTGGCCTGATTATTCAAGCAATCTGTGTCACTTGTTGTGGCAATGTCACTAGTATAGCAAACTAACTGATTGAAATTTAGCAGAGAAGCCTTTGTCTCTGGCATCAGTTCATGGGAGGGGCTTTCAAGGGAAAGGGCTCATTTTCATCTGCCCCCTGAGCTTCATCAGTGACTTTTCATCCTGTACTACTTACTGACTAGTCAAGTTTATTTAGCAATTTATGGCAGAATCAGTAAAACCACAGGAGTAGAGACTAGGGCGCGACCTTAGAGGTCACCTAGTCCAACTCCTTCATTTAACAGAGGATGAAAGAGATGCCCTGAGATGGGAAGAGATTTACCAAAAGCTTCCCACTTAGTGACAGAGCCATGGCTCAAATCCAGGGCCTTAGCTATACTCATCTCTCCTATTACTGTCTGCAGCTGTTGTAACTCAACCTACAGAGTCTTTTATAGTTCAAATGGCTTTACATACATTGTCATTCATTAAGATCACATGGTATTGATACCAGAGATTCAAGGATAGTTCAACAATAGGAAAATAATCAATATAATAAGTAACATTAAAAACCACATGGTCATCTCAAAAAATGTAAAAAAACAAGCTTTTTTGACAAAGTATGACACTTTTATGCTAAATACTCTACAAACTACAGGTATATGGGGACCTTTTTGATAGCATAAAAAGTATCTCTCTAAACCAAAAGTAATCATCATATGCAATGGGGATACACTAGAATCTTTCCCAGTAAGTACAGGAGTGAAACAAGCATGCCCACACTTCCCACTATGATTTGACATAGTTCTAGAAATGCTAGCAACAGCAATAAGACAAGAGAAGTAAATTAAAGATAGGTAAAAAGGAGAAACGACTATCCCTGTTTGTTGATGATATGGCGGTTTACTTAGAACATTCTAGGGAATCAGCAAAGATACTAATTGAGACAAAAGCTTCAGCAAAATTTCAGGCTACAAAATAAATCCTTAAAAGTCAGTAGCATTTGTATATAATAATAACAAAACACAAGAAGCAACATTAGAAAGGGAAATGCCATTCCAAATAGCTACAATATGTATAAAATATCTGAGGATCAACCTCCCAAAGCACATAAAAGACTTGCATAGATTCAATTACGAAGTGCTTCTTAAAGATATAAATAACATCTTAAATAACTGTAGGAATATTTAGGGCTCATGGCTAAGCTAGGCCAAGATAATACAAGTGATAATATTGCCAAAAGTAATTTATATTTTTAATTCTATAGCAATCAAATTACCAAGTGGGTACTTTACACAACTTGGTGAAAAAAATAAAATTCATTTGGAAAAATAGAAATCTAGAATATCAAGGGGAATTACGAAAAGAAGTAGGGACAAAGTGGGAATAGCACTTCCAGACCTCCAAATATATTATAAAGCAGCAGTTAACAACGCCATCTGGTACTGATTAAAAAATAGAGAGATAGATCAATGGAACAGATTAGACAAAGGATATTCAGAAACAATATAACTCAATAGCCTAGTGTTTGATGAAGTAGAAAACATTAATTCCCTGGGAAAAAAATTCCCTATGTGATAAAAACTGCTGGGAAAATTAGAAAGCAGTCTGAAAGATGTTAGGCTTAAATCAACACCTTATACCACATTCCCCAATACATTCTAAATGGATGTATGACCTTAGTATTAAAGATCATATAATAAAAAATTAAAAGAAAAATAGAGTAAATATCCTCTTACAGGTAGCTATGAATGATAGATATTTCTTAAATAAACAAGAGATAGAGGCAATTAAGAAAGATAAAATAGATAATTTGATTACTTGAAACTCAAAAGCTTCTTCATAGACAACATTAATGAATCTAGGATAAGAAGGGAAACAGTTGAATGGAAAAACATCTTTGTATCAAATTTCTCTAATAACGGTTTGGTATCCAAGATATATAAACAATTCATAAACATATACAAGACTAATAGCCATTCCCCAATAACTAATTGATCAAAGGATATGAACAAAGAGTTCTCAAAAGAATTAAAAAGTATCCACAACCACATGAAGCAATGCTTCAAATCCAGAATAATAAGAGAGATGAAAATCATAACAACGCTGAGGTTCGATCTCATACCCTGCATATTGGAAAAAATGACCAAAAACTGCCAACACTCAGTATAAGGGAGGTTGTGAAAGGATAGGCTGACTAATACACTGATGGTGGAGCTATGAAATGGTCCAACCATTTCGGAAAGCAAATTTGGAATTAAGGAAATAAAGGGGCTAATACATTCATACTCCTTGAAACAGAGACTCTATTATTGGGCTTATGCTCCAAGGAAGCCATCAATGAGAAAGTCACTATATGTTACAAAATATCACTTTTGTGATAGCTAAGAATTGGAAACAAAGTAGATGCCCATCAACTGGGGAATGGCTCGAAAAATTGTGATACATGAATGTATTAGTATATTAGCACAATGTAAAAAATGATGATTGTGTTGAACTGTGGAAAGATCTATATGCAGAGCAAAGTAGAAGAGCCAAGAAAATAATATAGAAAATAATGACATTGCTGTACATGGAAAGACAAACAACATATCAAAAAATTAAAAGTGAAGGTAAAGAGATTATAAAAACCAAGCGAGACTCAAACGAAGACATGTAAGAAGACACCCCCAAATCATTCCCGCCTTGTGCAGGTGGGAGGTCCAGAGGATTTATACACATTTTCAAACTTTTTCCATGCACTGATCAGTTTTTGTGCTGATTATTTTACTCTGAAATATACCAGTTTGCACACAGCTCTGCAGGACAGGGTGGGGAAGAGGTAACTGGGGTAATGATGGTGATATAAGAAACATAAAAATATCCATAAAAAACTTATAAACATATTCTTTGGGAGAGATAGAACAATATGATATATGCATATGTATGCATATATAATTATATATTCATGAGGCAGCATAGTATAATGAATAAGAGCTGTCCTTGGAGCTAGGAAGACCTGAGTTCGAGTCCCAATTTTGATACAAACTGACTGTGTGTGAACATAGGTAAGTCACGTAACCTCTCGGTGCTCTAGGAAACCAAGGCTCTACATTTCAGAAAAGATGCTGACGGGTACTGATAAGAGGGAGTTCTTTAACATGGAAATTTACTCTACCAGTAAAATCACAGGTTTAGCCCCTATTCTTATCTCATGCATACATACACACATAAAATAGTGCATATTTAGCTGTGGAGACAGATAGATGTCAGAAGCATTTATATATCTACATACTATTATACATCTATATTTTGTACATTTTTAAAATCTAGATAACCAAAGCTGAAGATTGAAAACTTTCTGAGACAAATAAACCCTGAATGGCACTCATTCACTTCTGGACTTCTCCTGTCCATTAGTAACACAAGATACTAACATATTCATCTTTCCGTAAAGCCTGATTGCTCTCTCATCTCTATGATTCATTGACTATTCAGAGTTTCCATGGGGGATCAATATGTGCTGGTGATCTATTTAAAAATGGTAGCAATCATAAGGTCCTAGCTAAGTTTTCTTAATGTTATATATTCCTTTTTGAATGAATCAGATTCTGAGTTCCCACCATAGTCAATTCATTAATAACTGTCGATGGCAATAGCTCAAACTAGTAGGCTAGCAGCTAGTATGTGGAGATCAGTTCACAAAATCTGATTTGAAAGGGAACTCAGAGGTCATCCATATAGTTCAACAGAGAATACCACAGCTTAACAGGGATGAGGCTTGGCCCCAGAGGACAGAACTAGGAGCCATGAGTGGAAGCTGCAAGTCAAGTCAGTTTTATTTTGTTTTTAAATCTGAACTACATAACACTAAATAAAATGGGCACTTCCATATATAAGAGAGAACAGAAAAAGATCATTATACATGAAATTGTGACTATTATGTACAGCTTGCTTTTCCCTTTTAAGTGTCTAATAAATTCAAACCTCAACTTTCAAAACTACTCAGCTTATTTGTGTGTACTGTGCTTCAAAAAAGCCCCCAATGACTCTTTTCCTTCTATTCTCTTTTCTTTGACAACCCTATTGTTAGGAGTCTTCAAGCAAAAGCTAGATGACTACTTGGCAGTTATGCAATACTAAGGATTGTTTTTAAGCATGGGATGCACTAGAGGGACCCCTGGGGTCCTTCAAACTCTGAAATTCTGTCATTCTCTAGTAAAGCACTAAACCTCTCCCCAAACCTTCCTTTATAGAGGGCTCAGATCAGAACTTTCCAGGTAACTCCATTTTCCATCAGCATCTCTGCTTGTTTTTGACTCCTTGGAACTTCACAGGGTAACCACTCAGCCTCTAACCCCATGAGGGCAGGGACCATCTTTCTTTTTTCTTATTTGTATCCCCACTGCTTAGCACAGTATCTGACACACAGTAGGCACTTAATAAATATCTACTGTATTGAACTGAAATTCTATGATTCCATTTTTGTAGTATAAAGAGAAAGACTTTTCAGATGCTATCATCTTCAACTCAAACTTCAGCAAGAATCAACTTTGTTACATGGAGCCAAACTAAGTGTCCTGGTTGATGAAAATTATTAATAATAGAGAGATTAACTGCCATGGATACATTCTGACATTAGAAAATTGGTGTCACTGTGGTTTACACGCATGCACACACACACTCACACACACACGCGCGCGCACACACACACACACACACACACACACACACTTGGCATTAGTCATTTACAAGATCAAATAATGCTGCTTTTTGGGGGAATTAGATAAGGGTAGTGAGTACCAGAGGTCATTTGTACTGTCAATCTTAAGGAATCAGATTGCTAATTCTTTTCTTCATTCAAAACACAGTATCTTCCAGGAATTAGTGTAAGCATCAGCTTGAGACTTGTGTAGACAACTAGTGTAGTATAGAACTTGTCTTGTTGAATACTATACAATGGTCTCAGAATGGTTGTATCAGTGCACAACTCTACCAAGAGTGAATTAGTGTCCCAATTTTCCCACATTCCCTCCAACATTTTTCATTTCCCTTTTCTGTCATATTAGCCAATCTGATAGGTATGAGTTGATATTTCAGAGTTGTTTTAATTTGCATTTCTCTAATCAATAGTGCCTTAGAGCATTTTTTCATATGACTATTGATGATTTTGATTTCTTCTTCTGAAAACTGCCTATTCATATCCTATGAGCATTTATCTATTAGAGAATGACTCATATTCTTTTGAATTTGGTTCTGTTTCCTATGTATTTGAGAAATGAGACCTCTATATGTGAAATTTGTTGTAATATTTTTCATGATTTCCTGGTTTCCTTCTAATTTTGACAGCACTGATTTTGTTTGTGTAAAACCTTTCTAATTTAATGTAAGCAAAATTATCCATTTTACATCCTGTAATGCTATCTTTTGTTTGATTATAAATTCTTCCCATATCCATAGATCTGACAAAATATTCCATCCTCCCCTAATTTGCTTAAAATATCACCCTTTATCTCTAAATCATGCACCTATTTTGATCTCTCATATGGTGTGAAATGCTGGTCTACACCTCGTTTTCGCCAAACTGTGTTCCAGTTTTCCCAACAATTTTTGTCAAATAGCGAGTTTTTATCCCAAAAGCTTGTATCTTTGGACTTATCAAACACTAGATTACTATGGTCATATACTATGGTATATTGTGTACCTAATCTATTTCACTGATCCACCACTCTATTTCTTAGCCTATACCAGATTCTTTTAATGATTACCACTTTTTAATACAGTTTGAGATCTGATGCTGCTAGGCCACCATCCTTCAAAGTTTTTTTCTAATGATTCCCATGATATTCTTGACTTTTTGTCCTTCTAGATGAATTTTGTTATTAAGTTATTAAGATAAGTTTTTGGTATTGATTATATAGCACGGAATAAGTAAACTAATTTAGGTAGAATTGTAATATTTATTATATTACAATTACTATTTCTCCAATTGTTTAGATCTGATTTTATTTGTGTGGAAAGTGTTTTTAATTGTGTTCACATAATCCTCGGCAGGCAGACCCCAAAGTGTTTTATATCGTCTGCAGTTATTTTAAATGGAATTTCTCTTTTCATCTCTTCCTGCTGGACTTTGTTGGTAATCTATAGAAATGCTGATTATTTATGAGGGTTTATTTTATATCCTGCAATTTTACAGCAGTTGTTAATTATTTCAACTAGTTATTTTAGCTGATTCTCTAGGATTCTCCAAGTATACCATCATATCATCTGTAGAGAGTGACAGTTTTCTTTCCTCGTTGCCTATTCTAATTCCTTTAATTTCTTTTTCTTCTATCATTGCTATAGGTGGTTTTTCTAATCCAACATTGAATAATAGTGACAATAACAGGTAACCTTGCTTCACTCCTGACCTCACTGGGAAAGCATCTAGCTTATCCCCATTAAAGATACAACCTGTGTTCTTGAATGTTTGGATATGGGGAACCTAAAATCTGGCAGACTTTATCCTGCTAGATAGGCTTTGACATATCCTCTTCAGAGAAAGAATCTTATCACCCTTGTGACTGTCCACAGGGGGATAGTTTTTTTTCAGCCCTAGAGGCTCAGGGAGGCTGTCTGCTAAGGTATGGAGGACTCTTTATCTGTGTCAGTGGAAGGAGCACCCACAGTGAGGAAATTAGGGATCTCTTGATGTAGTGAAAGGAGATTCAATCTGGCTACAAAAATAGCTTTCATTTCCCAAACAAAATGGCTTTCTTTGTTTTTGTTAAGCTTCAATGTCACTGGGCATATCTATAGAGCTGTGAAGCCATCCACGGCACAATAGGTCCTACATAATACGCACTTAAGACTCTATTCTCCAAATAGTGTGTCAGTGGGGGTTGGTTTGAGGAACAAAGATGGAAGATCTAACTTTGGATTTATACTGAGAGAAAGAAAAAATAAAGTTTTATTTGGAAATTACCTGTCTACTTCTGACAACAGGCTGATGGATAGAGCCAGTTTATTTACTGTGATGAAAATACCTTGGTTGAAGGGCTGTGGGGTTTTTTTCCCTTTGTGAAGACAAAGAAATACTGAATGTCTGGGTTTAAACTGAGAAGTCTGGCTTTGTGCACTAAAATGTGTAACACCCTATTTACGAGTTTTGTTTTAATGACAGACATGATAGGGAAAGCTGTTCATGAAGGCATCACCATAATAATAGCTAACAGCAGCTAGGTGGCACAGTGGCTAGAGCACCGGGCTTAGAATCTGGGGGATTCATCTTCCTAAGTTCAAATCCATCCTCAGACCCTTAGGTGTGTGACCCTGGGCAAGTCATTTAACTTTTTTTGTCTCCGTTTCTTCATCTGCAAAAGGAGCTAAAGAAGGAAATGACAAACCGTTCCATTGTCTTTGCCAAGAAAATCCCAAATGGTGTCACAAAGAGTTGGACATAACTGAAAATGACTAAACAACAACAAAAGCACTTACCATGTGCCCTGCGCTGTGCTAAGGACTTCATGATTATCATCTCATTTGATCCTCACAACCATCCTGGGATGGAGGCGGTATTATTATTACCATTTTACAGATGAGGAAACTGAAGCAAACAGAGGTGAAGTGACTTGCCCAGGGTCACCTAGTTAGTCTGTGTCTGAGGTGGAATTTGAACTCAGTTCTTCCTGACTCTAGACCCAGCACTCAATCCATAGTGTCACATAGCTGCCCCATGATGCAGTATCTGTATTTGCAGGGGCCATCTTCTTCCAAACCTCTTTGAGGATCTGCACAGAGTGAATGCTCCCTGGGCCATACACTGAACATGTGATTTCTAACATCCAGCCTTCTCTCAAAGAGAGGAGCCCACTTTTGGATGGCTCTAAGTGTTAGCAAGTTTATCTTTCCACCAAGCCTGAATCAACTTCTGTGCAGCTTCCCTCTCATTCATTCCAAGTTTTGCCCTCTGGGCCAAATAAGTTTCATCTACAAAAGAGGCTTGTTCCATCTTCTCTAGCAGATTGCTTCCTCTTTCATCTCCACTTTCTCACTGACCTTCAATTTCTCCCTGTCTGCTAGTTGCTTCCCTACTGCCAATGAACATACCCATGTCTCCTCCATCCTCAGAAAACCCTCTGTGGATCCATTCATCACCTTTAGCTATTTTCCCATATCCTTCCTCCATTTCAGGGCTAAACTCCTTAAGAAGGCTGTCTATAACAGGCGCCTCCACTTACTTTCTTCTTAACTCTCTACATCTTGGCTTGCAATTTCATCATTTAGCCCAGGGCTGTCCAACCTTAGGTTTTTATTGAAACAATAGACAGTTTATTTTGATTTGCCATTTTAGTGAGAGCTCTGTGGTAGCTTGGCTTCCTTTACTAAAGCATTTATGTAAATTTCTTTGTTTGTAGGCAGGCCCCACAAATCACACTGTGGGCTGCATGGGGCCCACTGGGCCACATTTTGGACAGCTTCGATTTAGCCAAAAATTTTCTTTGTCCAAAGTTATTAATGATATCTTAATTGCAAAATCTAATGACCTTTTATCAATCCTCATCTTTTTTTTTAACCTCCCTGCAGCTTTTGACACTATCAACCACCCATTTTTCCTCTTTGATATTCTCTTCTCAAGCAGGGTTTTCAGTGTGTTAGAAGTGGTATCCACTTCTCCTAGTTCTTCTACACCTGCTCTTTCTCAGCCTCCTTTGCTGGATCTTCATGCAAGTCATATACACTTAACCCTTTGTGTCTCATAGAACTGTGGCCTGGGCCCTCTTCTCTTCTCCCTCTATACTATTTCATTTGGTAATCTCATCAGCTCCTGGGAATTCAACTGGCATCCCTATGTCAATGATTTTCACATGTACTTATCAAGTCCTAAGCTATCTGCTGACCCTCAGTCTCACAACTCCAACTGCCTATTGGACATCTTGAACTGAATGTTCTGTAAATAATCTTAAACTCAACATGTCCAAAACTGAATTATCTTTCCCTCCAAAGCCTCCCCTCTTCTAACTTCCATATTACTGATGAGTACCACTGTCCTTCCAGTCACCCAGACTCACGGCTCACATCCTTGACTCCTAACTCTTTCACCACCACCCCTCATACATCCCTAATGCCTATTCCTGACTCTACCTTTGCAACATTTCTCATATATACCCCCTTCTTTACTCTGATACCACCACTCCTTCAGTACAACATTATGACTCATCACCTCTTGCCTAGACTAACAGCTGGATTGTTGGTCTCCCTGCTACAAGTTTTTCCATATCACAATTCATTTTCTATTCAGCTACCAAAGTGATCATTCTAAAGTGCAAGTCTGACCATGTCACCCTCCTACTCAATAAACTCGATTGCCACCCTATAACCTCCAAGATCCAATGTAAAATCCTCTGACAAACTCTCCCATTAAATAGAGGTGGATAGCAGAATGGATTAAAAACCATAATCCTAAAATATGTTGTTTATAAGAAACAATTTGAAAAAGGGGATACACATATGGTAAAGGTAAATGGCTGCAGCAGAATATATTATGCTTCAGCTGAAGTAAAAATAATCAGGGGTAGCAATCCTAATCTCAGACAAAGCAAAAGCAAAAATAGCTCTAATCAAAAGAGAAAAGGAAGGAAACTATATCCTGCCAAAAGGCACCATAGACAATGAAGTAATATCATTACTAAACATATATGCACCATGTTGTATAGCATCCATATTCTTAGAGGAGAAGTTAAGGGAGTTACAGGAAGAAATAGATAGCAAAACTATACTAGGGGAAGACCTCAACCTCCCCCTCTCTGAACTTAATAAATATAACCTCAAAATAAACAAGAAAGAAATTAAGGAGGTGAATAGAATTTTAGAAAAGGTAGAGGAGAAAAGGAGAAAATTGAATGGGGACAGAAAGAAATATACCTTCTTCTCGGTGGTACATGGCACATACACAAAAACTGACAATGTACTAGGGCATGAAAGCCTCATAATCCAGTGTAGAAAGGCAGAAATAGTCAATGCACCCTTTTCAGATCATGATGCAATAAAATTATATGTAATAAAGGGCCATGGAAAGATAGACTAAAAATTAATTGGAAACTAAACAATCTAATCCTAAAGAATGAGTGGGTCAAATGACAAATCATAGACACAATCAATCACTTCATTCAAGAGAATTACAATAATGAGACAATATACCAAAACTTATGAGATGTAGTGAAAGCAGTTCTTAGGGGAAGTTTTATGTCTCTGAATGCTTACATGAATAAAACAGAGAAAGAGGAGATCAATGAATTGGGCATGCAACTAAAAAAGCTAGAAAAAGAACAAATTGAAATTTCCCAATTAAATACTAAATTAGAAATACTGGAAACCAAAGGAGAGATTAATAAAATTGAAAATTATTGAATTGATAAATAAAACTAAGTACTGGTTTTATGAAAATCCTCTGGTATTCAGAACTCTTCATAACCTGTACTGTCACATACCTTTCCAGTCTTCTTATACCTTACTTCCCCTTACGTACTCTGGAATTCAGTGACAGTAGCCTCCTTGCTGTCCCTTGAAGAAAATACTTCTCTCAGCTCCTGAAATTTTCACTGGCTGTGCCACATACCTAGAATGTGTTCTTCTCATCTCTGCCTCTTGGCTCTTCTGGATTCTGAAGTTTCAACTAAAAGCCTACGTTCTACAGGAGACCTTTTCCCATCCTCCTTAATTCTGGTGCCTCCCCTCTACTGATTACCTCTAATTTCTCCTGTATAGAGTGTTTGTATACTGTTGTTTGCATGTTATCTTCCCCATTAGAACATGAGCTCCTTGAGAACAGACACTATCTTTTGTATTTCTTTGTATCCCTAGTACTTAGGATAGAGCTTGCCACAAAGCAGGAGCTCAGCAAATGTTTATTGATTGACAATCCATAGAGTTGATTGTACTAAGATAAGGTGCAATGTATAGGGTGCTGAGGGAATAGCTCTCATTGATTGGCTGAATGATCCTGGCCAAATCCTTTTTTCTCTCTGACCCTCAGTTTCCTTTTCTTTAAAATGAGTGTACTGTAATAAATAATCTGAGGTCCCTTCCAGTTCTAAAATGCTATTATTTGGGGTGTTCCTAGGAGGACCAAGAAGTCATTCTTTTATTTCTACACTTTAAAAGAGATGAACTGAGCCTGAATAAAATCCAGAGAATAGCCACATGCATTCATTTATTCAGCAACTAATAATTTATGTGCAAAGTGGTGTGACTATGATAAAAGGGATATGAAGTAAGTTCTATATTGAAGAACTTGATGAAGTGGAAGAATTTACCTAGAATAGGTAAGTGATTTTAATGAGAAGTGTTCTAACCAATTATTCTATCCATGGAGAGCGGAAATGAGATTAACAAAGAGGGGGCACAATTTTATTTGAGCACAAGGAAGAACCTTCTAAACTTCAGGGTGTTAGATTGAAAGATAAGATTTGAAGAAAGAAATCTGTAATTACATATCCAGGAGGCTTGACACATTCTCACCTTATTGAAGGTAACCTTATCAAATCACTAACCCCCTTTCAGATCTCAGTTGCCGACTGGGCCAGATAATGTCCTGATATCCCCAGTTGCTATATCATTTTGAGATATCAATCAATCAAGCAACATACATTTATTGATCCTATACTATGTGCCCAATATTCTACTAGGTATCATGAGGTGTGCAAATATGAATAAGACATTGTTTCTGCCTTCAAGAAGACAATAAGCTCAACAGGCAGAACATATACACAAAGTGATACCAGCTTAACAACCCATGCTACAGCAAGTCAAGGATGATTTCCTAAACATGACTGTTATGACATATCACATGTTTAGTCCTATGTTGTACTTAACAGCCTTACATGTTACCATAATTAGTTGTGAAAAGAAAGCATCTGGTAATACCATTCAATTAAGCAATTCAACCTTTGTTAGTCATTGTGCGGAGAGAACGGTAAAGATAAATGAGACATACTTTTTGTGCTTAAGAAGCAGACAACCTGGTAGAGATGAGAAACCAAATTAGAGTGAAATAAGCACTGAAAGGAGATACAAAAATGCATGAGAGTTAGGAGAGAGAAAGAGATGGCCTCCCACAAATGACAGAGGGAAGGTTTCACAAAGCAGGTGACACTGGAACTTGGCCTTGAAGGATAATTAGGTTTTTATAAAGTGGCAAATGGAGGAAGGTTTTCCAAGTGAAAGGAACAACAGGAGCAAAAAACATAAAATTGGTACATCATAGGATATATGCAGGGAATGATGAATACTCCAATTTGAATAGAGCCTAGTAGCATTGTGAAATAGAGGAATATGGTATAAAATAGATAAATTTTGATCATTTTTGATACCATTTTCACTCTAACGGATAATTTTGGCAAGTTCAGGACAGCTATGTTAAAAAGAGGTTAGAAATAAAGAATAATCTTACAACAATTTGATAATCCTAGAATTAGAGTACATTAAATAACATTTACTCCAAATGTTTTTCAGGTTGACTGATGACTGATTACTGGTTCAGTTAATGGAAATGTCCTGAAACATGTAATAATTTTCAAATCACTAATTATCTTGCAGTGATCACTTAACAACTGCTTGAAACAAAGAATCCTGAGAGAAAATATAGTGTAACAGAAGGAACACTAGATGGGGGGGGGGGTGTCTGGAGATATGAATTCAAATCTAGGTCCTGCCTCTAACTGGTGCTGAGACTTTGGACAAGTCCCTTCTTTATGGGTCGCAATTTCTTCACTTGTGAAATAATGATAGCTCACATTTAAATAGAATTTTAAGGTTAGAAATATACTTGATACATATTGCCTTATGTGATTTTTTAAAGAGCCATGAAGTTAGAGGCTATTATCCTGTCCATTTTACAGATGAAGAAAATGAGGCAGAGAAAGATTAAGTGAGTTGTCTAGGGTCACTCAACTAACTAGTCAGCATCTAATAAAGGATACAAACCCAAGTTTTACTGATTCTCACTCCAATACCATATCACACTCCTTCTGAAAGTGTTAAACTTCATGATTTCCAAAGACTCTTTTAACTGTGATATATACTTTTATTCAATAAAGTATTTTTAGAGCGATATACAAGTGACTGAGTCAGACACACAGAAAATTAGATAAAATCACCATTATCATAGGTTTAAGAAACTGTGCTGTACTGAAGGTTGCTTTCTGATCTAAGTGGAAAGGATAACTATATACTAAGAATGATGAATGGCCTCAAGCTAGATGCCAAGAACAATCCTAAAGAACCAACCATGTTTCAAATAGAATCAATATTTAGCAGGTCAGTTAACATGGAATGTGAGCACACACAAGTGTGCATCATTACATGTCTGCCAAAGCAGGAGGCAAAAAGGTGTCAGCACAATGGAAAAACTTCATGGCTTTGACCCCAGGGCTCATTAAAATGTCTCGTACATACAATGCCTTGAATAAAGGTTTGTTGAACTAAAGGAAAAGCAGCAGCTTAGAAATGAAGCTTGCAACTCACACAGACATTCAGCAATTTTGAGATTAGCACCAGGAAATTTCAGGAAAAAGTTGCAGAAGTTTCTTTTTTATGTTCATCTGATACTGTAAATTTTTTTTTGTGTGGTTGTTCATCCTTTATTTTTTAAAATTTATTTATTTAATATATTTAGTTTTCAGCATTGATTTTCACAACAGTTTGAATTACAAATTTTCTCCACATTTCTACCCTTCCCCCCACTCCAAGATGGCATATATTCTGGTTGCCCTTTTCCCCAGTCAGCCCTCCCTTCTGTCACCCCACTCCCCTCCCATCCCCTTTTCCCTTTCTTTCCTGTAGGTCAAGATAAATTTCTATGCCCCATTGCCTGTGTATCTTATTTTCTAGTTGCATGCAAAAACTTTTTTTTTTGGTTTTTGAACATCTGTTTTTAAAACTTTGAGTTCCAAATTCTCTCCCCTCTTCCCTTCCCACCCACCCTCCCTAAGAAGTCAAGCAATTCAACATAGGCCACATGTGTATCATTATGTATAACCCTTCCACAATACTCATGTTGTGAAAGACTAACTGTATTTTGCTCCTTCCCAACCCATCCCCCTTTATTGAATTTTCTCCCTTAACCCTGTCCCCTTTCGAAAGTGGTTGTTTTTGATTACCTCCACCCCCATCTGTCCTCCCCTCCATCATTGCCCCTTTTTTTATCTTCTTCCCTCTTCTTTCCTGTGGGGTAAGATACGCAATTGAGTATGTATGATATTCTCTCCTCAGGCCAAATCTGATGAGACCAAGACTCACTCATTCCCCCCTCACCTGCCCTCTCCCCTCCTCCCACAGAACTGCTTTTTCTTGCCACTTTTATGCGAGATAATTTACCCCATTCTATCTCTCCCTATCTCCCTCTCTCAATATATTCCTCTCTCATCACTTAATTTGATTTTATTTCCTTTAGATATCTCCCCTTCATCTTCAACTCACCCTGTGCCTGCTCTCTCTCTCTCTCTCTCTCTCTCTCTCTATATATATATATATATATATATATATACACACACACACACACACACACACACACACACACACACATATATACATATATACACATTCACTTATATATCTATATAAAATATATATATATATATAAATATATCTATACATATATATATATATATGCATATTCCCCTCAGCTACTATGATACTGAGGTCTCATGAATCATACACGTCATCTTTCCATGTAGGAATGTAAACAAAACAGTTCAACTTTAGTAAGTCCCTTGCAATTTCTTTTTCTTGTTCTTTTTCTTGATTACCTTTTCATGCTTCTCTTGATTCTTGTGATTTCTCATAAAGTCATTAGCTTCCACTTGCTCCAATCTACTTTTTAAGGTAATATTTTCTTCAGTGGTCTTTTGGACCTTCTTTTCCATTTGGTTAATTCTGCCTTTCAAGGCATTCTTCTCCTCATTGGCTTTTTGGAGCTCTTTTGCCATTTGAGTTAGTCTATTTTTTAAGGTGTTATTTTCTTCAGTGTATTTTTCAACATTTTTTTTGGTCTCCTTTAGCAAGTCACTGACTTGTTTTTCATGGTTTTCTCGAATCTTTCTCATTTATCTTCCCAATTTTTCCTCTACTTCTCTAACCTGCTTCTCCAAATCCTTTTTGAGCTCTTCCATGGCCTGGGACCAGTTCATGTTTTTCTTGGAGGCTTTTGTTGTAGGCTCTTTGACTTTGTTAACTTCTTCTGTCTGTATGTTTTGGTCTTCTTTGTCACCAAAGAAAGAATCCAAAGTCTGAGACTGAATCTGGGTGTGTTTTTGCTGCCTGGCCATATTCCCAGCCAACTAACTTGACCCTTGAGTTTTTCAGCGGTGTATGACTGCTTGTGGAGTTAAGAGAACTATGTTCCACATTTGGGGGGACACACCAGCTCTGCCACACCAGCACTCCTCCTTCCCCAAGAACCCCCAACCCGGACTGGACTTAGATCTTCAGCAGTCTCATCATTCCTGCTCTGATCTGCCACTTAATTCCTCCCACCAGGTGGTCCTGGGGCTGGAAGCAACTGCAGCTGTACTTCTGTAGCTGTCCCACCTCTGCTGCCCCTGGGGCGGTAGCCGAACCGCGAACTCCTTCCACTCCAGCAGCTTTTCCCACTAACCTTCTCCGCTGTCTTTGGTGTTTGTGGGTTGAGAAGTCTGGTAACTGCTGCAGCTGAATCAGGGCTCTAGGGCACACTCCACCCGGCTCCTGGTCTGGTTGGTCCACGCCGCTCACCCTGGGCTCTGCTCTGCTCCCAGCTCCGTGGGGGATAGGCATTACCCAGAGGCCATCCAGGCTGTCCTGGGCTGGAGCCCTGCTTCCCTCTGCTGTTTTGTGGGCTCTGCAGTTCTAGAATTGGTTCAGAGCCATTTTCTATAGGTTTTTGGAGGGACTTGGCAGGGAGCTCATGCTAGTCCCTGCTTTCCAGCCCTGATACTCTTAATTTTTAATATCACTGTTATTTCCTAATAAATCCTCTTCTCCCTCCAAATAGAAGTTTTCTTTATATCACAGAAATATACTCAAACCAAAATAAAATAAAGACATTTTCCAGGTTTGACAACGTGTCTTCTGTCATCCCTCTAATCAATGAGGTGGGCACGAGGCTTGATTCTGTTGAAAGGCAGGAGGTGTGCTACACTGGCAGGCTTCGGAGGTCACAGGTGATCAATGCAATGATCAGACTCTTTCAATGTTACTTTTCTTGATATCAAAATGTAGCCTTTTCTGGCCTTATTTACTTCATTCTGTATCAGTTCATGCAAGTCTTCCCAAGTTTGTCATTTCCTATAGTGCACTGATATGCCACTTCATTAATATACTCGTTCAGCCATTTTCCAATGGATGAGCATTCCCTTAGTTTCCATTTCTTTGCTAATATAAAAGGGCTACTATAAGCATTTATTTATATATGGGAGTTTTCCCTCTCTCTTTGACTTCCTTGGCGTATATGTCTGATAGTGGGATTTATTGTTGGGTCAAAGGGTATATACAGCTTAGTCACTTTCTGAGTATAATTCCAAATTATTTTCTAGAAAACTTAGACCAGCTCATACTTTAACAACAGTGTATTGGTATAAAGCTTGTGTTGCTCAACAAGAGCCAGCTCACTAATGAAACAGAAGACCCAAGCTATCATTATTTGAGACATGTGGCTTTGATTATGATAAAGGAAATACTTATGCAAATATAAACTACTAGGAGAAATGTAATATAGTTTCTGAATGGAAGAATAATGCCTATCTGGTACAATTCTTGGAAGGGTAAACATATACAAAAATAAAGGGAAACCAGTAGATATAATCTACTTAGATTTTTTAAAAAGTCTTTAATAAGCTTCCACATGAAGGTTATTAAAAAGAAGTCATCCTGGGCATCTTTTGGAATGGATAGTTAACTTAGAGTTGAGAAACAAAGATTAGGGCAAAATGTTAACTTCTCCAAATGGATGAGAGTAAATAATGGGTTTCTCCAGGGATCTGGGCTAGGATTAATCTCATTTAAGTTTTTTTTTTTAATAAATGAGTTGGAAGACAGAGTGCATAGTAAAAGTTCCAAGTTTGTAGATGACAGTAAGCTCTTCCAAGTAGTGAAATGCCAAACAGATGAGGATAAACAGCAGGAAAATTTCATGAGGCTGGATAAGTGGGTAGAAAAGTAGTAGGCTAATTTCAATGTGAGAAAATGCAAAGTAATATATTTAGCGAAAAAACTGTCCCAGTGATCAGATTTGCAGATGACTAAAGCTGGGAGGGATACCTAACATAATGGATAAAAGAGGCAAGGTCCATAAAGATCTCAATGGGCTAGAATGATTGGCTGAATCTGAGAAGATAGAATTTTGTGGGGATAAATATTATTAATTTTCTAGTTACAAAAAACTAACTTCATAAGCACAAGATGAGGGGCAGCATGAATAGACAGCACTTGATTCCAAAAAAAAAAAATCTGGCAGTTTGGATGACTCTGAATTCGCTGTGAGATATGATGTCCAGAAAAACTAATGAGATCTTAGTTTGCACATGAAGAGAGAATGCCCTTCTCTGTTCTGCCCTGGTTGGAACACACTGGGGTGCTATATTCAGTTCTGGGTATCACCTTTTTATAAGGACACTGAGGTGGAGAGTACCCCAAAAAAGGACAACCAGGAAGGGAAGAACATTACAAATATGCCTTATAAATATCAGTTAAAGGCTAAGATTAGTAGATGATGAGACTGGAAGAAAGAAGGCTTGGGGAAGGAGATAATAGCTGTTTTTACATATCTGAAGAACTCTCATGTAGAAGTGTTGTCCTTCATGTTGCTCCAGTGGGCAAAACTAGGAGGGAAATGGCAAAAAGGCAAATTTAGACTTGATAGGACAATAGTAAGAACCTGCCTACAGATTAGAGCAGAAATGGCCTACATTGCCTTAGGCTACAGTGGGTTTTTCCTAACTAGAAATCTTTAGGGCCAGGTTGGCTGACCTCCTGAAAGGTACAACAGGTTAGAAGAACCGCTATTGGAGAGCCCTTGCAACTCTGAAATTCTCTGATCTGTAAATTTACAACCCTGATCTCAGAGTAGATGGTTTCGTAAAAATTTCAATTCAATGCGCTGTCATGGCCCAAAGGCCCAATCAAGTGGTAGTTCTTACTGAATTGACAGAGGAACTATCCATTCAGTGATGCACCAGTGGTCTTACCCACAACATATACGGATTTTGTGACCAGCACTACGATGGCACTTAGAAAGAGATCTATTGAGAAGAGTTTAGGCTAAGGACTGTTTCCCATTCAAATTCCACCTTCTACCCCCTTCCCCAGTCTTTTGTTGTTGTTGTTGTTGGAAAGGAAAGAGGGAGAGGTGGTTAAAGGTCTCAATGGGAAACAATCAGTTGGTTTGAAAATGTTGATAAATTATGTGAGATAAATTTGCTAACTGCTACTTTTAGCAATGCAAACTCCTTTCTGTAGTTAATTTATAAGGGAAAACAAGGCTGCTTCTCACAATATTTGTTTGTTCAGACTGGACTGGTATGAATTGAGGAAAGTTATTGCAAGCATTAGGGAGAAGCTGCCTATCTTTCAGGTAAAATAATCATAGAGAGAGTGGCAAGGGGTTCCTCCTTGATCTGTATGGTTTCTCGAGGTCATGTTTAGATTATCCATTTTATTTTTATTTTCACATTTTTAACCTAAGAGCAGGAAACTATTATGGCATCGATCAATTTATTTATTCCAGGAAATGTTTCCTGAAAACTGCCTTTCTTTTTCTTGCTTTGTCCCTCAAGATGCACTATCCTCCTCCACTCCAACTCCATCTTCTGCTTTTCTGCTTTTGATCAAAGGCAGACGACTATCCTGGTATCTTGGAAATATCACAAATGCCAAGACACACATGGTGCCTCCTTGTGGGGTATCAGTGGTATAGTAGTTCTAGTAAAGGGCAGTCATGGAAATTCCTAAAATGCAGAAGGTATACCAGGGTAGAACTAAGATGGCAGAATAGAGAAGCACTCAGCCAAGCTCTTCTAACATTCCCCTCCAAACAATTTTAAAATAACATCTCAAACTGAATCATGGAGTGACACAGAGAACAAAAGGTCAGAGTGAGACATTCTTCTAGACCAAGACAACACAGGAGGTCAGAAAGAGAGATCTGTGACACAGGGAAGGAGGCTGCCACAGAGCCCACATGGATAAAACACCAGGGGTAGGACTGGGGGGTGGTGATGGAAGGAGCAACAGCTTCAGCAGCTCTCAAACCAGAGACAATCATGCCACCTTAGAAGCAGTAACTTTACAAACCCCCAAACCAGCTCTGAAAACAGCAGTGCAAAGAAGCCTGAAGATTGAGACAGAGATCCTCCCCCTCCCCATACTTGGAAGAGAGCCAAACACTAACATAAAGTTATAAATCAAGAAATGGGGTAGAAAATAAGCAAACAACAAAAAAGAACCTGATCATAAAAAGTTACTATGGTGACAAAGAAGACAAACTTGGAAAACAATGGAGTCAAAACAGCTACAAGCAATGTCTCAAAGCAAAGTATAAATTGGAATAAGCTCAATAAGAATTCCTGGAAGAGCTAAAATAATTTTCAAAATTGGGTTGGTAGAGGAAAAATTAGGTACAGAAATGAAAACAAAAGAGAAACATTATGAAAAGGCAATTAACAGGTTGGTAAGAGATACACAGAAATACTAAAGAAAATAACACCTTAAAAACAGAATTGGCCAAATGTATGTGTGTGTGTGTATATGTATGTATATGCATGTATATACATATATATCTTATAAGAATTTTATTATTATTATCAGTCGGAAGAATTCTATGTAGAAAAATGGTGTAAGGGTGAGTAGATTATGTTGAGATGAATTTTAAAAATGGATTAAGTGAGAATGATGCCCTGGGAAAAGGATAAGGGAAAGGAAGATTGTGGGAAATTATCTCACATAAAAGAGGCATGCAAGGAAGGGCTTCTACAGGAGAGGGAAAAATAGTTGGGGTGGGGCAGGCAACACTTGGACCTTACTCACATCTAAATTGCTTCAAAAAGGGAAAATATGTATACATATTCAATTGGTAACAGAAATCTATCTCACCCAATGGGGAAGTTGGAAGGGAAGAGGAAAAGAGAAGGGGGTGGAGAAAAAAGGGAGATACATAAAAGAAGACAGTGGTCAGAAACAAAATAGACTTTAGAGGAAGGATAGGATGAAAAAAGAGAGAAGGATAAACCAAAGAAAATAGGATGGAGGGAAATACAGTTAGTAGTCATAACTGTGAATGTGAATGGGATGCACATACCCATAAAAGAGAAATAGATAGAAGAATGGACAAGAAACCAGAACCTAGCAACAAGAGTTGACAAGAAACACACTTGAAACAAATACACAGAGTTAAAATACAGGGATAGAACAGAATCTACTATGCTTAAAAAGGGAGGGTTAACAATCACAATCTCAGACAAAGCAAAAACAAAAATAGATCTAATTAACAGTTACCAGCAGGGAAACTACATCCTGCTAAAAGGAACCATAGACAATCTCAATATTAAATATATGCAACAAGTGGCATGGCATCCAAAACTTTAAGGAAAATTGAAATAAATTACAGGAAGAAATAGAAAGTAAAAAAAATGTTAGTGGAAGACTTCAACTTTCCCCTCTTAGAGCTTGATAAATCCGACCATAAAAGGAATAAGAAAGAAGTCAAGGAGAAAAATAAAATCTCAGAAAAGTTAGATATGATAGACCTCTGGAGAAAACTAAATGAGAATAGAAAGGAATGAGAATAGAAAGAACCATGTATTAGGGCATAAAAGCCTCTGCAGAAGAACAGAAATATTAAATGTAACCTTTTTAGACCATAATGCAATAAAAATTATACTTAGCAAATGGTCAGGGAAGCATAGATTTAAAACTAATTGAAAACCAAATAAACTAATCCCAAAGAATGTGTGAATCAAAGAACAAACCATAAAAAACGCTCAATAATTTGATTAAAGTGAACAACAAAAATGAGAAATCCTAAAATTTGTGGGATCCAGCCAAAGCAGTATTTAGGGGAGAATCTATGTCTCTAAATGTGTACATTGGCAAAAACAAAAATAGAAAGAGCAGAACAATGAACTGGGCATGCAGCTAAAAAAAAACTAGAAAAAAGAACAAATTATAAATCCCCAATTAAACACCAAAATGGAAATCCTGAAAAATCAGAGGAAAGATTAACAAGAATAAAGCAAGGAAACACTGAACTGATAAATAAAACTGGTCACTGGTTTTATGATAAAAGAACAATAAATAAACCGTGAATTAATTTGATTTAAAAAAGAAGAAAACCAAATTACTAGAATCAAAAATGAAAAGTGTGAATACACCACCAACGAAGATGAAATCAAAGCAATTATTAGGAGATATTTTGCCCAGTTATATTCCAGTAAAACTGATAATCTAAGTGAAATGGATAAATATTTACAAAATATAAATTGCCCAGATTAGGAAAAGAAGAAATAGAATACTTAAACAACCTTATCTTGGAATACAAATTGAACAAGTGATAAATGAGCTCCCCAAGAAAAAATCCCTAGGGACAGAATGAGTTACAAGTGAATTCTATCAAACATTTAGGAAATATTAATCTCAATACTATATAACCTATTTGAAAAGATAAAGGAGTCCTTCCAGATGCCTTTTATGACACAAATATGGTTTTGATACCTAAACCAGGGAGGGCAAAAACAGAAAGAAAACTATAGTCCAATTTCTGTAATGAACAGTGACGCAAAAATTTTAAATAAAATACCATCAAGATTACAGCAATATATCAAAAAGGTCATACAGTATTATTGGGTGGGATTTATACCCATAATGCAAAGTAGTTCAATATTAGGAAAACTATAAGCATAATTGACCACAGTTGTTACAGTTTAATCATTAACACTCATTTTCAACTTTTTGTGACTCCATTTTGATGAGGGCACAGTCTCTGGGAACCCCCTTGAATCTGGAATACAGTCTCTGGGAGCCCCCTTGAACTGTCCTTGAATCTTTCAACTAGATCTGGCCTTCCCCTAAGGCCACAAGCCTCACATTATCATTAGGGGCAAATCTCTCCCTCTATTGTTACTCTAGATATGCATGCCTTCAGTTACTTCCCAACCTTTGATATTCCTTCAGGAACTTCCTGCCCTTAATCCCATTCTCTTGGTTCCTGGACTCTGACCTCACCCTATCCTCCTTAGGCTTCCCCTCAAGACCCTCCCTAAACCCCTCCTCTAGTCACTCTAGACCACCCCTCAATCCCTCCTACAATCTTTGTGTATGTAATCTCCATCTTGCCTCCATGAAGGTGCTCAGATTCAATCTAATTCAGTAGGTTGAATCTGGCCCGCTTGTGGAAACAGGCGTCACAAAGGGGGGGATTTCTTAAGACAGCCCATTATGGTGAATCCCTAATAAACTTTCTCTTTTCCCTTGGCTGAGAAGGCTTGAGTCGAATTCTTTCGGCAGGACCCGGCCTGTAGGTATTTTGGGGCTGTGGCAGTCACCCCTAGAAACATATAGTCCCCTTACCATCATCATTTACAAAAACCTTCACATTTGGGGTTTTCTTTCCAGCATACCTAATATGGAAATATGTTTTGCATGACTTTACATATATAATCAATAACATTGCTTTCTCAAGGTGGTGTGGTAGAGGCAGGAGGGAGGTAGAGAATTTGGAACTCAAGATTTTTAAAAAATGAATGTTAAAAATTTTAATAATATAATTGGGAAATATTTAATGAAATATATAAAATATATTAAAAATAAAACAGAGAAATGAGAATTATGAGAGCAGAATTTATATCCTGCACAGCAAAAAATAAGGAATAGAATAGAAAAACTTGAACTGGCAATAGCAAGCTTCATTAAGGAAACAAAAGGCGGAATAATAGGTTGGGAATGCAAATACACAGAAGTGAAGGATACCCCAGAAGAAGAGAAGCAAAAAACAATAACATTAAAAGAAAATGTTCCCACAAGGTTAGCATAACATATTGATCTTGAAGAAAGGACTTGTAGAGACCACCTAAGGATCACAGGTCTCCCAAAAGACCATGATAGTGATGGGGTTTAGACTGTGGGAACCCCCTTGGACCCCAAAAGAATTGGGGTCCTATTTGCTTGAGAGGGGAATGATGAGGGTAGAGTCTTTGGGAACCCCCTCGAATCTATAATACAGTCTGTGGGAACCCCCTTGAGCCCCACTCTGAATCTTCCCATTTGATCTGGCTTTTCATGCCCAAATAGCCTAGCCTAGCCTTCTATTGTCTGGCTACCTGTGGATTGCCTTCTGACTGTTTCCCACCCTGGAGTCTGACCTCATCCTGGTCCCATTGAGCTCCTCCTTAGACTCCTCCTCAAGACCCTCCCTAAACCCCTTCTCTAGTCACCCCAGACCACCCCTCAATCCATCCCACAATCTTTGGGTATATAAGTCTTATCTTGCCTCCATGAAAGCACTCAGATTCAATCTTGCTCAGTAGATTGAGTCTGGCCCGCTTGTGAAAACAGGTGCCACAAAGGGTGGGATTTCTTAAGACAACCCATTATGGCAAACCCTTAATAAACTTTGTCTTTCCTCTTGGCTGAGAAGGCTTGAGCCGAATTCTTTCAGCAGGTTGGTACTTTGGGGTGTCGAGCACCCCTCAACCCCAAACCTCTTCAATAGGACAAAAAACCTTAACACCATAATGAAGTAAATAATAAAAGAGAATAGCCCAGAGCTTCTAAACATAGAAAATGAAATTCTAATTAAAAGAATTAATGGATTTCCTCCAGGAAAAACCCAAGAATATAAACTCCAAGACATAAAGTGGGTAAATTTAACAATGCAATTCAGAAACAAGTTCTATTAGCTATCAGAACTTCAAATACAAAAGAAAAGACATTTAAGTAGAAAAAGAAGGAATGGAATAATGTATTTGAAAGAACAATGACCTGTCCTACAAATAGGACTTTAACCATACAGGACAAAAGATAGATGTTCAATAATAAAGAAGTTTTAAACATTTTTAGAAAGAAAACCAGAACCAAAGAGATTATTTGCTTGTTAGATAACACAAACAATAGAAATGTAGGAAGAATGAAAACATGGAGCAGGCAAGGACAGCAAGAGAAATAGAGTGACAAGAGAGACAGACTAGTAAGAGATTTCTTTCTAAAGTTACACAAGGAGATGGATGAAGGCAGAAATCTGGCAGCTAAGAGGCAAAAGTGAACAGGTAGACAGGTATTATGGATAGAACCTAGCAACAACTTGCTTACAGGTGAACGCTTCTGATGAGGGCATAGTCTCTGGGAACCCCCTTGAATCTGGAATACAGTCTCTGGGAGCCCCCTTGAACTGTCCTTGAATCTTCCAACTAGATCTGGCCTTCCTCTAAGGGCAAAGTATTCACAACCACATGAATAAGAGCTCCAGATCACTACGAATAAGAGAAATGGAAATCAAAACTACCCTGAAGTTTACTCTCTTACCCAGCAATGACAACTATCAATGTTGGGGGGGGTGTAGAAAAACAGGCACATTAATACATTTTGGTGGAACTAAGAAATGGTACAAACATTCTAGAAAACAATTGGGTATTATGCAAACAAAGGGACTAAAATATCCATACCCTTTGAACCAGAGACTGCATTACCTAGCTTATACCCTAACAACAAAGCCATCAATAATTAAAAAAAAGTCCCCATACACTCCAAAATATTTTAGCAGCACTGTTTGTGATTGCTCAGAAGTGGAAGTAGATGGACACCAATTGGGGAATGGCTAAACAAATTGTGGTACGTGAATGTACAGGAATATTACTGTGCTATAAGATAGGCCTACACAACATCTGGCCCACGGAAGGATTTTGGGTGGCCCGCGAAATATGTAGAGGATGTAAAACAGGCCTGCACAGCATACTGCTTGCGGGCTGCTTCATCAGCAAGTGGGCCGAATGTTGTGCAGGCCTGCAGTAAGAAATGATGAGTGTGACTGATACAGAGAACCATGGAAAGATCTATATAAACTGATGTGAAGTGAAGTAAGCAGAGCCAAGAAAACACTATGCACAGTAACTACAGCCATTTAAATTGAAAGTATATCAACACAGCAAATAATCCAAAAAGAAAGCAACAAAATTATAAAAATCAAATGAAGAGAGAACCAAGAAAACAATATACACCATAACTACAATAATGTACGTAGAAAAAATAGCATGCCAAAAAATCAAAAGGAAATGTTACAAGATTATCAAAATCAAGTGGGACTCAAAAAGATGAGAGAAGATACCCCCGACCTACCACTTTGTGGAGGAGGGAGGTCTACAGATGTTACTCACTGTACATGTTTCTGGACTTTTTCAATGTATTGAACAACTGTGCTGACTTTTTTTCCTCTTCAAAAATATTATTTGTCATAAGGGAATGGTTTTCTGGGATACGGAGGAATATATGGTAAGAAACAGAAAATAGCAATAAAAAACTTATTTTTAAAAAAGTCCGAGTCTTCCAGAAAAATTTGAGGGAAGGTATACTTTATATTTGGGAGATTAAGGAAGGCTTGGTAAGAAAATGTCACCTCAGCTAAGCCTTGATGGAAAATAAGTTTTCTGAAAGGCTTTTATGAATAAGAAATGCATTCTTGGCCTGGCCAACTAGCATGCATACACGAATAAAAGGATGGATGGGGAGATGGATGGGTGAATGAATCAGGGTAGGAGATGGCATATAGAACTAGTAAAATAATTAATAGTCTAGTTTGTTAGAATGTAGAATAAGTGAAAGGAAATACTACAGAATAAATTTGGAAAGCTATTTGGAACCAGATTGTAGAGAGCCTTACAAACCAGACTAAAGAATCTATCTTTTATTTTAGAGCCAATGGGGAGCCACTAAAGGTTTGGGGGACAGTACAGTGACATGATCATATCTGCATCTTAGAAAGATTACTTTTCAAAAATGATTAAAGGCCTAGTATGTCTCAAATGCTATGCTTGGCAATGGGGATAAAAGTACAAAAAATAAAGCTACTAGAAGGATCAAGAAAAAGTCCACAGAAGAGGTGACATCTAAGCAGAACCTTGAGGGAGGTTAAAGATTTTAAAAGATGAATGTGAGAAAAAGTGAAGTCTAGGAACATGGGACAGATTGAGCAACAATACAGATGTGGGAGCTAGAATTTTGAGTTTTAGGAATAGCAAGTAGGCCACCTTGGCTAGAATATGGACTGCAGGAAGGAATTCTGGAAAGGGAGGCATGAGCTACATTGTAAAGACCTTTAAATGCCAAGCAGAGGAATTTATATTTTATCCCAGAGGCAATAAAGAGCCACTGAGATTTTTGAGAAGGAACATGATACGGTCATATCTGTGCCTTAGCAAGATTATTTTGACAGCTATATGCAGTATGGCTTGGAGAGAGAAAACACAGGAATCAGAACAGGGCAGGAGAGAGGTGTTGATGCCCTAAATTGGTGGCCATGTGAATGGAGAGGAAGGAATGTTTGGAAGTATTATCCTGACTTAGCAAATGACTAAATTCTGGGTAGGGGTGGTTGTACAGGGGAGTGAAGAACTAAGGAAGACTTTGAGGTAGCAAATCTAGGTGACTAAAAGGATTACAACAAAAATAGGGATGGGGGGGGTGGAGTTACAAATTTGGGCATCCTGGACAAGTTTGAAATGCTAGCCTGTTGATATCTTATTGGATCCCAGTTTTGTCAGTCAACAATATTAAGTATCTCTTTCAGTTTTATGCCATCCATGCATTTCAGAAGCATGCCATTTATACTTTCATCCAAGCTGAAGTTTCTGATAAAAATGTTTAACTAGAATAGAACCAAGGACAGAGCACCACAGCCCTTCAAAGAAGACCACCCACCAACTTGAAGTCAATCCATTATTAACTGGTCTCTAGTTCTGATTGTTCAATCCGTTTTGAATCTACCTACTTGTACTATCATCTGGGCCTCTTCTCTTCAGCTTGTTCACAAGGATCCAGGATCATTTTCAGGAATCAAACACAAATCTTATGGAAATTCTTGAATTTTTTTGCTTCTCTTTGTTTGTTTTCTCTTGCATAGGATCTGAGGGGTAGAAAAGTCTTCATAGGATTTCTAGTCCATGGGTTCAAGTCTTGACCTTTTTGGTGTCAGAGATTCCCTTGGAAGGCTGGAGCAGCCTAAGGACTGTTTCTTAGAATAATATTTTTTAAATAATTTAAGTGTTATATTTTAGTGTTTTGTCTCTGAAATAACACTAAAATATAACAGGTTGGACCAGTAGTCTCTGAGTGGCTACAAATATCTTAGAGGCACAAAAGAGCATGTAATTTTAAATTTCTTTACTCCAAACTGACACTTACTAATGATCAAAGTGTGTGTGTGTGTGTGTGTGTGTGTGTGTGTGTGTGTGTGTGTATTAACTGGGACCAGTTACTTCAGTTGAGAATGCTCTGGTGTTTTCCTATGGCCTCTCTGATTGAACACAAAAGTCCTCAGTGTTACAGTTAAAGCCTTCAGGTACACTATATTTCAGCCAAACTAGACTCTTTGACATTCTCCTTACATGACGGACATCCCATCTCCTCCCTCTATGATTTTATATAAGCTATCCCCCATTCATGGGATGGCCTCCCTTAGAATTCCTAGCTTCTTTCAAGCCTTAGCTCAAGTGGCAATCTCCTATTGAAGGCTTTTCCTGATTCTCTCAGTTGTGAGCACCTCCACTTCAAGCTGTTTTTTGTTTACTTTGTATATATTTTGTGTACAGACACTTTTTGTCTATTTGGATATACGTCATTCTCCTCTTTCCTCCCCAAACAGAATATAAGCTCCCTGAAGGTATGGTCTATTTCATTTCTATTTTTATCCATAGTGCCAGGCACATAGCAAGAGCTCCTTGAATAAAGAAAAATCAGTGCAAACAAGGACAGTGTCTTGGGTTCCATTCCTTTCTGGGGCAGTTTGTTCTCTTCAGTGGCCTCATTAGCACTATGCTCTTTCCAACTCAGCTCATCATCCACTGAAGACTTTTTAAAGCAAAATCAACTCTTCAATTTCTCCAGTAATTTTGTCTCCTGGTACACCTGACATACTCTTCTGTTTGACATAAAAGAGAAAGCATCCTTAATTTCTGAAGAAGGGAATATGTAACTAGCGGCACACCAATTTGACTTCAGCAGCTACAATTTCTTTTGAATGTGCTACAATTTCTTTACATTTACAAGCTTTGTGGTGTCACCTGGGCCATCCTGCCTTTTCTTTTTCTCTGCCTGATCATCTGCCTGTCGTCCTGTAATCATATCTTGCAGCTTAGTCTGTAGTGCAAAGAAGAGTGATTGGTATTGTCGCCGTAATAAAATTACTGACTGGACCCAATTGGATCTTTTCATTAGGAACACTATGATAATCGATCATTTCAGTTATTGGTTAGGAGAATTCAAACTTAACCTGCAATTCATTCAACTGGAAATCAATGGTGAACATTTGTTTTTAATTAAATGGATTCAAAATAAAATAAAACCAAGGGAAAATGTGCAAATAAAAACAATTTCATTTTCAGTATTGATGCTGTTCACTCCCAGTAAAATACACAATAATTTAGTCTGTGTTTAAAAGAATAAACCTTCAGGCAACTGACTTTGCTTCTATTTGTTCATTTTCTCTTTACAGGATCTGAGGGGTGAAAGGGACCTCAGAGGCTATTTGGTCCAGGGCCCCTTGACCTTTTTGGTGGCAGGGATCCCAATGGCAGTCTGAGGGAGCTTAAGGACTCTTACTCAGAATGATATTTTAAAATAATTGAAGGAAATGGTAAATCTTAAGTCAAGGTTAGTGAAAATGAAGATGTAACTTTTCCCCCATTTAAGTTCATGGACTACTTGAAAAGTCTCCATGAGTCCCTTTGAGTCCTATGGACTCTTCTCTAGTCCAACTCTTCGAGTGTCATTTAAATCACCAAAACGGATAAACTTGCTATGGTTTGGGGGTTCCAGACCAAATCATGTCAAAAGTCTTTACTTATTTTAACATTTCCACCACCAACGTTTTTCTCTCAAGCCTCAGCATGGTGTGGAAGTGTCTCTGAGGTCTGTAGACTCAAACCAACTACAAAGGACCTATGAAGGAAGATGCTATTCATCTCCAGAGAAAGAAACGATAATGTGTATAGTATGGTTTTACACACACACATACACACACATACACACACACACACACCCCCCTTTGTGTTTAATTGTAGCCTTCTTGTGGGTGGGGTGGGGATGGAAGGAGAAAAAAATAAAAAGTGCACAGCAGAGAACAAAAGAAAACTTAGAAGAAAGCACAAAAAAACCCAAAGTAGCTTTGAAAACAATGTGTAGTGTTTATTACAGTTTTTCAAAAATAGTAAACAGTCTAAAATGGAAAAAAAACTCCCTCTCCTCCTCAGAGGTCTTAGCCCTTCAGAAAAGTGTATAAGATTTATTACACAGGAGACTATAAACTCCTTGAGGACATTGACTGTTTTTAAATTAATAAACAAATTTTTATTAAATGCCTACCAAGTACCAAGCACATGGCATAAAAAGACAAAAAAAAACCACAGTCTCTGCCCTCAAGGGGTTTATGTTCTAGGAAGGAAGCAACATGAACACTGACAAGTAGCTACAAAATACATACAAAGTAATTTCTGGGTATGTGGGACTAGCAACTGGGCTATCAGAAAATCTTCCATGTAATAAGTGGCATTTGACTTAAGCCTTGAAGGGAGCCAGGGAGCCAAGAAAGAGGTATGAAGGAGTACAGCCCAGGGATGAGAGACAGTCTGTACAACGGTATGGAGTCAGAAGAAGGAACAGACCATGAGTAGAGTAAGTCAGATTGTTTGAATGAATGAGTACACGAAGAACTGCAATATAGGATCAAATTAGAAGATGAGGCACAAGCCAGATTAGAGAGGACTTTACTAAAAGGAAAAGTAAGGAGTTAATTGATCCTAGAAGCAAGAAGGAGCCACTGGAGATTACAGAGCAGATAAACGCCCTGGTCAGATCTTTGCTTCCCCACGATCATCTTGGCAGCTGTGCTGAGGACAGACCAGACAGGAGACAGACTTGAGGCAGGGATCTCAATCAGGAGGATACTGCGATAGCCCAAATGATAAGTGATGAGGGCCTGAACTGGGGTCATGGCTATGTGGTGTGAGAGATGTATAATCAACAAGAGTTGATAACTCATCAGATATAAGAGGTGAGGGAGAAGGATGAGTTCAGGATTAATTACAATGACGTCATGAACTTGATTACAAGAAAAATGCTCATGCCCTTAAGAGAAAGAGGAAAGATAGGAAGAGGGGAGAGTTTTTTGGTGAAACATAATGAATTCTGTTCTGGACATGGGGAATTTGAGATGCCTACGCTACATATAGTGGGAAATGTTTAATAGATAGTTGGTGATGCAGGGCTGGAGCTCACGACAGAGCTTAGGGCTAAATGTATGTCAGCTGTATAGAGATGAAAACTGAATCCATAGACACTGATGACATTATCAAGAGACAAGGTGTATGGAGAGAAGTTTGTCTATAGAGAAGAAGCCATCTAGGGTTGGGTATCTGAGCATGGAGGATGACCTCACAAAGAAGACTGAGGAGCGACCAGGCAGATGTAAAGAGGATGAAGAGAGCAATGCAATGATAGGAGAGGGTATCCAAAGAAGAGAAGGTGGGTCAGTAGTGTCAAACTCTAAAGACAGATCAAGAAGGATGAGGACCGAGAAAATTCATAGGATCTGGCAATCGAGATCCTTGTTAATTTTAGAGAGAGCAGTTACAGTTGAAGAATGAGGTCAAAAGACAAACTTTGAGGTTTTGAGAAGTGATTAAGAGGAAACTAGAGGCAAAGAATATAACCATATTTTTCTAGGAGTTTGGCTATGAAAGGGAGGAGAGATTTAGGACAACAGCTTGAAGAGATGATCAGAGTCAAATGAAGGATTTTGAAGGATGCAGGTGATCTGGACATGTTTGGAAGCAGCTAAGAAGACAGAAAAAATGAACATTAGAGAGGGCACAGTATGTGTATAACATGACTGAGGATTTTGTCTTTCAGTCACCTGTAGTTGGCATAGTATTTTGCTTAGTAAATGTTTGCTGGATCAGATTATGTCCCTGGAGTTTTACATTTCCAAGGATATAAGCAAGAAAACGTTGAGATGAGCCTCATTACTCCTTGCTGCACTGGGAAAAGGGCTGCTGGGTGGTAAGGAAGACTAAGTGAAAGGCATAGTAACATTTCTATATGTCAGGATAAGAGTTAGTTCTCACTAGGTTTTCTATAGGAGGTAGGTTTTCTATACGAGAACCAAACTGGACATCACTGCGCCATTATGTGAAAGGCCAAACTGAAGTTACTGCCTGAATATCCTTCTCAGAACAGTACACTCACAATATGAGCTGAAGGCAGGTATCTTCTCTTATTGCATATTAGGCCCTTCCATCCCTGCAGGATCCAGCATCTGATAGAGTTGTGCAGTGCCACTATGAGCACTGTTCATGTGGCAAAAGTCTCACTTGGAAGGCTCCCTTCCCAACCCCATTCCCCTCTCCCCAGTCATTGTCTCTATTACCAGGGATGTTCTGGCTTCTACTTTCAAAGCATCAGATTTCATCGGTTTCCAGGCAAGAGTGAATACCTCAATGTGTCTTCCACCTGCCAGTCGCTTCTGCACATCAAGCCCTGCACATCTGAATAAGAGAATTCCATGTGTATGTGTGTGCTCACACATATAAAAAGGGTGAGAGACTGATTTTCTCTGAAGCAGAAGGAACAAGCCCCTTTTGGAACAGGAAAGTAAGACCTGGCAAACGAATGACTTTATCATCGATGGCATCTTCTAGATATATAGAGAATCCATTTCCTTTTGATCACTTCATGTACCTATAAACATTCCCCGAGACGTTACAAGGTCAAGACACAATATGCTATCCAATATTAATAAGGAGAAAGTGAGTGAATGGAGGACGTTTACATAGAGGAATGTTATGCTTATTCGTGACCCTAGTGGCATAATAGATGTCATGTGTTTTACTGGGCTTCTTTTTTTCTTTTTTGGTTTTCCATAAGCTACGGAAAATTACTGAGATAAGAACAATATATGGGCTATGCATGCTCCCTATCTGCTCCTATTTTCTGTTATCTCTTAATGTTTATTGCTGTTGTCTTAAATCAAATCAAACATGAGCTCTTACCTGAGAAGTACCTGATTACACCAAAATATGTGTTCTTATCTAGATGAAATGTACACATAGATTGCTTTATATTTTCCATGATGAGATGATTTTGAAGGCTACATTACTGCCCAGTGGCTATGTGGTGGCTTTCCCAGAGGCTGAGATTAACAGGGCTTGTGGCTAATAATGGGTGGAAATTGTTGAAATGACTTCATGGAAAAGATTCATGCTATCAATCAATCAACAAGCACCTATGAAGAGCCTACTATGTACCATGCATCATGCTTGGAGCTGGGGGCGCAAAGAGAAAAAAAGTGAAACAGTTTCTGACTGGGGATGCTTTTTTGTGCTCTCCATTTTGACAACTGAAAGGGAAGAGCTTATTTGGAAAATCTGGAAAGAAATCCTACAAAATCAGCCAGTTGTTTGCTTATCTAACTTGCTGGTGATACAGGAGTTGAGCTTATCTCTGGGTCTATTTAGTTATTTAGAGGCCATTCTCATTCTTATGAATAATCCTAAGGGAATTAGAGTGATTTTTTAAATGTCTGTCATTAGTAGTTATATCCTAAACAGTTCTTTAAATAACAAGACTATTTGCCAAAAGTGAATTAGAATGTTTGGACTTAAATTTAGCTCTAGCAAATGTTAAGACTTGACTAATGTCTATCCTGTGCTATAATAAAAAATCTAGAAAATTTTAACAGCATTTCATTCTTTTTGGTGTGTCATAAGAAACTTACAAATATTTGGTAGTTTCAAAAGTACATTTTTTTCCTATTTTAATTTGGAAGTGTACATACAATAGGTTTAATTTTCTAATAAGTTAACTGCATTTTGACATGCAGCTTGATATGACTAAACTTTCCAAAGTGTATTTTCTTAGTGCTCTAAGTGTTACACACAGCAATCAGCCTCTTGCCGGGAAGCCATGTGGGCTCACATTCAGTATACAAAAAAGTACAGTCTGTTAAATTTCAACTTTTTTTAGACTTATGACATTCTATATTTTGTTTCATTTTGAGAGAGCTCTTCCCCGATGGTAATGGGGAAAGACAACTGACTTTGTAGTCAGAGGATCTGGGTGTGAATCGTGCTGTGTCACTTTTACCTTTGGGACCTTGGGCAGTACACTTAATCTCTATAGGCCTCAGTTTCCTCATCTGTAAAATGAAGGCATGGGACTGGATTTATATCTATGATGCTAGAAGTTTGGAGACTATTCTGAGAATTGAATGAGCCAGCAGGAAGGAGGTTATGGAGGTGGCTACCTGCATCAAATGGTTGGGGGATATGTTGTAATTTCAACTACCATGTAAACCAGTGAGCAAATGTGTACAAGGTACTGTGCTAAGTAAGCACTGAGTCAGACACAAATTTAAAATTTATTTCCTTTAATACTAGGCTTCCTAGAGCTGTAGCACAGGGGAAGTCTATAGTTATAGTTTGCCTAGATTTAAGTGTAGAATTTACACTGTGGACAGGATAGAGGGATATCAGGGAAATGATAGTTCCATTACATGGATTCAGAACTCTTTGAATGGCAGGATTCATGTCCATTTGTAGGGAAGTAAACAACAAAGTATCCCAGAGAACATATACATACATACATATATACATATATATTGTTTAGCTTTATTATTAATGGCATGGATAAAGGTATAGACGGAATGCTTATAACATTTGCAGATAACACAAAGCTGGGAGGAATAGTTAACATACTGGATGAGAGTCAAGATCTGTCCTGACAGGTTAGAATGTTGAGTTAATTCTAAGAAAATGAAATATCAAAAGAGTGTCAAGTCCTATACTTGGATAAAAAATCAAGTTTACATAAATGAAAAAAGCATTTATTAAGCATTTACCATATGCCAACTATTATGCTAAGTATTGATACAAATAGGAAAACGAGAGCCCTTCTCTCGAGGAACTCACATTCAAATAGGCCAAGCACTCTTAATTCTTGTGTGTGTGTCATGGACCGCTTTGGTAGTCTTGGATAACAACAATAATGGTGGTGATGATGATGATGATAATGATGCTATGACAGCTAACATTTATATACTGCTTACTATGTGTGGGGCACTATGCTTGTACTTTACAATCTTTATCTTATTTGATTCTCACAACAACACTGGGAGGTAGGTACTGTTATTATCCTCATGTTACTGGTTAAGAAACTGAGGCAAAGTGAGGTGAAGGGACTTGCCAAGGGTCACGTAGCTATCTGAGGCTGCATTTGAACTCAGGGCTTCCTGACTCCACTGCACCACCTACTTGTCCCATAGGAGCAGAAGAAGCTAGCAATCTGTAGTGAAAGTATAAAACTTCAAATGATATTTGTGTGGTTGTTGAGCCGCTTTGCCCTGCCATCTGCCTTGCCATCCACAGCAGAGATCATGCCCTAGAGCAGAAGTTCTTAATCTTTTTAGTGGTCTAGACTCTTTTGGTGGTCTAGTGAAACCTATGGACCCCTTTGCACAATAACGTCTCACTTAGGTCTCTGTATCCCCAATGCCTAGCACAGTATCAGGTATACAGGAGGTGCTTAATAAATGCTTACTGACTGATTGCTCCAGGGGTTGGTCATTTCACGAACAAGGAGGTGGTGTCTCCCTGTTGTAGACTTAATAGGGGAAGGAAATTCCTGCAAAGGTAGTGAAGTTCAGCCCAGCCAATCAATCTCTAGAGCTCCCCACTGCTTCGGGAAATCCCAAAGAGGCAAAGGAAACTTCCATTTTGCTAAGGTCTGAGCTGAAGATGCTTATGTATGTGTTGACACAGCTGAGTGAAAATATTGGAGGAGCTCGACAGAAATCTCCCATTTGTGGGCAAACAATAGTAATCGGAGATTCTGGCATTAATTTGCTTACTATGCATAGCCTGTTATATTCTAGTCTTCCTGCTAGTCCTTGAGAAATACTAAGGAACAAAATAAAAAATAACAGAAAAAGGTAGCAGATTTTGGAGCAAGGATCTCTGTGGTTCTCCATTTCTGTCCCACCATCACATGGAAATTGAAGATGCCTCCCTTTCAATGTGAATGTTGCCAAGGCAGAAGAAAATACAACCAGGATGGAAATGTGGCTAAAATAATACCACCTTGGATTCCTGACCACTGCTTGGTGCCAGAGCTGCTTGGGAGGTTTGCTAGTCTGATTATCAGGCTTATCTATCAATTTATCTACCAATCTATCTATTCATTTGTTTGTTCATTTATTCATTCATTTATTTTGTCAAACAATTTGTGCCAGCAGCAATAAAAAAGCAATATTAAACTCAGCAGAGAATACTTTCTACTATAAAATTTAGCATGCCTCAGGTGAAGTGCTTTAGTTTTAGATGATCTACATTGGAAGATTGACAGGTTATCAGCCTAGCTTACCTTGAAATATGCACACTCCCAATACTGCTGTTTGACTTTTGCTGCTCCTTACATCATATTTTAGTTTTCTGCCTGCCTCTGTATGTAGCTGGTCCTATTTGGCCTCCAGAAACACGGATAATCAAGCATCATTTGTGGCTGAAGTGGGTAAGTGGACACACTACCTTTCCTCCCTGGTCCACACTGCCTTTCGATAACTTAACATACATCATCCCCAGAGCATCAGAGGGCAAGACACTCCATCTGGTACCAAAATCAATAGAGAAACTTCAGGCACTGTAAGGAATGGTTCTTAACAGTATAATTTCAGGGTTGTTTTCTTTTCTTCGTTTTTTCCCTGCCAATGTTTTCAACTCCTTTTCAGTGTGAAAGTACATTCTGTGTTTTTCTCTGACACTGGTAGCACTTCATGACCCAGTGTACTGATGAGAAGCTAATACTCTTATGTTTCAGGGGAAAGAATAATTGAATCTAGGTCTGCTGGTCCCTTTAACCAACTGAAATCCTACTCAGGTTTGTTTAACACTAAGGGGCTTATTCTCCTACCAAAGACCAGGGCAGCTTCCCATGTTACTGATCTCCTTATTAATTCTATCCTTTTTAGAAAGGTAGCTACAGAAAATGGATCTTTAATTGTTTACTTGAGCTCATGCTAGAAGAAAAAAGTATGCCCCAGATAGATGTGGATATTGTATTTTTTAAAAAATTATTTTCCCAAAAGAATGGAGAGCAACTGAAAGAAGGCATCTAATGTTTTGTTTTTACCAATGATCGCATTAATTTGTAAATATGCAGGCATAGGGAATTCTATAGCTTTATTTATCACTGAGACATTTCTGTCTGAGATCTGTCTAGACATCATTTTGCACAATTATGTGACATTTAGCTACTAAAACAGTTATGATTCAGTCCTTCTTTGACCTTGGTTAGCAATGTCTAAGACTGATTTTTTTTTACCACATTTATTATGAAAATTAAAGATTTAGTTATCAAAATCAGTTAATAGATGAATTACTAATATTTTTCTGTTCTCATTACACATATACTGGAATATCCTCAAGTTATTATCAACAATATCCAGGAAGAGGTGATCAGCCCCCTGCATTCTATCAACCAGTACTACTAACGACATGTCTATAGTCCAGTAATACCTGGCGTTCATAAGAATGGCACTGAGGCAAGCAGAAATCTACAGTGACTTCTGAAGCCTCAAAGACTATACTATGTTCAGTCCAGTTTCATTATTCACTGTATTTTAGTGTGTCTTCATCCTTGGAATACCTAATCTATAAGCAACAGTAACTATGGTCAAAATATTCATTTATCCAGAACAATCCTTTCCCCAAGCATATCAGATAAGAGAGAGGTAAAATTAATGAGCTAACATTTCTAGAGCATGTTATATATATATATATATATATATATATATATATATATATATATATATATATATATATTAGGTCATTTGTCCCTCACAGCAGTCCTATCAGCTAAGGTCCTTTGCTCTCCATTTTACAGATGAGGAAACTGAGGCACAGGGAGGGGAAGTGGCCTGCCCAGGTCAGCCAGCTAGTATGTGGCAGAAGTGGGACTCAAGTCCAGGTCTCTCCATATCCCACACTCCTGCTATAGCATGCTGCATCATTTCTGCAAGTACTAATAATGGGAATTACTGAATCACAAAGCACAACAATATTCCTGTTGGGTTCCTGGGAGACAAATGGAGAAGACAACAAAAAAGTCAACATTTGCCTTGCTTTCTTAAAACCTCCCTGACCATCTGGTTGAGGTTAAGCCCAGCAGCAGAGCAAACCTTAGCTGGCTGAAGTCAGTAGGAAATTAACGGAGGGCAGCGGCTAGCCTTTGATCCTCTTCACCAGGAAGACTCCGACCAAACTTCTCAGATGATCTCCAAGTAAGAAATGCTGCTTTGGAAAGTCACAGATTCCCATGGTGACGATGTGACTTTGCTTGGTAAACCACCAAAGCATGGCAACTGGAGGCATCTGCCTTTTCCTTGGACAAAAAGAGCAGAGCGCAAGCCCTGGCGGCCTTCAGTTCCAAAGCGCTAGCTTAGAAAAGTACCACTCTCCTGGAAGCCCCTCAGTATGCTAGAGGGTTGGCACCCAAATTAATGTTGCACTTACAAGTGCTGGGCAACACAAAGTGCCTTTGGAAACTCAGGATTTTTAAGGTGGCAGCTACAACAGTTTGAAAATGGGGCCGACATTAAAGCGCCAAACAACGGAAATTGAGACTGTTCTTTGTGACTGTGCACTTGAAAAAGGGAGACTATACATATTTCACTTGGAATCCTAATTAGAGTGGGAATTTTTAGCATCGCAGGCAAAAACTACCCAAAGAGCTAACTCCCTGCAACAAACTTCAAAATGAGAATAGTATTAGCTTTGATACCCCCACCAAGACAGATTATTTCTTTATGATTTAACTTATATATACTTAGATGTGTGTGATTATATGTATATATGTGTATATGTGTGCATATACATGTGTACACACATATATATATACACATATACACAATACATATATGTATATGTATGTGTGTGTATATATATATATATATATATATATATATATATATATATATATATATATATATATATATATATATTTATATACACTTTTCACACAAAGTATTTTATCTATCCCTGTACAATAAAAGCTTCTTGAGGGCAAGAACTATTTCACTTATGCCTTTGTGGCACATAGTAGGTGCTTAATACAAGCTTTCCATTGATCGACTGATTATAAATCTGCAATGATGTGTAATTTCTAATAAATACCAAATTTGTTTTTCATTCAGTTTCTCCAAACTGGAGAAGTAGATGTCAGAAAAATAAATGGCATGTTTTATACTATGATAGTTGCCAAAAAGGATTTTTACAATTTGTTATTGCATTTATGTATTCTACTTAAAAGATAGTCTCCATTAAAGTCCTATTCTCATGTTTCATTGCATTGAAGCACCTGCTCTGGGATTCTTCTGGAATACCCACGCAGACTGTTGGACTAGAGCTGCTTCTGTTCCTAGAGCTATAGAGATAACCTTGATGGGCTCTAGAGTTTCTAGTACTTTTGGTCATAAGCCCCCATCTATTGTGTTTCTCACTGATTATCAGTCTAATAAGTAGATTTTTAAAAAGGGAAAAGCATGAATAGTAAAGGCTGTTGTTACAAAACTACCCTCCCCTGCAGACTCTCCTCTTGTACATATAATGTTCACAGGGGAGTTGGCTCAAACTTAGTGAAAGTATGTAGCTAAATAGTAACTCTGGTTACTAGAAATCCTTTTTTTTCCCCTCCTGGAATGTTCATAAAGTTCCCCTTAGTTGCAGCTGTCTGCTGGGCTCTTAAGTAGAGGCCTGAAGCACTCTTTCCTCAGGATGTCTAGCTTGTCCTCAGTGTACCTCTCAGCTCCTGATAAAGACTCATGATAAAATCAGCCATTGCTATTCAGGAACATCTGCCAACACCAAAGGGAACTCTAGATCTTCCACCCTTTTGAACCACACAAGGTTGTCAACTGGGGTAAGGGTAGAGGAGACAACTTCTATCTTGATTATTTCCAGGACATTTCCCTCTTAGGAGTCTCTTTCCATTGGATTTGACCAGCATTTTGATTGGCCTGTTGCTGGAATTCATGCTTCCAAACTGGCTTGCTGTTTCATACAATTGGCCCAGAGGTATATCGGATTCTCTCAGCCAAAGACAAGATATTTTCCGTGTTGGCATAATCTGCTTTCATTCAGTTGTCCAAAGGTCCATTGAAACTTTCAAACGGATGAAGGTCATACTTGCTATCTAATTTATACTTTTGATCAACTAATTCAATCAAGAAATCTGGACCTTCTGTGTATACATTAATTCGGGTTGGGGTAGAAACTTCCACTTATAGTGTGGTAGAAGCAACTCTGGGTTCTTAAAAGTTATGCTAGCAGACTACAAATACTGGCAGGTCCTACCAAGTTAGAAAGGTTCCAGTGATAGGTAATATATCTGTTAAGAGGAAACATGGCATGGTATAGAGCATTGAAAGCTGACCTCATAGCCAAGAAGACCTGGATTCAAGTCCTGCACTGATACATTTTGGCTATGCAACCAGCATTCTTGTGAACACTCTAAGAATATAAATTGTAGAGAAGGTTGTGACCTGTATTGGTAAAGGGAGCTTCCTCATCCAGGAGTTACCCATATCAATGAAATCATTAGTCTACAGGAGAGGCTCATTATTAGAGCAGCCATGGGTTGATGAGTTTTTCAAATATAACAACTCTTAAAGACCATGTGATAAGTTATAGAGGGGTTGCTACCACCTTCTACCTCCAATCATTTCTTCTAAATTCCTGCCTTTTACGTGCAAACAAGGTCAGCAACTGAAATAATAGGCTCTGAGCTGATGTGCATAGGCCAGTCCTCTGACTCAGAAAAAAAGGTCAAGAGTGAGTTAGACCTTCCAAGAGCTAGAGTTGTTGTGACTTCCAGATGAGTAAAGGAAGGAACTGGAAGGTAATGAACTACAGCACAAATCTATCTCAGGCTACTAAGTACTTGAACTTGGACAGGATTTGACCATGTGAGCACAGATGAAATCAAGAAGGAGGCCAGTATGGTTTAAGAGCTGAGCTCCCAAGATTTCTTGTAACTGTGACTTGGCCCTTTGTTTCCTTTACCAAGTGTGGAGGTGACCTTGAGTTATTAAAGCTTTGCAAACAGAGCAAAAACTCAACAGAGTGCACCTCTGTAACCCAGAGACCAAAGGGCTAGATTACACACAGGGAACCCTCATCATTGTAGAGATAAGCAAATTGAGGCCAAGAAAGGTGAAATTTCTTACTCAAAGCAGGATGACCTGAGACATGGCAACAGGTAGAGTCAGTGGAGGAGGAGTAGTGAACACTGAGTCAAGCTTTTTGGAGAGAAGGTTCCCACTCAGATTCCTGGACTGGGCAGCCACTTAAGCCTAGCAGCTGGAGAAGCAGCAAATGACAGAGGTATGATGTAGTCTGAGTTATTCAGAAGGTGCAGATCTGAAGAGAAGAGAGTTGACTCTCTAGCAACTGCAAGTTCAAATTTCCCTTTCAGGGGAGTTTGGCATCCTTCAGACTTATAATGTTGCAGGGTAGCACCATATAGGGAGTACTGAATAGTTCCCAAGAGAAGAATGGGCCTCAGCAGAGGATGAAAGATTGGCTTTTTGGTAACTCCAAATAGAGAGTGGTGCCAAGGCCTTTGCAAAAAAAGTGAGATTCACTGGAGGGAAAAGACATATTGCATAGCTATAAGCTGCTGTGAGTCTTTTGCATGTTTTATCATTTTCTTATGGCGTGAAACAAAGACTGCCCAGTATCCAGTATCTATAGTTAGTGTGAGTGCTTGCAAAGGACTTGAAATCCCTCATCTGTATATGAGGAGAACTAGACATCAGATATAGTCTGATATCCCAAGAGGTAGAGATGTCCCTGGGTAGGGAAAAACGAACCAAATTCTAAGGGAAACGCTGAGTGAGAGTGTGATGCAAAGAGAGAGTTGTTGGAAGGTCCCTTATGGAACTCAATCCATTTATGCCCAGTGTGACTGAGCTATGAGGTACAAAGATGACAAAACTGAGGCCTGGAGAAGCTTCTCCATGGTCATAATTTAGTAAATAGAGGTGGGATCTGAATGTAGGATTCTCTGATTCCACAAGCAGTGTTCTTTCAACTATGCCATGTTATAAAAGCTGGAAAAGAGGAAGCTCTTTAATGAAGCCAATACGCAGTGTCTTCCATCTTCTTTTACAGAATTTGATATACCTCAAATCACTTGAGGTCTGGTGTTCTTGGGATCATTTAGGCCTGGAAGCTAAATATCACCAAGTAAAGACACAATAGAGAGAGATTTAATGAGGACGTTTAGGTACATGGACTAGAAGGGAAATTCTTAGCTCCATAAAGACCACAGGTGAGTCTTCTGGTTCAGAAAAGAAAAGGTCAAGAGCAAGTTACACCTTCCAAGAGCTAGAGTTGTTGGAACTTCCAGATGAGTAAAGGAAGCAAGTATAAACTGAACTGTTAGGGGAAATGTCTAACTTAGTACAGCCATGCAATACAGCGAAAAGGACTTCTATGTTGTCTCCTTGTGGGAGGAGAAACTTTAAGGCTGTTTTGTTCTATCAGGTCAATGACCTTTTGTGATCAACAAACAATAAACACAGCAAAATCTTGAAAAAAAATTCTTTTATGTAATGAAAAGAACAACCCTTAACAAAAAATCTAAAATTATAAGCTACACAATGATATAAAAAAGAAGATAGTGACTGATCACCAGGTGACACTTGTCCTGCCAAGTGTTTACTTGAGAAAAGTAGAAAAGCCAAGGAAAGTTTGTACATGTGGGTGCATGCATGCATGCATGGGTGCATGTGTGCATGCGTGCGTGTGGGTGTGAGAGAAACAGAGGAAGAGAGCTAGTGGGCCAGAGAGAAAGATAGGCAAAGAGGGGAGTCAGGCTTCTGTTCTCCTTCTTTCTCTAGCAGAACAACAAGAATAAAAGTCAGGACTACAAATGGGAACAAAAAAGTTTCAATCTTTCTGCAGGACAGGTAAAGAAGAAGGAGAATGCCTAAGAACAGAACTGTGCCTCTGCACTCTTGTACAACCAGAGAGAGAGAGAGGATAAATGAAAGGCCCTAGAAGACTTGAGTCTTAAATCAACAAAGATTTATTTAACACCTACTATGTGCCAGTCACTGTGCTAAACATGGAGAATGGAGTGACTTGCGGTTCTGCCTCAGCCCCTTAGTCCCAGCACTATTTTTTAAATATGGGACTAGGGATGATTCTATTTCCCAGCTCTTCATCCAAGGCTGAAGAAACTTTTTAAAGAAAATCATCTACAGCCCAAGCTCTGCTAACCCTGAATACCAACGGCAGAGATATCCCTTAGACAACAAAGGAATCAGTTTTGAGTCCAGGAGGTCCTGCCCCATTTGTGAACAAAAAGCTGCTCCCTCAATACTGTCTACATGAATTAGGGGACATAATTTTGAATCCAGACAGTCTTTGTCTATTAATACACAGAAGCTGCCCCCTCAATCTCTGTCCCATTGGGAACCCCTTTTGCCCAAGACCTATTGCCCTGGCTGGAGACAAATTAGGAATGGGGAAACGTGTTTCTAGTGCCACCTTAGTGTCAGAAGCTTAGAAATTAGCTTTCTGTCAGTTGTTAACTAAGATATTGCCAAGGATGACTGAGCAGGCAGATTCATACATCTCACAAGGTTGTTGTGAGGACCAAATGAGATAATGCACATAAAACATTTCATAGTCCTTAAAGCACTATATAAATGCCAGCTGTTGTTATTAAAGTTATTATAAATTTTCAACTCTAGGTCATTTTAAGTAATTCCATTAACACAAATATGATTCACACACAGCCTTTAAGGAACATAGCTACTGGGTCTAATTAGGTACAGCTGACTCTAAATGGCAAGCATGAACAATGACCGTAGCATATCAACCCAGGGTTCCTCCTACAGGACTTAACTAATAGAGAGAATTCCAAAAAATCAAAGATAAGAGCCATTTTACCCCAGGAATGGAAGAGAGTTCAGTTCAAATTGACGTTGTAGAATTTGGGGTTCTTTACTGTCTTTTTTTCTTTACCAGAATTGGAAAGAGAATACAAATCCAATTGGACCTGGTACTTGGGCCCTTTGTTTTGATTCTAAAGGACATTAATTTCCCAAGGACCTTGGGAAATTAATTCCTCCATCAGCTGAGGTGGACATTGAATCTCTGCAAGGGATGGCAATTACTATTTCCCAAAAATCCTTGGAACAAATGGGTACAAGGCCTCAAAGGAACACGTTTCCTTAAAATGGAGAAATGCAGTTATTCTCGCCAAGTTTCCTCCCTTTCACAGAATTCCCAGTCCTCCTACACTGGTAAGACAGCAGTGAAAAGGAAAAAACTACATAAGAATACTCTTTTCAATATGCTGTTTTAAAATGTCCACGATTTTTCAAATTTGGAAATCGAAGTTACTTGATTACGTCAATGTCACAAATCATCATTCAGGACTATGTGCATGACAAGCGTGGCATTTTAAAAACTAATTTGTTTTGAATTATTCAGTAGTGAGAAAAGAATTTGAATAATTTCTATGAAAATGAAATAATGTATTTTTAAGGCCAAATTAACTTAAAAAGCCAAAGTGACACTGATTTTTACAAAACTTTTTCTTGAAAAATGGATGTTTAGACTAAGGGCAAACATGAAAACTTTCAACTTCATAAATCATTTTGAGAAAAATCAAAGCACTTGAAATTATGAGCTTTTAATCTAGTTGCCTTTTTAGCCTTAATTAGAGCATTCACAGAGATTATTTTGTGACACAACCCAAATTTAAAAGTGATGATTTTCTTTTCTTTAATTCATTTTTATAATTAGATTCTCATGTTACTCCTTAAGCAAGCATGAAAACAAATGACCTGATGCTACAAATTGACAACAGAGTTTAAGCAAACGAGGAACAAATTAAAGCTTGTATCTCACAGATCTTTAGCGCATTTATAAGAGACATGTGAATGCTCTTCTTTGAGTCAGCTGCCAGACTCCAGGGCCTCCAAATGAGGCAGGCAAATCTTTGCAATGATAATTCTAATACAATCCAATGAGCATCTATTAAGTGCCTCTGATGTGCAAATCAGAATGGATAGAAATCTATCCTTGCAGCATGTAAGATGCGGGTTCGAAGTCCACCTCTAACATACTAGATCACACCCAGGGCAAGTCACTTGAAATCTGAATGGCCCAGGCAACTTTCTAAGACTCTACATTGTAGATAGGTCAATGAGTACCGGTACAGGGAATTTCCACTGCAAATGTTCCTACAAACTTGAGATCACAGATCCGATCCCGCCCCCCCCCCCCAAAAAAAAAGCAAGGCATTGTGCTAGGGATACAGAGATAAAAGGAGAAACAGGTCCTGCCCTCAAGAAACATCTCTTTTCTATCTTACTAGTTTCACATTCAAATATAAAGTATACATACTTGATACGTTTTAGGGAAAATATTCTCATCGTAACCCAAACCAAAATGGGCGGTCCATGTCTTTGCTGGTTAGATGACGTAAGACTGGTAGGGGGGAATGGAAAAGGCTGGTGTCAGTGACACCACAATAAACTCTAAGGAAATCAGAAAAACCAGTCTTCTGTTTGCTCTGGACCACTAACGGGACTAGGAATTTGAAATACAGCATGAACACAGTTCTTCTGGCTTACACTTTGCCAGTGCAGAGAACACTCCCCAAAGCAGAAGGTACAAGTAAAAATCCAATAGAAGAAATATTATTACAACGAAGCTTTCTGAAAGAACACTATTTCCATGTCCCCATGGGATTCCCTATAATAACGATGGCTATAATGAATTCTCTACAACAAATCATCCTATACAACCAATACTTTCTCTAGTCCCTGTCCATATATCAATCATTCCCTATACCTGATTGTGTTCTGTTTATGCTGTAGGCACAAACTCCCAAACCACCCACAAAAATAAAATATACCACAAAATACAAAAAGATATAGGAGGTGGAAGAGTAAAGGGGAAGTGTGTGTTTATGTGACACCTTTCACTTTTACCTATTGGGTTCTGCCTACTTGCTGATGCTTTACAGTGGAGATGGGTACCCATTCCTTTGAAGAGCAATTCTAGGATAGACTGATCTAAGAAAGAACCCTTAGAGCTAACTGGTATCTAGCACTTCATTTATTGCTACTCGGAAAAAGAAAACAAGATTAAACTACAAGATACCTTGAGTATGTTTCAAAATGTGAGCAGAGCCCTTTTTAGGAACGTGACATTTCCAAGTAGAAAAGGCAAAAGTGGTGTGGTGAAGAAAGCACAGAGTGAGGGTCAAAACAACAAAGTTTCAGTTCTGGCTCAGACATTAATTAGCTGTGGGACCTTGGCAAAGTCATTTCTGTCTTTTGGACTTTGGGTTTTTTTCCTTCACAAAATCAGAGGAATGAGTTCAGTACCTCTAAGCTCCCTTTCCAACTGTAACTTGGTATGCTTTTTTCAAATTAAAAACACTGAAAGAATATCACAATTTAGAAATATTTTTTTCTAATGCGTACAATAAAAAAGAGACAATGATGGATGGCTTGAAATTTTCCCCCGTAATATGGCTCTTTTCATCCCGTTTCTGCTTCTGACATGGATAATCTTTAAGGATAAGTTTAGTTCATTTCATCTGTGAGTTTTATGATAATGGAGGAAATTGGCAAGTCACTTGTGAAATATTATAGCAATAATAGTTTTATACTAAAGATGAATCTTTTATCTTCTTCAAAGCAATATAAGGTGTCAATAAAGAAAGACTAAAGTGAAGATCACTTAGATCTTTGTTTAGCCAACAACATTTATCAAGGTTTGCCAGGCAGAGCAATAGTTAAAGCAATCATTCACTATTTTCATCATATGGAGTACATCTGTAACATAAGCAAAATGTTGCATGACTGTTTCAGACAAAATTTTATTTATTGTTTAAATTACTTTATTTCTTTCTCCTTGGTTCTACCTACAAGACTTATCATTGTTCAGATGGGCTTTTGGGTAAATGAAATCACAGTTGTGGCAAGATGATGGACCACTCAAACTAGTGGGAAATACGGATATAGAAGCATACACAGCCGAGGAAGAAAGGGAGAAACAGAGAATGCCCAAATGCAGCTACAACCTGGACTCTCAGTAAATATGGACTAGTTAACAGCAAATTAATGACAGTTTCTGCTTTCACTTCCCTTGCTAGTTGTACTGTATGCCCTACATAAAACAGACACCTAATAAATGCTTATTGGATTTGAATATAATCATTTGTTTGTCCAAATGCCTCCTCAGTTACTCACTGACTGTCAGTGGGAGAAAGTGTGGCATGACCAAGTGGGAGTGGCACGTGCTTGCTTTACTCTGACCTAATTCAATATTTTCTTGCCATGAAGTTAGAATCAAAGTCAGCAAGTGGTCATCTGCCTATATGTTGTTTTTTTTGTATTTAGTGGAAATGCGGTGAATGAGTGTGAAAAATCTCTCAAATAATTACTTTAGGAAAGCACTTTTTAATAATAATGATAAGCATGGCCACCATTTAGACTACCATTGGTGGATACTGTGCTGTGAATACATTGTCTTATTTGGTCCTCACAACAATGTGGAGAGCTACATAATGGAGGTATTTTAAGCCCCATTGTACTGAGGAGGAAACAGGCTGACAGAGGCAAATGACTTGCCCCAGTCCACAGATCTAGAATTAGAGCTACCCAGCATTTCTAGGGACCCCATCCACTGATCCACTGCCCCTTCCACTATATCACAGCTACTTGCTTAAGGAACCAAGTGCTTCCAAACCATATCCTAATGCTTGATTCAAAACATTTATTGTATCAACACAATTGTGCCTGAGGTTGGTCCAACATGAATTGATTTCATACATGTGCTAACTGAAATACAGAAGATTTGATTTCTGGAATAAATCACTTTGATGACCCAGAGGATTTTGCCATCAAAAGCTAGCATTTCTCTTTACAATAAACTTAATTCTTTTTTCTTAAAGCTGACTTTACTTTCACTGATTTTAGAAGTTTTTCTATTTCTCCAGATTTGAGTTAATTCTAACTTCCATTGCAAAAGTCCACAGTACCAGCACTAATGGGCACAGTCAAGAAGAAATGTTAAGACCCTGTTTTTGCCAATGAAATCCAAAGGTCTTTACAAAAAGAAACAGTGACTCCAAAGGGTTCCATTGGTTGACATTAACATGCCACTTCCTATAGTTCATATTTCAAGCCTCAGTTTGTGGAACGGAGGGCATTATTTTTAAAATCCCCTCAAACACACTGTAAATTGGGTAGTCCTAGGCCACTGTAAACAGAAGGTGTTGTTTACAGCTGTTTAGATCCACTAAATATCTGTGGATTTGCTTCCTCAGCTAGCATGGGAACTTGCTGGCCATAACTCCCTGCCTTGTTCAATAACTTCCAGTAATTATCAGGAAGAAAATGCAATAAATTTATGTAATAGACTGCCCCTTTGCTATAATATACAATCAAGGGCGATCAATGCTTCTTACAATAAGGAGAAGAATTACAACTGTGTTTTATTTTATAGCTTTGGTAATACAGCTTTGGAAACCACCAGAGGGCGTAGAGTTAAACTCCATCCCTGTAAAACATAGCCTGGGGCTGACATTTTACAAAGTAGCAGCACAACTTGAGGTTGTATACTCCTGAGCAGCCTGGTTTATTTGTTCACCCATCCAGCAAGAGGAAGGTGGGCCTGGGTGTAGTATTCCTCTTTTAGCTCCTGTGCCTGGAATAAATGAGACACTCTCAGAATGTAATAAATAACAATTGAGTTGAACCTTTGGCCACATCATTACCAAAAATGGGATGAGAGACATTGCTGATAACGGAACCACCAATGTTGCACTTTCCCACAATCGCCTGCTCATTACAAAGTTAGATTTGTCACGGTTTTAAAAATATACTTTTATTGAGGCTTAAATCAAAGGGCATTTTTTGAGGCCTGCCTAGTTATGCTTAAAGTATAATTACACGCTACATATCTTGGTAAGTAAATGAAAGCCTTTTCTTGGTTATTTGTTATAAATTTCTTTTCTTTTTTTTTTTGCCTGTAGCTAAGTGAAGACCAGGCCTCTAAAGTGTTTCAAGTATAATGCACAGTGAATATAAAACAGTCCATTAATTGGGATAATAGGTCCCAGCATGTAATTGCATTTCTTAGGTACTATGGATAGGAACAGAGTGAAATGGTATTTATTTATTCAAGGTTGTTAGTCACCCCTGGATAACTTTATTTGTCCACTGATGCTTAAATAAATGTATCATCTATCAGTAGAAATATTTATGAAGAAATTTATAACAAAAATCATTATTGCATCTCAAATTATGAAAGGAAACAGTATATAAAAGTTACTGAGGAATGTTGCAATAAAGTCCCACCAATGTCGGAGGTTACTTGTGTTGATTGTGGGGGACAGTAAAACACTATAGGACTTCAAGGATAAAAGTGAAAGCTGTAAGATTACTGTGTGTTACTCGATGCCTTGCCACTCAATGAAATGTGTGCAGACAGGAAACAAATTCCATGGGCAATTTCCAGCCACCTGTTCTTGCGTTGCCTTTCAAGGCTGGAAGAACTCATCAAGAGACAAACTGTCAACGTGTTATGAACCTGTGCTATCTCTAGACTGGTGTGAAAGATGGAAAAACACAGTGAGGTGAGGATTATTCTCCTCTATAGTTGTCCGGCTTCCAGTCATGACACACAACAGTCTCTTAAGAATGGGAAATGAGTATGACTCAGGAGATAATGGAGAGGCATGTGGGGAGAGGGATGTGCTGGAGGCAGCACAAACCAGCTGTTAAGATTTCACTGTGAGCATTGGTTCCTTAGAAATAGCAAATGCTACAAACCAGGGCTTGATTTATTGATTGTCTAGACTTAAGAAAGTGAAGGAGAAAGTATTAACAATACAGATTAAACTCAAAAGCGTATATGTAGCATATATATGTTTTCCCTCTGGAGATCTACTTGTTAAACATTTAAAAGCACGTCCCTGGGTATGTCTGATTAGGCTGCAACATAGAAGAAATAAGGACATATAAAGAACAGGGGTAAAGGATGTCACTAAAGAAATGTATGTTTGAAAAAGAAGAGGCACAGGACACACAGGGAATGGACAAATAACCAAAGGATAGAGTAATACCCCAGTGGTATCCATGCAATATCAAGAGAAAATGAGGATGGGGAAATGACAAACAACAAACTTTTATTAATCACCTACTATATGTCAGGCACTGTGCTAAGTGCTAGGGACACAGATACTTTAATGAAATAGTCTTTGCTCACAAAGAGCTTATGTTGTATTGGGGGAGACAATAAATACATATATGTGTAAACAAAATAAATACATGTCAATTAAGAAAAAAAGAAAAGAAAATTAGTATGGCTCCTAGTACATTGAACAGAACCCATGGGAAGCTACAGGCAAAGGAAGGACACGGGCAAGAATCATAGAGTGTGGGCAGCAACAGATAGGTTGTAATTTGTATAACTAGAGCGAGTAGCCACATAATTGAGATCACATGTCCTTTTGAGTGGAGTATCTTCCATTAAAATCCTCTTATGGTGACTAATCATAGTATGGGGTGACCTTGAATGCCTGGAGGTCATGCCAGAGGTGTACAAGCACTCACAAGACTTAGAGTACAGGCCCAATGATGGACTGTCATTTTAAGGACCAGCCTGGCTAAGACAGGAGAGGTTCATTACCACCACTTCTTCATGATGATGAATTTTTTGGCCATAGCAATTCTCAATATCTATCTATTAAGTCATAGAAGGGTTACAATCAGCACTGGTGGTGCCCATACCAATCAGATTACAGATCTTTGGAGGACTGAAATATAAGCTTATGATTATAAGGGTGTTTTCTTTAGTTTTCATCAACTTGGGCACTGCAGATTTCTAAGGATACTTTAAAAAATGTGTCCCATTTCATCTCTTTGGAACAATTTAGATGGCTCTAAAATTAGAATAGAGAAAATGTACTCTTGAGAGAAGAGGGAAATTAGAGAGCTCAAAGGACCCACATATAATGTTTCTGCACTATTCTGTGACTCCAGGAAAACAGGACCATATATTGCCTTTACCTATACAGAATGTCTTTTATGTACCCATTCAGTTCACTGATCACAGCATCCTCATAATAGATACTCAACGTTTGATGATTTGTGCAAGCCTTTGCTACTCTGAATATTTGCACTGGACACTAATGGCTATCCCAGCCTAGTTTGTCACCCATATTCTAAAACTGCTCTTCATAGGTATAAAATACCACAGGGGAGAGGAGCAAGGTGGTGCAATGGCTAGAGACCTGCAATGAAGATAGGAACAGCTGGATTCAGGTCCTGCTTTAGACATATACTGGCTGTGACCATTAATAAATCACTTAATCTCTCAGTGCCTCAGGCAACTCTCTACAGACCAGTGTGCTGTAGGAACTTTCCAAACTGAGAGCTCCCCATCCACATGAAATCACAGGTTCGGACTAAAAACAAAATATCCATCATATGTTGATTTACTTAGCTCTGGAATGCTTTTTGAAATCAGGCATTAAGTGAGCATGTTTGATCCATGCCCTAATTTCAAATCTGTTCCTCTTTTGCAAAGTATATTAGGTCTTTCAAAGATCGTCAGTGAGTTCACCAAGATATCAGCCTCAGAACTCCTGAACAGCCAGAATAATGTTTTGAGGGTTTTCATACATTCATTGACAAATCCCCTCTTACATACAAATAAGCCCATGTACTGAGATTCTGCTGACGAAAAGTGAGCCACACAGATGTGCTTTGCTTTAGAAAGGGGGAGATTTACTTATTCTCTAGGTTTTACTAGAAATATTTTTAAGGAAAATGGTCATTGAAAAGACTAGTGTACATACTGTAAATATAAGGGGAAGAACAAACTAATTGAGCTCTAGGTCATCGATAGTGAAACTGAATGAGGTTTGACAGCTTCAGAGTTATTATGCCATTTCATGCCTTTCAAGTCCCATCCATCCCGGCATTAGTATCAAACCTATTAAAGTGATGATCTCACAGACAAACCTATTTAAAAGGAACCTCTAATTTGTGGATTTCATCAACTGAATTAAATTCAATTAACAATTAAGAGGTGCCTAGTATGTGTCAGGCACTGTACTAAGCTCTAGGGATGCAAAGGCAAAGCCAGAATAGTCTCTGCTGTCAACAGACTTCGGGTTTTAGGGGTGTGACATCTCCTGTACAGTGGCCTGGCTTTAGACTGACAAGACCTAGTGCAAATCGCACCTAGCTCACTTATTATCTATATGACTATGGCCCTTAGTGGACTGCATTGGATGATCTCAGAGAAAGAACTTCTATTCTCTCTTCAATAAATATAACACAATATTCAATGAGAAAAGTACACAGAAGTCAAAGAACCATTAAAATTTGAGGAGGGATCATGTCCTTCAGCAGGAATAATAATAGAAGCAGATATTTATATAACACTTTAAGGTTTGCAAAGCATTATATATACATGACCTCATGTGAATGTCACATAATAATTACAACAATGCTATTACCACTACTAGAATTCTATACCTATATCTAACATACACATGCACACACACACACACACACACATATATATATAAAATCACTAAGGTTTTCAAAGCACTTTGCAATCATTATCTCATTTTATCCCCAAAGCAGGAGTAGAGACTATTATTTTCTCCATTTTACAATTGAGGAAAATGAGGCACAGGAATGTTAAATGACTTACCCAAGGTTACTCAGCTAGTAAATGAGGTCACATTTGAACTCTGGTCTTCCTGACTCTAAGTCCAGTGCTATTCCACTGCAGCGCCACCTAGCTGCCTATGAGGTAGGTACTATAGGTAATATTTACTGCCATTTTATAGAGAAATGAAGGTTCAGAGGGGCAATGACAACAACATAATATTAGTTGCCTTTATATAGGGCTTCCTATATCAGACAATGTACTAAATGTTTTCTGATCATTACCTCATTTGATCTAAGCAATAGCCCTGGGAAGTAGGTACTATGGTTATGCCCATTTCACAGTTAAGTAACTTGCCCAGGGTCACACAGCTATTAAGTATCTAAGGTCACTTTTAAAAACAAGGCTTCCTGACTCCAAGCCAAGGGCTCCATCCACCATGTTACCTAGCTGCCTTATAAAAAAGAAGATAAAGTCACTAGCCTCCATTCAAGCCATTCACACGGTATTAGAGGTAGGCTGGTCCTCATTCTATTTACTGCAGCATGTTGCCTCTCCAGGTATAAAATGTGGAACCTCAACTGAGCCTTGAAGGAAGGGAAGTATTTCATCAGATGTGGAGGCAACCATTCCAGAGAGGAGAGAGAGTTGTATACTTTCAAAAACAAGATGTTAATAACTATACTCCATGGTTTAGGTAGAAATGTACCAGAAGTTATTTAAAAATGAATACTAACCTAAACATTTCTAGCCTGAGAGAGAAATAGCCAAATTGGTATAATCTCCCACCTACCCCTCATGCCTTGGAAATCTTTCCCTATCCCAAGACAATTTTAAGAAAAACTTACAGGAAACTTGAACATGGAAAACGTTTGTAAATTCTGAAGCATTACATATTATCTACTATTTTTCATGATTACTCATCTAGGTAGGAGGTTATGAGGAGCTGACCAATGATAACACCATACACAGAGAGGAGGAGATGAATGCTAGAAGTGGCATGGATGCCATGTCAATACTACTCAGCAACTCATTGTATTGTGTGGAAGAAGGAAGAAGAATAAAATGTGATCCCACAATTTTGAGTCTGGGTAACTGGGGAAATGGTCAACCAAAACAAAAAAATGAGAAGGAAGATAGGATTTAGAAGGATAGAAAGATTTCATTCTGAGCATGTTGATTTTAGTGTGCTGGTGGGAAGCACCCAGCAAGTAGATGGACAAATTGGGAATGGAGTTCAGGGGAAGTGTCTTGGCTGAAGATACAAGATTTGGGCATCATCTGTACTGAGGTGGGTAACTCAAGTGAAAGGAATGAATGAGATCTCCCAGAAAGAGAGTGTAGAGAATGAAAAAAAAATGTCTTCAAGGGCTGCAAATGTCAAAGAAAATATGAACATTCTATTGTAATACTGGATGTAAAAGAATGTGCATGATTTGCAAGAGGAAAATGGATCACTTTGAAATGTGAGTTCATCAATAACACACCATAATGACATCATAAGCTCAATGATGATGGATGTTTCATATTTTGGTCCACATTTCTCTTTTGAGTCAAAAAGAGTGCATTTTGTTTGTAATATGAAGCCTTTTCAACTTCCTGATCAGCATAAAGTATTGTGAAGAAGCTTCAGGACACACAGTTTTTACAATGAAAAAATGTGCTTTTCAGAAATTCAGTCTGGAATATGGGTTCTTAATACCACTTTATGATTAACAGAGGGTTATCTTGATGGATATTTTCATGGCTGAAGTGAAAATGATAAAAGTAAGATGTTCGTAAGGCTTATAACAGAGTGCATGGAAAGGAATTTTCTAGGAGTAAATCGTATCTCTCCCCAGTCCCTCCCTAAGAGAAAACAACGAATTAAAAAAAATCTGTGGCTATCTTACATGTTAACATAATTTTTTTTATGTACAGCATTCCTCTTTTACCCAACCCCTAAAATTCAAAACCTGTTTCTGAAGCTCTTCTATGGAAGAGCTTCAGAAACCACAACTACTCAAAATTTGGACATTTTTTCAATGTCTGTGAAGCTTTGCCTTGCATGTTTGTTTGTTTTACAGACCAACATTTTCACTGTTTTGTCCACACTAAAAAAACAATTGGTTAAGTATTTATTGTCTATTATGTACAAAATGCTGAGGGATACCCAGACAAATATGAAAGTTACTGTGCTTCAGGTATCGAACATGTTGTCTATTCAGAGGAGGAATTCTATACATATTAAGCTTTCCTTTCCAAACCAATCTTTTCTCTTCTTTCTGTCCCTAGAGTAAAATCATATACATTCACTGCTTTTCTTGTGAAGACTAAAACCAGTTTGGTCTTCAACAGGCAAACAAGACAGGGGAACAATTGGTGTCTTCATTTCATAAAATCACAACTTTTTGAAGATGAAAGAAATCTTAGAGATCATCTAGTCCAATTTCCTCATGTTATAGAGGAAAAAATTGAGGACAAGAAAGAGAGGCATAATTTCAATGTTTGCTAAGCAATGCCCATCATTAAAAATGGACCAAACAAACATTTAAGTTATAATTAGGCATTTCTTTGAAAAAGGAAATCCTTCACACTACCACCGCCAACTTTGAATCTAAATTCCCTTGTTCCTCCTAACTCCCAGCCCTAATTATGTCTCTGTTGTTCAGTTATTTCAATTGTATCCAACATTTCATGACCCTATGATTATGAGGTTATCCTGGCAAAGATACTGAAGTGGCTTGTCATTTCCTTCTCCTATGGCAAACAGAGGTTAAGTGACTTGCCTAAGGTAACATAGTTAGGAAGTTTCTGAGGCTGGATTTGAACTCAGGTCTTCCTGACTCCCAAGCCCAGCACTTTATCCACAGTGTCACCTATCTGTCAACTATGTTGTTACTCATCTTTACTTTTGGACTTAGATTACTATTTTCTTGTCCCCAAAAGTACACTAACCTTTACTAGCAGCATCTATTTCCCTGTCCCTTTCTCAGTCTGCCACATCACCAATTTCTGATGCAAGACAGTCACATACTCTTCCCCCTTCACAAATCAGCAGAGGGTATATACAGGCCACTGTAACTTCACTGCTTGGCTAACTGCGTTCAGAAGCAAATACATATTAATTTTAAACTTTTATCAGAGAATGATTTTAAGTTCTCTAGGAAACTGCTAATAATATCAAATGTTTGTGTAGTATATTTATTTTTTATCATTCCAAAGCTGGACTTTTCCATAGTTAAAAAAAATCTATCTGTTGATGGTAAAGCACTGATGCCATTTTGCTGATTATTGAGCTCATAATATGAATGTTTTCATTTATTATTAGGTATAAAAATAGCAACGGTCTGAGCTGCAGTTACTGCTTGTTCATTGCAATTCCAATTCAATCTTGAAATCTTTGCCAAATGACTTTTTCAAAACTTTCTTCTCTTTCATCTTAATAAAGTGCTGTCCAATTTAGAAAGAGCACAATATGTCAAATGATATTTTCTGTATCCTAGTAAGTATTGTCCTCTAACTCTTGCCTATGAAGAAGCTCTGTTCTAGGGCTACCAGGGTTTCTTCATATATGCTGACTCTGTCTCATGCTTTCCATTGGTATATTAAACAGTTACATGTTAGACATAATCAGGATACTATTCAGTAACACCAGAGCACCACCTTGGGAAGGCAAGCTTTTCTGACCTCTTTCTTTGGCCTAGGGGACTCTCTCTAGGGAATTCCCTCTATGGATAACAGAACTTCAAGTTCTGTACCCAAAGGTTAGGTGTTATTTTGGGGCACTGAGAAGTTAAATGCCTTACCCAGGGTCACATATGGAAAAGAGGTGGGCTTTGAACTCAGGTCTTTCTCACTATAAGACTAGCCCTCTATCCATTATACCATATTGCTTCATTAAAGCTCTTTTTATACCATATTATATTATTACCATATTATACCATATTTATACCATATTATAATATTATACCATATTGCTTCACTTTTTAAAGCTCTCTATGCAGATGTCTTATCCTTACTTACAACAACTTTCTGAGATAACTAGATCACTTTATACATATAGAAAGTGAGACATAGAGAGGTTAAGTGACATAAATTTGCATAATTAATTGAGTAGCTAGTAGAGATTTAAGTATTTTGCTAGTAGAGAATTCAAGTATTTTGACTCAGCATACTGTACAAGCAAATACTCACATGTGCCAACAGTCATGATCAAGGAAAAACAGGGCTACATTTAATACAAATTTGTTAAAGACCTGAGAACAGAAGTGTAAATACAAGTGCAGTCTATGAATTTTCTACATGTCTTTGTCTATTATAAATATCAGGTATGGTTTGTACATAGATTAAAACAATAACACACCCTCTCCAGAGATTCTGAAAGCTGGCATGGCCCTCTGCACCCAGCATGAGGTTGTGTCAGCATTGGGGAAACAGGAACAGTTTCCCAGAAGGCAAACATGCATGGCCCCAGTTTACATGAGCACAACACATGAAACTTACCATAACAGGATAATTAGAGACTGATTATTTGCTGCATAAAAGGATTCACCTCAGGGTTCCTTTTTGTAGTAATCTCACTTAGTGAATTAAAAAATATGATTTGATGTATAAAAAGCACATTAATTATGCCAACTTCTTAAGAAGGCATTTCCAGTGCCTAGCACAGTAACGTCTGCATTGTAGATGCTTCAATAAATATTTTTGAAAGAATCTTGGCATAAAATGGGCTATCCATGTAGTAGCAAAGTTTTGTTTGGCTGGAAAGTCAAAACTACTTATTCAAGACTGGTTCCCAAAGGACAATTAAGAGAGAGGAAGGAGTACAATGAGTAGTGAATGGCAACCTGGAAATACTCCAAATAACTGAATTTATAAGTAAGCATTACGGTACCTTGAGCCAACTCATACGAAATGGTAAGATGTATGCTATCCTCTCTCTCCTTCCTAATTGCTATATTTGGAACAGACGTGGTAGAACTTGAGGTTGTCTATAGATCCTCTCTTGGAGAATGCTGAAACAAAAAAAGCAATATTGTCACATTGCTATCTCCAATATATCTAAAAAACATTTTCCCTTCATCTTGATAATCATAGACTGTTAAATGGCTGCAATTCATGGTAGACCATCATAATACCCAAAGAATTGTAAATGTGGGTGACCTAAAGGTCAATTTAGAGATGAGAATTCTTAGTAGATCACGGTATATTAGCAGCAATGACTTGGTCATGTGTGATGTAAAATCCAGAAGGATAACTGTATAGGAAATGGGTTCATTATGCCATAAGAGTGAGGGACAAAAAAGAGATTAGAGTGCTAGTGCTACACAGATGCCTGTATAACCTTGAAAGACCCAGAGAAAAACCTCCAGAATGGTATGCAGAGCCCTCATGCAGGATTTGTGGGAAGATAGAGATATGAGGGCTGCATGATATTATGGTGTATATGAGTCATGATTTGCACCATTAAAGTATCAATTTCCATTTTCTAGGCATGTGTTCATACAATAGGCCATGGAAAGTATATGTGATATAACCCACTTTTCTATAATATCTCCTCAAAGACACAAGTGTGATCCAAATTCAAGACAGTTTGACTATAAAGATATCTGGTTATAACTAAAGAGACAAAAAATAGATTCCACCAATTATGCTCTTCAAAAGGTATGTTATACTGCATGGCATAGTATTTGGGTCAATCTTATACACTCAGGTCTGCTTATCATCTGCTCTAAACCAAAGAGCAAATGTCTCCTAGAAACTTGATACACATTATATTTAACAGTTAGTTACCTGAGTTATCTCATTAAAGAGGATATACTCTTCTAAAGCCATGTTCCAGTCATGACTTCCAACTAAATAATGTGTCTGGGATTGAACTTGCCTCCTTGCATTAGGATCTCTAGCTCACCTTAATTACTATCCATGCTTGGTGCATTCATCTGTGTATGTCTGATATATTTCTGCTCATTTCTTCTATTTATTAGACATCTCTACTGCTGTTCCTCTTCCTCTTTTTTTGCTGCCACTCTCTATGGAATCAAGTTTGGTAGATATGTGCAGGTTCTCTCTCTCTCTCTCTCTCTCTCTCTCTCTCTCTCTCTCTCTCTCTCTTCCTCCCTCCCTTCCCCTCTCCCCCTCTCTCTCCCCTTCTTCCTGCCTCCCTCTCTTTTTCATTTAAAGCTCTTTTGAACCTGTTTGTCTTGGCATTAGAAAAGTGCCACAAATAAGGACAGCTTGTGTTGTTGCACAACTTGGTCGAGGAACAAAAAATCTCCTACATATAATTAAGGAGCTGGCTTTGTACTGTTTGGGAAAAATCCCTGAGTTGCTAAAGTCCCCAATTTCCCTTTAGATAACACTGTAAAATCATTGAGATGGAAGGAAGTACATAGACTAGTGGTGGGGAACCTGCAGCCTCGACGCCACAAGTGGCCTTCTAGGTCCTGGGGTGAGGACTTTTGACTGAGTCCAAGTTTTACAGAACAAATCCTTTTGTTAAAGGGATTCATTCTGTGAAGTTTGGATTCAGTCAAAGGGCCACACTTGAGGACCTAGAGGGCCACATGAGGCCTTGAGGCTGCAGGTTATAATCTAGCCCTTGAATTCCCAAGTAGTGCTGCTCTTTAGCACAAGCAAGGGAGAATGTACCCTGGTTCTGTGTAAGCATGGCATCATTGTTTTATGGGAGGAATTGCATTTGGCCACTTGCGCAGAGCTTTTCATGACCCCAAGCTTCTCTCTGAAATAAAAACACATATTATTCACACCAATATCCTTTCGGTGATTCAATTTAGCCGAGAAACACGGGATACAACAGTTCCTAAAGAATAAAAATCATGGATCATCCAAGGGACATGAAGGGGTTTATTTTAGGTGTGAAAAAGCTGCTGCATCTAACTAATAAAGAATTGCCCGCCAAAAGTGGGATAAAGGTAGAAGAAAGCAAACTAGCATATATGAAGGGCTGACTCTGTGCCCAGCACTTGCTGAGCACTTTATAAACAAATATTATCTCATTTGATCCTCACAGCAACCCTGCAAGGTAGGTACTATCACTATCCCCATTTTAAAAGTAAAAAAAAAAAAACTGAGGCATAGAGAAGATAAGGGACTTGGCCAGGGCCACATAGCTAGGAAGTGTCTGATGCTGCATTTGAATTCAGGTCTTCCTGTGTCCAGGCCCAACACTCTTACCCTCTACACAACCTACTTTAAACTGCATTAAAGAAATGTACAACCAGAAGATGAGATAGGCTTATGCCAACGTGAGAGAGGGTAACAGATGGCCAACCCGTAGATTCCATTGATACTCAAACGGCACCAAGTGATATAGGAGAAGATCTGTTGTTTATTAAGGGAATCTCACTCCTCCATGGAAGATTGATAGGAAGACGTGGAGTACAGTTTGGCAGGATGAGGTGTCGATAGTTTGTTATCTGTACTCTTGGAGGGAGCAGTCACATTTGTAAGATCAAAGATCCATCAAATTGCTGAAGCATAATGGCCTTGGCATAATATATTCAGAATGCCACCACAGCACACTTGGAGGAAGACTCCCTTAATTTCTGCAGAGGGATGTGGGACTTCTCTAGGCTTAAGTCACTAATGCGTACTCCTACAATCTGGGAGAAGGGCTCCAGTCTCCTCTCTTCTTTTCTTTCATTGGCCCCTATGATTAATCCACTTACTTCCCTGATGCATCTAAGCAGGTTTTCTCTCCTCTCTAGTCCATTGAGGAACAGAATAAAACATCACTTCGTCCCCCTATCCTGGACAAGAATAACAAAAAGTCAAGAGAGAGTGAACCTTTATTGTCTGTGGCTAATTTAAGAGAAGTATCATAAATATATTATGGTGGCAGGAAAAAAAATATTTTGATCTTATATACTGAGATGGCTAAATGTATTGGTTGCTTTTGACAATTCTTCATTTGTTACATGTTATTAGATAATAAGCTCTTTGAGGTCAGACTGATGTCTTATCTAATCTTCCTATTCCCACCCAGCCTAGGTCTGGACTCCACAGGCACTAGATAAGTGCCTGTTTGTTTGTATTTCTACCAAATGGCCCAAATTCTGTTAGCCTTTTCCAGGACTATCATGTTTATGGGGCTGGGGGACTGGAAAAGACTCTCTATGTAGTAGTTTTATAATAACCTGTAACAAATAAAAGACTCTCTCTTCCTTCTAAACACATCTTTACATGTTTAAATAAAACTCCAATTTCTATTTAGATGTACATGCGTGCATTAAACACCTGCAATCTCACTCTGAAGTCATTCATCTCCTGTCTCCTAACGAGTTACTTAGGAACATTTTGGGAAATGATATTTAAACTCTCTACCTTACTCTCTTTTTATCTTGCCACCTTTGCTTCTCACGATTTGCAGCTCTCAGCCAGGGAAGGGCAAGCTGGTAAAGCCTATATTTCCTGATTCTGACTCATTTGTACATGATTTTCCCAACATGACCCATATTTACAATGACACGGATGAGCTAGTTTCATATAAAATGGGTCTCTGTTATGTGCTCTTTCCCAGGCCTAGCTGAGACTGTGCCTCTTTTAAAGGAGGTAGTTTAGGACTCCATATCAGCCCCTAGAGAGACCACAAGGGCCAAGTGCAAAAAGCAAAAGGGAAGAGGGTTGGCATAGGAAGATGTTGTTGGGAATTTGGGGCAGCAGACTGGGGGCTTAAGAGAGAGGAGGCTTGATGGAGACTTGAGGGATTGCCCAAGAGAGCTCCCAAGGGTATGGCAACTTGGCGAAATGTTTTGAACCACCCACCATGGGCCCTCATTCCTTGAGGCTTGCTTTCTTTTTTTTGGCAACATAATTAGGGTTAAGTGACTTGCCCAGGGTCACACAGCTAGTAAGAGTCAAATGTCTGAGGCCAGATTTGAACTCAGTCCTCCTGACTCCAAGTCTGGTGCTCTATCCACTGAGGCTTGCTTTCTTTGGTCAAATATACTTAGCCTATTCCTACACAAACTAGGTTACAGCATTCCAAGAATCCTGCCTCTATTTCCTCAGTTGACCTTTTTTGTCCTATCTTTCTCCATCTAAGAGCCAGCTTCTCTGTAAATCCTAAAGTAAACTAATTTCAGGAATTAACTGTTGCTCACGTGCTGATGGGACTGCTCTACATGAGATCTAGGTTCTCTCTCCCCTTCTACTTGACTTACTTGACTTTTGAATGGTTTGGTGGAGTTAGTACAATATAAGCCATTAACTCAACATGTTCCATTTGAAATGTCCAACAAGAAAGGAATCAAAATGCCTTGTGGTCTTCTCATGTCACCTATGTATGTGGAGAAAGCAGTATCATAGGTACTGGGAAAATATTATGAGATACACTCAGCATGATTTGAGGAACTACAGCCCCCACTGCATCTTGAGCCATTTCCAGTCATCCTGATCTGTATCTTGCCACTGGACCCAGATGGCTCCAGAGGAGAAAGTGAGACTGGTGACTCTGCACAGCACCCTGTAGCAACAATCTGCTAGCAGCTACTGTGGCTGTGTAAAACCAACAACAACCAGCACACAGAAGGCCACTAACACAGTTTTTTTTGATCTGCTTTACTAAGGAAAGCAACTTTAACAATCTCAGTTTAATCAAACATACATATTATCATTCACTTAGTTTGGGGGGGAAAGGATCAGCTCCCTGAACTTCAAGGCAAATACAAACAGAAATGACAAACATCAACAGACAGACCTTGTTTGATCAAATCACAACACATAGTTACCAGAGAACCAATGGGTCTGGGTTACAAAGCCGGGGTGCAGTTATGGCTTGCCCAGAGTCTCAATACTCCTTCCATGAGTGTGCCTCAAAAGTCAAACATAAAGCTCCCCTCAATTATATCCTACCTCACCCAGGCTGGGTGTGTGAAAGTTCCCCATCCCTAGTATCATATCATATACAATTCCATGACTCTCTTAATTGTCTTGATGCTGAGAAACACTCCAAGGCAAAATCCCACTTTACCTGCCCCATTCAAACAAAGGCCAGTATCATTAAAGGCACTTAAGAGTGGAACAGCAAAAAGTTCCACCTACACACCCTCTCACTTAAATACAATTCACCCAATTGTCTTTGAGAAAGAAGGACAAATAGCAAGCAATCTGCCCCAACAGTGTCCTTTCATGTCCTCCTACCTCCCAGCTCTCTTGGACTAGAGGGCCTCTAAGGTCCCTTTCAGAGACACGGCTACAATACCTTAGAGGTGTTCAAGTTCAGGAGCTCATAACTTAGCATCTGTGAACTTTAGAAAAAAATGGATAACTATTAATTTAAATTTAATATTATACATTTGAAAACACTATTTTGAGAAATGGAATCAGAAGAGCTTAGTTTGAGTTTCGCCTCTGTTATTAGCCAAGTGACCTTGGTCAAGTGACTTATTTGTAAAATGAAGATAATAATACTTGTTTCAACTATCTCAGAGGATTCTTGGGTGGGGGGGGGGAGGTGAGGATCCAAATGAGATAATGTATAGAAAGCACTTTGTGAAGTGTTCTATAAGCCAGGCCTCAATACCCGATACAATTGTAAACTGAAACTTCACTAAAGCTACTTTTAGATAGCTCCAGGGACATGAGAGAGCCACTCCAACAGGCATGACGCAAGAAGTGTCCTTTCCCCAGGGAACTGGTTGGCCTGACCTACTCCTTCTGCCCTGGGAGCCCAGAGCCTGATGAGATTGGCTATGCTGAACACTAGTGAACACAAGAAATAATAAAGGAGTCCCCCAGCTGGGTCTCCCTTAGTGACAGTTGACAGAACATGGGCCATTCTTTCAATTCAGGCATTCACCTTTTTTCTAAGGGGTCCGGTTGTCCCAGAACCTTTTTCAAAACAGCTATAGTTTTGGTATAATAGACAATCCACCTTACAGTATGTAGTTACAACACAGCTCCCTTTGTCACAGTGTGGCCATTATGTAGAGTCAGCCATTACATCAGAACTGGTTACTATAAATGCAAGCTACTAATATTTAAAGACTCAACTGTGTCTCCTGAGAGGAAAAATACCTATTGCAGCCACCATATTACAGACTCAAGATAACTGAAAGAGAAAACTTTAATGTGCCAAATTTGTTAATCCGATCTTCAATCTCGCGCTGACTATAAGCTGCTCCCCTATTGCCTACAAACATGTCTATGTTTCACCAATACACAAAATAACCCTCATTTGACTCATCTATTCTTACTTTTATCATATATCTCTTCTGCCCTTTGTGGCTAAACTCCTTTCAAAGGCCATCTACAACAGGTGCCTCTACTTCCTTTCACTCCCTTCTTAACCCCTTCCATACTAGCTTCCAACCACAGCATTCCACTGAAACTGCGATCTCTCCAGTTACCGATGATCTTTTAGCTGCCAAATCCATTTGCATTTTCTCAATCCTCATTCTCATTTAACTCTCTGCAGCCTTTGACATTGTTTATCATCCTTTTCTCTTTGATACTCTCTTCCCTCCAGGTTTTTGGGACACCAATTTCTCCTGGTTCTCCTCCTGCCTATAAGACCATTCCTTCTCAGTCTCTTTTTGCTGGATCCTCATCGAGAGATCATGCCTTCTAAAACAAGAGTTCCAAAGGGTTGGGTCCTGGGCCCTCTTCTCCTTCCATACTACTTAACTTGGTGATTTCATCAGTTCCCGGGGATTTAATTACCATCTCTATGCTGATGATTCTCAAATCTACCTTTCCTATCCCAACCTCTCTGGTGAACTTCAATCTTGTACCATATGTGGCCATGTCACAAATCAGGCCAATACAAACTGTGTTGCTAGGAAAATATTACTGTATCTTTCAGAAGAGCTTTTATTGTTTTCCTTTTGCAGAAAGGCATTCACTAGGTCCAGAGTATTGCAACTACTTCAAGAAACAGCATCAAAACTGCCATCTTTGAGAAGAACATTAGCCACAAGTACACACAAATCACCTCTGCTTTTATGGTAATTTAACTTTCCTTTAAGGTTCCCAAAAAGAATTCCAGCAATGAGTGAGGAACAGACTGCAAGAGAAGAATTCTTAGTTCTTCCAGTAATGGATATTAATTAAGGAATGTCCATTCTGGTTCAGTTTAACCTTAGTACATTGTAGCATGCAGTTTGACTTAAAAAATTGCTTTCTAAATAGGCATTGCTTTTAAAAGTCAGTACACGGTGAAGGAAAATAAAGTCTTTGGACTCAACAGATAATACTCTTTTTTAAGAAAGGGTACTGGCATAATACTCTGATTTAATCTCATTTTACAACAATTTTATTGGTAACAATTGTTAGCCATTTAATCGAAACAAAATGATCAAAGGATGACTAACAATTTATTGGTGGATTCATTTTTATTGTGACCTATTACATAAGGGAAAGTCCATCTGCAGTAAAGGTAGTGCCATCACCTCAGGAATGGCCTTGTTCAGCTCTAACAGTACTACTCTTCTTTAAAATGTGGCTTCAGCTTCCAATGCTCCCCATAAAGAGAAGCAACCCTAAAGGAAGTCAGAAGAAAAGAACATCTTCACTCTTGACAATCCATATCCCACCTGGCTCACTCACTTTGCCCTTCTTTGGCTTCTCCATCATGCCCCTAGTAAACACACCAGTGGGAAATCATCTCACAAGGCCCAATTAACCTTGGGTCTCCACCCCTCATCAGTTTTTGCCCCTCTGATCTGAGGATGTAGCCATTAACTCTTCACCTTCTATTTAGAGAACAGAGGCAAAAGAGACATCTCATTTCCCACCTGGCTGCACTCATTTTAGACTTCCTTTTGACTTCTTCACCATTCCCCTGCATTGAGTACTGAGTTCCCTTCTTACTTCTCAGCTGTGTGTGTGTGTATGTGTTTGTTTGTGTGCATTGTCTTCCCCATTAGAATGTAAGCTCCTTGAGGGCAAGGACTGTTGTTCTTTTTCATATTTTTATCCCCAACACTTAGCACAGTGCCTGACACATAGTAAATGCTTAGTAAGTTTTTGCTGATTCATTGATTAGAAACTTGGGGGCTGGTGGGGGTGTGTCTTGCTTAATCTTTGCATCCTCCATAGTTCCTAGAATAGAGGGATGAATATAAGGGTGAAATTTTTGTGCCATCCTTAAATTTACATCATACATGTGATACCAAACGTGGTGCATATCCACCTGGGATTGCACATACAGTTCTGGTCAGTATCCCTCAAGCAGAGAAAGATGAGAATCTTTGAAACAATAAAGGAAATGGGAGGCTGCAATATGAAAACAGAATAAAAATATTTCAACTTTTCACTCTGAAATAACAAGTTTGAAAAGTGATATTGCCAGGACAAGATTTAAACAAAAACAGAATGAAAAGGCTGAAAGAGGCCAGAGCCAAGAACATATCAAGGTCCAAGGGGTCTTGGAGGATAGGAAGGGCAGAAGAATTGAAAGTGGAGAGATCATCTGCTATGGGAGAAAGGCTCCTGTGTACTAAAATCTTAGAGCATATTCAGTCCAAAACTGAGGAGATAAGTGTGTGGGGTGGGAGTGGGGAAGAGGATTACCAAGGAGCAAAGAAGTCTGGTAGTCAGAAGGGAAGAAATCAGGTGGGCTAAATTTCAGAATGCAGTAGTTCAACACAAACAGGCAGCTGGTTCCAAGGTAGATGTGTTAGGAACAGTATTTAAGAATTGGGAAGAGACAGAAAAGTTCATATAAGCTGTTTTGGGCTATGAACACTGATTCTAGCCTGGAGATTACCTGTGCCATCTGGCTAGAATTTAAACTCCATAAAGAAAGGGCTTATGCCTTATTTAACTTCCTAACTCCACCTTGCCCACTCCCCCCACCCCCCAAAAAAAATCTAGTACAAAAAGGCACTCAATAATCAACCTGGTTTTATGCCTTTGGTTTGCACAAACAAGAGTTGACAAATGTAGGTTGTCTTCAACTCACCTCAATGAACCAACTGGGCAAGTAGTAGCAGAAAAAAAACCTCATTCTTCCCAAATTCCCTTGGCTTGCCAGCAGCAAGACTACAAAACTTTTTTATAACAGGGGTTAAGTTGCTGCAGAAATTTCCTCTCTGAGTTCTTGGTCCAGCAAATTATTCCAGGAGACCTATTCCCTTTGTTGTCCTTTCTGCAACAGGGTTCTGTTTTATCAAGTTTCCCAGTGGTCCTGTCACTAGCCTAGTTCAGCTAGAAAGGTAAGAATGGATGTGCCCCTACTAAATACTCAATTATTTATAAACTCAGCTGCAATCTAGATCAATTGATATTTCTTTTCCCTTTTATTATAATTTTTATAAATTTTAAATATGCAGCCAGAGGCTATTTATGGCACTGGGTATAGTTTAGAAATGAAAAGAATAACTAAATAAACTCACCCTTCCTGCTGTTCCAAATGACTGTCAACTCATTTCCTATTCTAAACTTGGGGTGTGTTGTGCTATGCTCTTAACTTGCTGCTGGACCCACCCCATTATTGCCACCCCCCTCCAGCCCCAGAGTTGATGGCATTTCAGTAGTGGATACAGCTTAGTGACAGGAGTCTGTGCGATAAATCACAAATATATTCCCAATATTTCTCACACCGGATCATTCCAGTGATTCTGAACTGTTGTAGGTCATTATTCCAAACCAGTTTCATAACCCTCCCTACCTGATTCCTTATTCCCATCCCCCTCAATCCTCCCACCTCTAATTTCCAAATAAACAACCACTTATCCCTTCCACTGTGCTTTCCGGAATGTCTGCTCCATAGGCAACAAACTTGCCTTCAGCTTGAATCTTTTCCTTTTCCATTCCTTTCATCTTTTAGCTATTACCAAAACTTGTCTCTCCCCTGCCCCTCCACCATTCCATCCCATGACATAGATTACCTGGCCACCCTTTCTAGTACTGGCTGCATCTTCACTCATTCCCCTTGGCTAAATGGTTAAGATAAGAGAGGAGGAATAAGCCTCACTTCCTACTGCCACTTCCAGGCTCTCCCACTACCTCCATCAACCAGTAGCCTCTCTTCCTTTAGGGTTCATACAATTCATGTCTAGCACCTAATCAAAATCCTGGGAGCTGCTGTCTACAGACCTCTTCATTCTTTAATGACAGAAGCTCATACCTTTTTTCTCCACCCTATCTTCTTTTGTAGTAGTTCAAAATACTTATTGACTCTGCCTCAAACACCTTAACCCTTCATCTGTTCCTTAATCTACTCAGTTCCCACAACCTACTCTTCCACCTCAGCAGCACAAAGATGGTCGCATCCTTGATGTTGCCATCGATCACAGAAGTAGATCTTCCAGGTTCTAGAACTCTGAAATCTTATCTGACCATAATCTATTGGCTTTCCACTTCTCCATCTAAATTCCCTTATCAAACCCTATTCTTTATCTTTTTGCCAAAGATAAAAGTAAAATTTATTACAAATTTGCTGTATTGGGTTGTCTTAAGAAATCTCAACCTTTGTGACACTCATTTTCACAAGCGGGCCAAATTCCATCTGAGAACCTTCATGGAGGCAAGATGAAACTTATATACACAAAGGTTGTGGGAGGGATCTAGGGTGGTCCTGGGGTTATGGGAGGAGGGGTTTGGGGAGAGTCTTGAGGAGCAGTCTAAGTTGGAGCTTGATAGGACTGGGGTAACTAGAGGTCAGACTCTAGGAATGGGATTAGGAAGCTGAAGGCTACCTGGAGATAACAGACAATGTAGAGGTAGGCTAGTTTAAGGATAACAGATTTGGGCATAGACACTTTGATAGGATCAAGGGTGGAAACTAGCCAGACAAAGGAGGGCTAGGCTAGGTTAACCTAGCCTGGAGAGTTTGGCCTAGCAATAATGAAAGGCTTATGGCCTCAGGCAAACTCCTCATCTAGTGGGAAGATTCAAGGAGAATCGTGGGGTGGGGCTCCCACAGTCTAAACCTCATCATCTTGATTAGTGCATGCATTGGATTTAAGTGAGACACAAAATCCTTAGCCTCACTTTCTTTTATAGAGTAATCAAAGTTCAGTGGCAAGACAAAAGTCAAGATGATTGGCTATGACCTGGGATGGAACGGATTGCCTTGGCATCTTTGATGTCTGACCAAGCTCTAAATATTGCACAGCACCTGCTTCAGCCACTTTCTTTTTGTTTTTTAAAGATATTTAAAAAAATTTTTTTATGTTTTTTTTTAAATTTATTTAATATATTTAGTTTTCAGCATTGATTTTCACAAGAGTTTGAATTACAAATTTTCTCCCCATTTCTACCCTCCCCCCCACTCCAAGATGGCATATATTCTGGTTGCCCTGTTCCCCAGTCAGCCCTCCCTTCTGTCACCCCACTCCCCTCCCATCCCCTTTTCCCTTCCTTTCTTGTAGGGCAAGATAAATTTCTACGCCCCATTGCCTGTGTATCTTATTTTCTAGTTGCATGCAAGAACTTTTTTTTTGTTTTGGAACATCTGTTTTTAAAACTTTGAGTTCCAAATTCTCTCCCCTTTTCCTTTCCCACCCACCTTCCCTAAGAAGTCAAGCAATTCAACATAGGCCACATGTGTATCATTATGTATAACCCTTCCACAATACTCATGTTGTGAAAGACTAACTATATTTTTTCCTTCCTAACCTATCCCCCTCTACTGAATTTTCTTCCTTGACCATGTCCCCTTTCGAAAGGGTTTGTTTTTGATTACCTCCACCCCCATCTGCCCTCCCTTTTATCATTCCCCCCCTTTTTTATCTTCTTCTTTCTTCTTTCCTGTGGGGTAAGATACCCAATTGAGTATGTATGGTATTCCCTCCTCAGGTCAAATCTGATGAGAGCAAGACTCACTCATTCCCTCCTCACCTGCCTTCTCTTCTTTTCCTACAGAACTGCTTTTTCTTGCCACTTTTATGCGAGATAACTTACCCCATTCTATCTCTCCCTATCTCCCTCTCTCAATATATTCCTCTCTCATCACTTAATTTGATTTTATTTCCTTTAGATATCTCCCCTTCATCTTCAACTCACCCTGTGCCCTCTCTCTCTCTCTCTCTCTCTCTCTCTGTCTCTCTCTCTGTCTCTCTCTCTCTCTCTCTATATATATACACACATACATATATATATATACATACACATTCACTTATACATACATATATATATATATATATATATATATATATATATACACACACATATATGTGTATTCCCTTCAGCTACCCTAATACTGAGGTCTCATGAATCATACACATCATCTTTCCATGTAGGAATGTAAACAAAACAGTTCAACTTTAGTAAGTCCCTTGCAATTTGTTTTTCTTGTTCTTCTTCTTGATTACCTTTTCATGCTTCTCTTGATTCTTGTGTTTGAAAGTCAAATTTTCTATTCAGCTCTGGTCTTTTCACTGAGAAAGCTTGAAAGTCCTCTATTTTATTGAAAATTCATATTTTGTCTTGGAGCATGATACTCAGTTTTGCTGGGTAGGTGATTCTCGGTTTTAATCCTAGCTCCTTTGATCTCTGGAATATCGTATTCCAAGCCCTTCGATCTCTTAATGTAGAAGCTGCCAGATCTTGTATTATTCTGATTGTGTTTCCATAATACTCAAATTGTTTCTTTCTGGCTGCTTGCAGTATTTTCTCCTTGATCTGGGAGCTCTGGAATTTGGCAACAATATTCCTAGGAGTTTTCTTTTAGGGATCTTTTTAAGGAGGCGATCTGTGGATTCTTTCAATTTCTATTTTACCCTCTGGCTCTAGAATATCAGGGCAGTTCTCCTTGATAATTTCTTGAAAGATGATGCCTAGGCTCTTTTTTTGATCATGGCTTTGAGGTAGTCCAATAATTTTTAAATTAACTCTCCTGGATCTATTTTCCAGGTCAGTGGTTTTTCCAATGAGATATTTCACATTGTCTTCCATTTTTTCATTCCTTTGGTTCTGTTTAATAATATCTCGATTTCTCATAAAGTCACTAGCTTCCACTTGCTCCAATCTAATTTTTAAAGTAGTATTTTCTACAGTGGTCTTTTGGACCTCCTTTTACATTTGGCTAATTCTGCCTTTCAAGGCATTCTTCTCCTCATTGGCTTTTTGGAGCTCTTTTGCCATTTCAGTTAGCTTATTTTTTAAGGTGTTGTTTTCTTCAGTATAATTTTCAGTATTTTTTTTTGGTCTCCTTTAGCAAGTCATTGTTTTTCATGGTTTTCTTGCATCCTTCTCATTTCTCTTCCCAATTTTTCCTCTACTTCTCTAACTTGCTTTTCCAAATCCTTTTTGAGCTCTTCCATGGCCTGAGACCAGTTCATGTTTTCCTTGGAGGCTTTTGTTGTAGGCTCTTTGACTTTGTTGACTTCTTCTGGCTGTATGGTTTGGTCTTCTTTGTCACCAAAGAAAGATTCCAAAGTCTGAGACTGAATCTGGGTGTGTTTTCGCTGCCTGGCCATATTCCCAGCCAACTAACTTGACCCTTGAGTTTTTCAGCAGGGTATGACTGCTTGTAGAGTTAAGAGAACTATGTTCCAAGCCTGGGGGGTTGCACCAGCTTTGCCACACCAGCACTCCTCCTTCCCCAAGAACCCCCAACCCAGACTGGACTTAGATCTTCAGCAGGCTCTTCACTCCTGCTCTGATCTGCCACTTCATTCCTCCCACCAGGTGGGCCTGGGGCCGGAAGCAATTGCAGCTGTAGTTCTGTAGCTGCCCCACCTCCTCTGCCCCCGGGGCAGTGGCTGAACCCCGAACTCCTTTTTAAACTCTGTCCCCAGCAGCTTTTCCCACTAACCTTCTCTGTTGTCTTTGGTGTTTGTGGGTTGAGAAGTCTGGTAACTGCTGCCGCTCACTGATTCAGGGTGCTAGGGCACGATCCATCTGGCTCCTGGTCTCGTTGGTCTGCACTGCTCATGCTGGGCTCGGCTCCCCTTGGCTCCCCTTGGCTCCCAGCTCCATGCAGGATAGACCTCACCCAGAGACCATCCAGGCTGTTCTGCACTGGAGCCCTGCTTCCCTCTGCTGTTTTGTGGGTTCTGCCATCAAACCCTATTCTTTGTGCATACCATGACTTTCAATCCCTCAACCCCTATACCAAACCCACTACCCCTGTACTAGCCACTGTCTCTTCTTTTCTCCATGTTGGCCCTTTGCTGAACCAGTTCTACCTTACACTGTCCTCTTCCCTTCAGTCCCCAACCCCCTTTTATTGCCACTTGTGTTCCACCAAGCCTGAGCCTTGGATCACTCCCACCATCAATCCACTTTGATACTAAACACATGCTTCTGAACAAAGATGGTGAGAATCACACAACCACTACAAATTCATGTTACACAACCTCAACTGGGGCCTCAATACTATTAGGCAATCCTACTATACGTCCCTTATCAACTCACTATCCCACTCTCCACAGTAATTCTTCCAAACCTTTTCATTCCTTCTCAAACTTCCTATGACTCCCCTTTCTTCCACTCTCAAATGAGAACTCTGACTCATATTTTGCAGAAAAAAATGAGGTCATTTACCATAAGCTTCTTGTTCTCCCCTCTTCTTCATCTGTCACTCAGATGGTTTCTGCCACCATTTCCTCCTTTACCCCTTTTTCACATGAAGATGTAGTCTTACTCCACAAAAAGGCTAACCCCTCTCCTGCTTCAGTTATCCCATTCTACCCCATCTCCTCCAACAGATTTCTCCCTCTGTCATTCCCACTCTATCACTTTTTTTTTGCAGGGGGAAGGCAGGGCAATTGGGGTTAACTGACTTGCCCAAGGTCACACAGCTAGTAAATGTGTCAAGTGTCTGAGACTGGATTTGAACTCAGGTACTCCTGACTCCAGGGCCAGTGCTCTACTCACTGTGTCACCTAGCTGTCCCCTATCACTTATTTTTAATCTTTCCCAGTCTTTTGGCTTATTCCATACTACCTACAAACATTTCCATGTCTGTCCCATACTCAAAAAAACCGTCACTTAATGCTTCCATCCCTGTTAACTATCATCATGTCATTTCTGACCCTTGTGGCTAAACTTGCAAAGGCCATCTACAGTAGATGCCTCTATTTTCTTTCACACCCTTCTTAAGCCCTTTCAGACTGCAGTAGACATCTTAAACTCAGAAGTCCAAAACTAAATCGATTCTATTTCCCCCTAAATCTCCCCCAACCCCAGGCAATTCCTTTATTTCTACAGAGGGCAATTCCATCCTTCTAGTCCTTCAGGCTCACAACCCTTAGTTTTCATCCTTCACTCCTCATTCTCTCTCAACCTTCACATTCTATCTTTTATAAAGGTCTGTCGATTTCAATTTTGCATCATGTCTTGAATATGCCCAATTCTCTCCTATGACACTGGAGCTCTTCTGGTGAAGGCTCTTATCATCTCACACCTGAACTATTACAACAGTATGCTGGTAGATCTCAAGTCTTTCTCTACTCCAGTCCATCCTCCATTCAGCCACTAAAGTGATTTTCCTACTCAATATAATCCAAATGCTTCCTATCATCTCCAGGATCAAATACAAAATTGTCTGTTTTAGTGTTCAAAGACCTTCATAACCTAGCCCCTTCCTACATTTCTAGTCTTTTCATATCTTACCCCCCCCCCCCCCCGACTACTCTGTGATCCAATGACACTGGCCATTCTGGATATTCCACAAACAAGGCACTCCATCTCTCAGCTCTGGTCACTTTCTCTGGCTGTCCCCCATGCCTAGAATACTCTCCTTCCTCAGCTTTGCCTGTTGATTTTCCTGGTTTCCTTTAAGTACCAGCTAAAATCTCATCTTCCTCATGAAGCTTTTCCCAACCTGCCTTGATTCCAGTGCCATTCCTCTTTTAATTATTTCTTATTGATGCTGCATCTATCTATATTGTTTGTACATATTTATTTGCTTGTCATCTTCCCTATTAGATTGTGAGCTCCTTGAGGGCAGAGACTTCCTTTTGCCTCTCTTGTATCCCTGGCCCTTAGCACAGTGCCTAAGACAGGGAAGGCTCCTGATAAATGTTTATGGACTGATTATTTGATCCTATAATAATTTTCACACAGCACTTCCATTGAAGTTAATGGGAGTTGTATGAATGGACTGATCATAGATTTTGACCCATTATGTAGTTTGCGAATTGATTTAGGACCCCTCTATGATGCAAAGTGTTGGACCAATATAAATTTTAATAAGATATTTTTCAAACTGTTTACAACTCAGAACACTTTGAGGAGGTGGCAAATATGGTTAGAGTTTAAAAAAAGAAATAATAAGCAAATGAGAGAAAAATGAAGGTGAGTCACCAAGAGGATGAGAAGGGATGCATTTTCAGCTGAGATGGGAAATGAGATGGTCAATGAGGCAGAGAGATGAAGGAAGGTAAATGTAAATTATTAGTGGTAGTATTAATAATATGCTAGGTTCACTGTGTTAAGAATTTATTGAGAAAATCTCTAATTATGAATTTATACTCCATTCAGGTAAATTGTATGAAAGAAATAAGATGGTTTTAATAGCCTATTTTCCCATACGAGATAAAGGGTTCCCCCCTTGAATAATTACTTCAGAGAAAATCTATGGGTTTCAAATGAAGTAGAATACAGCAATCACCAATCAACCCAGTCCAATGTCTAAGTGAGCTCTCCAAGCCAACCTGCCATCTTAAATCTTGCCATGTTAAATCATAAGAAGGACCTGCCTGCATAGTTTTTGGGGAAGAGGAAGGGGAAGATTTAGGGCTAAGCCCCCAAACAAATGGCAGAATTGGGCAAAATTTGTTTTGGGAGTCCCAATAATAACATCATGACAAGTCAGACCAGAAAATGACCAAGTACAGTCATCATTCAATAATGAATTATACAAAAATAATTTGTCATTTTTTAATATGAGACTACAAAAATGAAAGCAGTGTTTTTTTAGGTGTATAAAATGTGTATGTCGTCCAACTCATTAGCCTTTGGATAGCTGGCCATAAGAACAATATAAAAAATTAAAATCCTAGGAAAATTAGTTGAAAAACACTGTCCTTTCATTCTTGAAAAAAAGATACTTCTTAAAAATCCAAAAACCCTTCTTCCATGCTGTAAGGTTTATTATAAAGGGATATTGTGCAATTTATAGGTTCACTTATACTGCTTATATCATTATATTTTAAAGACAAAAATAACTATATAATGATGTTATTTTCTCCTTACTAATACCTCTTCTTTTGCTGCATCAAGAGACTACTGAATTCTTTATATTACTGTTACTATTTCAGTTTCCCAACCAGAGACTTTTTTGCCTCCTAGATTCATGAAGATTGGACGAGAGGTCTATTATGGACAACATAATAGGGTGTATAAGCTTGCTTCCTTGTATAGGCCAAGAGGTGGGCTCCACTTTCAGATGCAATGTATTCCTGGAGGAAAACAATCTGAAAGCGAACTGCCTTTCTGGAAGATCAAGTCTTCCCTCTGCATACACACTCTTGCTTTCATCTGTTTTGCTTTGGTGGAAGCTAGTAAGTTAGTGGGTAAAAGTGGCAAGAAATGAAGTCATTATAAAGTAGCATTGAATGAACAAAGCAGTGAAATGGCAAGCTACAAAAACATGGGGGGGCCTGGAGTTCATTTGAAGTATACTGTAGTTTTCCTGGATCTTACCACAGAATAAATAACAAAACATTCTTTCTTTCTGCATATAATGGAGCTCGTGTGTAGTATTTACACAATTGCATTCACACAATTCAGAGTAGGAAGGGGCCTCAATGGCTCCTCATTTTTGCATTTATTCAACAAATATTTTGGGAGGCCGATCCTATTAATGGCACTGTACCGGGTATTCTCCAGGACACCTAGAAGAATAAGACAGTGCCTACCCTCACGCAGTTTACAGTACAGTAGGGTCAACGATGAATTTTTAAAAATCAGCTTGCTTTCTTGTACATTTCTCAGGTAAATAATATAATGGATACAGTTGATGATTCCATTATTAGCTTGACTGACTAATCTTTGCATTTTATTAGGGCTTCAAGTCTTTTTGCAATGGGTGCAAGAAAAAGAAGTGATTTTCCCACTAAAAGCTAGGGTTGTAGATGGGCAGAGAGAGAAGTCACCCAGAACCACAGACACAGGTTGAAGCTGCTGCTAGCACTGTCTTCTCAACTTTACAGACACTCAGCAGATGTCTCTACAGAATAAAAAAGCCCTCTGCCCTAAGTCTTTAACCAGCTAGCACTTCCTTGGAACACTGACTTGGGAGCACAGGCATGTGTCTCATTCTGTCTCTTTCTAATTACCAACTCCTGGCCTTTCCTGGATGAAATATTCATGTCCAATCCACTGCCAAGCTGCACTTGTGGCAGAGTCAACTGCAAACATTATCATATTAAAAGCAATTCAGCAACATGGTTCATGCCAACTTAATAAAAATGTCATTTTCAATATGGTTTAAGAGGACTAGTTTAACAACTTTTACAACCTAGGACCACCACGATGTATTTATTGTCCACAGTATATTTCAAGAAACCAAACTGGAAATGGAAGGGGAAATGGGTTGAATTCAGACATAGAGCTCCAAAGGAGTGACAAGCCATTCAGAAAGGACTTGTGTGGTGAGATTGTGAGAGTGATCCTGGAAAACGGAAGCCAGCCATTTCTTTGCAAAGTCTGCCTAGAGTACACATTTCCATTTATCACAACCTAATCTCTCATTAACTACACAAAGACAATTATGGTTGATTTTCCCCCTTTCTTTTCCTGTCCTTTCTTCTCCTTTTCTTTCCCCTTCTTTTTTTTGGGGGGGGGAACAGTGAGGAGAATAATACAGGAGCATAAACGTTAAAGCCTGCTAGCTTGATACAAGTGCTCTCAGTTAAAATGCATGTTTTTCAGATGGTTCAAGTTAGTTATTCATCAATACACAATTTAGAGGACTAGCTGATGTGATTGGTGGCATTCTACCAACTGCCACTGTCGGCATCTTTCTAACCAGTGGGACAGAGGCAGAGGTTTCATTTTTTGTCTTTCTACTCCTAATGCCTAGCAAAGGAGCTGACATGGTGTAGGTAGATAATAAATGCTTGTCGAAAAGAATCCAATTGAACTGACTCTTTTCCATTCTTTACTTTCTCCCTTTTTAATTATTTATTTTTTCTTGTACAGAAGCTAAAACTATTCAGTATATTCTGACTTGCTTAGTTTGTGATGTTTTTTGGAGGAAAATGAAATTTAAGATAAATATCAACTCATTCTGTATGGAAAATCAAGATACGTACCACCCAAGACCAAATAAAAATGAGGCACGAGAGAATGTAGGGCCATATGGTCCTTAATATATGGCAGATTGGGGTAGAAACTTTCCAAGCCAACTTCAATATATGAAGCTTATGGTGTTTTGTTATTGATTCAACAATTTATAGGAATGAGAGTGTTTAATCAATACAGTGAAATGTTCACTTATACAATTCAACCATCATGGATTCATAACCAGAATCATATGTGTTTGGTTTGTCTTTAAAAAAAGGAAAAATAGACTTTGTTGTTTTTCTTTGCATTTATTCTGAAAGACAAGGTGATAGAAAAAATAGATGTCAGGATTTCAGAAATCTACCAGTGGACCATTTATAGTAATACAAAAGGGAAAATAAAAAATGTGGTATATCCATTATCTCACAATTATTATATTTTTTCTTTCCTCCATAATTAAGCATTTGGTTATACATTGTATAGATGACAATAATTTGGCTGCTACTTTATGTATTTCTTTTAAAGTAACACTTCAATTATAACAGAATCACATAAGAGGCAGCAAGGAGTGGTGGCAAGAGAACTGCACTGGGAGTCTAGGAAACTTGGGCTTTATTCTCAAATTGGCTATTAACCAGCTACTCAATATAGGACATATTCACCTCCAGGGTCTAAGTTTCTTTGCCTGTTAAATGAAGGAGTTGGCTTAGATGACACTTAAGTTCCCCTTTAGTTCTATATAATATTTTAAGGCAATTATATAGTTTTGAAAATAATGATTAGTGAGATTTCCAGGGGCAGAACCAATATGCCAGAGTAGAGGAAGCATTCAGTTAAGCTTGTTCAATATTCCCCTCCAAACAAGTTTAAAATTATGCTTCAAATCTAATTCTTGAGCCAACAAAAGATTGGAGCAAGACATTCTTCCAACCCAAGACAACATAGGAGGTCAGAAATAAAGTTTTGTGACACAGAGGTAGAGGCTGTCCAATAAAATGGAAGTCGATGGAAGAACGGATTAGAAACCAGAAAAAATACATATTGTTTATAAGAAACACACTTGAAATAAAAAGACACACATTGACATAAAATTAGAGGCAGGAGCAGAATCTATTATGCTTCAGTTCAAACACAAAAGACGGATAACAATTATTATCTCAGACAAAGCAGAAGTAAAATATTTGTAACTAAAGGATAATCAGGAAACTACATTTTGCTAAAAGGTACCATAGACAAGAAAGTAATATTAATACTAAATACACATGTACCAAACAGCATAGGATCCACATTCTTAAAGGAAAAGTTAAATGTGTTACAGGAGGAAAAAGACATCAAAACTATATTAGGTGGTGACCTCAATTCATCCCTCTCAAAACTAAATAAATCTAACCATAAAATAAATAAGAAAGAAGTTAAAGAGAGTAACAGAATTTTAGATTTTAGAAAATTAGATATGAGAGACCTATGGAAAAAAATGGAATGGGAATAGAAAGGAATATACATGGCACCTTCACAAAAACTGACCTGTATATAATAGGGTGTAAAGACCTCACAGCCAAATACAGAAAAGCAGAAATATTAAATTCACCCTTTTGGGACCATAATGAAATAAAAATATATTTAATAAAGGGTCTTGGAAGCCAAGAAAACCCCAAAATAGGGTCACAGAGAGCTGGGCAACACTGAAATGACTGCACAATAACAAAAAACCCTTCATGCTAGCTAAGAAATAGAGCAGTTGATCAGTGAAATACATGAGGTACACATTATACAGTATTAAATGCTCATAATTAGTCTAATGTTCAGTAAACCCAAAGATTCAAGCTGTGGGGTAAAAATTCACCATTTGACAAAAATTGCCAGGAAAACTGGGAAGCAGTTTGGCAGGAAATAGGCTTAGAAAAATACCTCACACCATGTACCAAAAATAAGGTAAAAATGGATAAATGATTTAAACATAAAGGGAGCATGAAAAGAATTACTTATCATATTTATGGATAAGGGAAGAGATTGTGAATAAAAAAGAGATAGAATCACAGGAAATAAAATGGATAATTTTGATTAGATGAAATTAAAAAAAAATTCATACACAGAACCAATACCACCAGAATTAGAAGGATAGCAGGAAATGGGGAGCGGGAATTACATCATTTCTATGATAAAGGCTTCATTTCTGAATTATATAAAAAACTGAGTCAAATTTATAAACATACGTGCTATTATATAACTAATAAATGGTCAAAGGATATAAATAGCTTTCAGAAGAAAAAAAACAAAGATATGATAGTCACATAAAATTTTTCTATATCACTATTGATTAGAGAAATATAAATTAAAATAATTCTGGAATACCATCTCATAGCTATCAGATTGACTAAGATGATATAAAGGGAAAAGGAGAAATGCATAAGGGGACATGGAAAAATGGGACATTAATGCACTGGTATTGGAACTATTTGTAGAAAATATTTATAGTAGCTCTTTTTGTGGTGGCAAAGAATTGGAAATTTAGGGGATGCTCATCAATTGGGGAATGGTTAAACAAGCTGTGGTATACAATTGTGATGGAATACTATAGTATTCTAAGAAATGGTGAGCAGGATGGTTTCAGAAAAACCTGGGAAGACTTATATCAACTGATGCAATGTGAAGTGAGCAGAACAGAACATTGTATATAATAACAGGAATATTGTAACAAAGATCAACTGCAAAAGACTTAGCTACTCTGATCAAGCCAATGATTCAAGATAATCTCAAAGGACCCTTGATAAAAAATGCTATCCATCTCCAGAGGGAGAAGTGATATGCTCTGAGTACAGATTGAAGAATATTTTTTTCACTTTCTTTATTTTCTTGGGGTCTTTAGTATGCCTTCTTTTGCAACATGGCTAATATGGAAATATGTTTTGCTTGACTTCACATGTGTAATCAATATACTGCTTGCCTTCTCAAGGTGCCAGGGAAGGGTGGGAGAGAGGGAGAGAAATTGGAACTCACAATTTAAAAAAAAGTGCCAAAATATTTTAAATACAATTGGGAAATATTAGTGAACTAAATAAAATATATTAAACAAAAAGAGAAAAAAAAATAAATGATTGGTATATGTGATATTTGAAGGTTCAACATTTTGCAATTTATACAAAATTTTATGATAATTTTTGCTCATCTTTGTATCCATGGAGCATATATGATTATGCATAGTTTTCAAATACTTTGTAGGTTTCTTTTGGGGAAAATGTTTTGGTATTAATAAGCAAATTTCCACATCTCATCTTGGTAAGTATAATAAGAATGCCATAGAATCATTCCAGACATTTTCTTTTGGTGTGGCAAAACATCAAGGAAAAATTATTCAACAGCTCTTTTTTCTCAAGGAAAGTAAAATGAGCATGAGAATTACACTCAACATGAATTGCCTTCTTCCTCTCACTGATCTTTCTTCCCTTTTCCTTGACCAAAATTTAAACCTGCACTGGAAATGTACAGATGTTGCACACATTAATGAAAATGCCACAACAGCTGCGTTAATGCCTGAATGTCTTCTCCAAGGCAGGTATGTATCCTAAGGACAGACAGCTGGTCCTTCTGCTCCTATCAAAACAGGAGATGCTGAGGGATGATGTGATCATCTGTCCAAAGCTTTTATTCTGGGATTTGTATTTATGTGAAGATACCCTGTTGAAAATCCATCTGTGAACATTAACCAGGTCAAAGGCTGCAAGTAAAGACTGATCTCATTTGGCAGCTGGAGCAGGTGCTGTTTGTTATCTACAGGTCGAAATCCCTCACATGAGGCTGCATGACAGAATGATGGCAACAGGCATTTAACCACCAATGTCTTCAATCATTGGAAAATATGCTTGTAAATGACGCATGTATTCCAGGAACTTAGTCACCATAGAAAATACATACATGTTTATTTGTTCACATTTGCACACACACTAAAGGAAACATAGACACACAAAGACACTTGTACACACACACACAAATATATATATATATATATATATATATATATATATATATATATGTACACATACACACACACACACACACACACACACACACAGAGTGAAGGAGGAAACAGTGACTTCTCCAATGAGGGAAATTAAGACTGTTTTTTTCCCAGACATAGTTCATTCAATTCAGTTTGACAAGCATTTATTAAGTGCCTACTTTATGCTAGGTACCATGTAGGTGCTGGGGATAGAGAGATAAAAATGGTGTTGTCCCTGCCCTCAAGGAACTTACATTCTGTTGGAAGGAAAAATATGTGCTCAAAAAAGAGAAATAAAAAATTTACCTAAAATAGCGCAGCATAATTTTATGAGGGGGCACTAGATCAAAACTAGAAAATCAAGATACGCTTCCCATAGGAAGAGGCAATTAAGCTGAATTTTGAAGGAGGTAGAGGTGAGGAGGGAATGCATTTAACACATAGAGGAAAGATTGTTCAAAGGCATGGAGATGTGTATGTAATGTTGAAGTTATATCAAGCAGGTCAGTTTGTGTGGAATATAGAGGATTAGACACCTTGAAGGATTATCTGAAACCAGACAGTGAAGGGCTTTAAATGCCAAACAAGACAAATTGTATTTTATCCTAAAAATGGAAAGAGTGTCATGGGAGATTATTGATGGGGGAAGAAATAAGGTGAAATCTGTCCTTTAGGAATGCCATTTTGGAAGGAACATACAGGATTGACTGAAGAGAGGAAAGATGGAAACAGGGAAACCAATTAGGAAGCTACAATTGTAGATGCAATTGTTCCAGGTAAGAGGTGATGACAGCCTGAATGAGGCCAGTGGCCACCGGGAGGGAAGGGAAGAGGACAAATGTGAGAAATGCTGAAAAGGTAGAAACAACAAACCCAGGCAAATGATTAGATGAGGGGGCGGGCGCTGTGAAGGGCATGAGGAAGACCGAAGAGGAGAGGATGAAAACCTGGTGACTGGCTGGCTGGGGGTAGAAAGGTAAGTTAGGATGATGGGTAGGTTTAGAGGGAATGAGGATGCATTTGAAGAAGAAAATGCTGAGTTTTTGAGATGCCTATGCATCATCCAAGTGGAGATGTGCAGCAAGCAGTAGTTGGTGTGGTACTGGTGCTAAGGAGAACTTCCTTTTCTTCTCAATTTAGCTTAAAACATACTTAGCATCTTTTGTTTTCCTTACTCTTCTTGTCAATCTCTGTTTATTTTGAGCTCTAGGGTGCCTGCAAATATTCTCAATGCAACATGCCATGCTTTTGTATTTCTCCTCTGCTACCTGTCCTTGCTCCCATCTGTGATACATGTGCTTTTGAAATCTATGCTGGTTGGTGAGTTCCCCATCAATCGACATCAGTATCCTTAGACAAGATTCCCTTACTTCCTTCATTGGAATTTTTTCTATTTGTGTCTACAGAATTCCACTCCTTATAACTTCCCAGTCTCCTGTAAACTTTTAGGCCATGGGATACTACCAATCCTTCTCTGGAACAATCTAAGGAGGAAGCATCTGTTTTTGCTCCAAAGAATGATGATGTGAGTCCACAGGTGCTGTCAGGACAAAGATCCCCCATTTAAAGAAGGAATAAGACCAAGAAGAGAGAAACACAGTGACTCCATAATGAGGGATATAGAAGTAGCTATTTGTCAACAAAATAAAAACAAAAGAAAGACCTATTGTCTTTCTGGGTCACGTGTCCAGGCTATGATTGGGAACCTCCTGAAATGTGAAATACCAGATGGCTATTATGTACTTCTGGTGATTCATTTGGGCAGCAATCATCCTGCCTAAAGGGACCAAGAAAGAATTGCTAAAGATTATGTAGTATTGGACAAGCAACTGAAGACTTTAGGAGCATATGTGGTGTTTTTATCACTGCTATGGATCAAAAGCAAGAGCTCCAGAAGAGAAAAGTAGATCTGAGAAGTGACCATCTGGTTAAGAAAATGCTGTATGACAATGAAATTTGTATTTCTGGACCATCCTAAAATACAGGAATTGCTGGTGTCTAGCTAGGGATGGCTAGTCTCCCTACACTGCTAGAGTGTTTCTAACAAGGGCTGGAAAGAATATATTTGCCTGAAGTCTTGTCAATCCAGTCCAAAGGGCTTTTAACTGAAAATACAAAAGGAGAACACTGCCTACATGTATTCAACAATTTAGACACAATTGAGAGCAACTGTAATGCAGAAAGGGAAAAAAAGGCGGTAGATACATCCAGAAGTTAAAAGGAAACAAAACAAAAGAAAGGAGCCAGAGATAAAAACCCTTGGGTTTGAATATCTATACACAAATTCACAAAGTATAGCTCACCAGTAATGTGGACTAGAGATCTTAAGTGGGTACATTTGACTCTCTAAGTAGCAATAAGAGTTGGTGGGATGAGACATGAATGCAGTATAGCTATGGAATGGCATATCATATTCTGTCTAAACAAGACAGGGAAACAGGGTGGGGATTAGCACTAGCTCTGTCAACTAAGAAGGCAAGGCAAGGAGCACATGTATTAAGTGGGTTCTGTAAGAAATGGGAGGAGGAGTTTTATTTCCACAGAACTGAAGGTGTTCTTCTCCCCCTCCCCCACCCCAGCTTTAGCAGAAACCAGGCCTCAGGTCAGTCAGGTGAAAGGCCAGAGGCTTGTACACATGCTTAAACAAGCCATTTGAGGAGAGCATGACATAGGCAGTCAGGGAAACTAGAGAGGCCAAACCAGTTGTACCAGTTCAAGCTTATCAAGGGCCTGGTCTTGGTCAAGAGTCCAGGCCTACTGATTTGCATAATTTGCATTTGTTAAAGAGGGAAGGTAGGGGAAATAAAGAATGTAGATTAATCCTAAACTCAGACAAGGAAAATCTAATTAACTTCACTTTTGCTTCTGTATCCTTATTATCCTACCTATATAAACTGTATAACCTAGGAAAACTATGTAAAAAGTAAAGAATGTAAACTAACCATAACTCTGGCAGGAGTGGAGGGAATGGTTACCCCCCCACTCCTCCCACACACTCTTGCAGCTGTATCAGTGTGAGTGTTTCCAGTGAGCACTACACCCGCCCTCTCGAGGAGCATAATAAAAGCCTTCCTCTGCCCATTGTGGTCCTGAGTTCTTTGGGTGAGAATGGGCAAACCACCTGGATCTTCCCAAGGTCATGCCACCAGGAAAGCAATGAGCTGCGGAAGCACGTCTCGGGCTAATTTCCTGACCCTGCCTTGGGGAGTCCTGTGATCCCCACTGTGGTGTTAAGAAGGCTACCACTTGGGATTCCCCTGAAGAACCCTGTGGTCTGCACAGCCTTCTTAAGGGGCCATCACTTGGGTCATCCTGAGGGTCTTTCCCCTAGGAGGCCCTGTGATCCCCACAGATTAAGGAGGGCTACTACTTGGCCTTCCTCTGGGAGTCCTGTGGTCTGCACAGCACTCTTTAGGGGTCATCATGTGGCTCTTTCTCAGGGTCCAACCCTAGGAAGTCCTGTGATTTCCCACAACCATTCTAAGGGGCCATCACTTGGATCCCCCTTGGGGTCTGACCCCTAGGACCCCTGTGATCCCCACAGATTAAGGGGGGCTACTACTTGGCCTTCCTCTGGGAGTCCTGTGGTCTGCACAGCCTTCCTTAGGGATTATCACAGCGTTCCTCCTCAGGACTTTCGCCCTGCCTAGGAAGTCCAGTGATCCCCAAAACCGCATTTCTCACAATTTGGGGAAGTCCAGTGATCCCCAAAACCAAATTTCTCACAGTTCTATACACCAGGAACTGTGTTAAGTGTTGAGAATACAAACACAGGTCAACAATAAGCTCCTGCCTGCAAAGAGCTTATATCCAGGGGCCATTTAACCTCTTCCTTAAGAACTCCGATTAGGGGGAATCCACTCCCCCCCTCTCCTCTCCCCAACTCTGCAACATAGTCCTCTTTGGGAAAGCCCTTTTGATCAGAATTGGTTTTTCCTAACATAAAGGCTAAATTGTCTCTTTGCAACTTCTACCCACTGCTTCTGGCTCTGCCCTCTGGGGAAGAGCATAATGAACCTACTTCCTTTTCCAGGTGATGCTCCTTCAAATGTGTGAACAAAGTGATCATGTTGCCTCCTAAGTCAGGTCTTCTCTAGGCTGCTTAAATGCATCAGGTTCTTCCAACTGATCCTCATATGGCATAAAGCACATCTTAACTAGGTTTGAAACCAGGGGATGATTATTTTTTCAGCTGCTACAAAGGCAAGAGATTCCCTCATAGAGGCAAGGTGAGATGGTACCCCATATAAATGTATACAGAATTCAACTGAGGTATTTTAGGGGGTGGATCAGAAGACCTCTATGCTCATTTTGTCTCTGATACTGGGCAGTGCAAAGGAGAACAAACCTACTGAGTTCCTCCTCAGGTTGGAATAGCTTGTGCAGAGACTGATAGAGATAGCTAGATGCTGTGAAGCTTGAGAATACAGGGTATTAACAGTACATGGCAGAGACTGATCCGGGTCTGGGTACATGGCCCTTGTGTAACTTACTCCATCAGATCTATGCACTGCCAGCAACGTCTGAGGTGAGGCAAGTACTCCGGAGCTTCAAGGGACAATATAATTCACAGGGCTCAGCCTCAGTAGCCTCTGGTCCTGTGCAGGCCACAGGAGCAATCAGGTAAGGATTGGGGCAGGGCACAATTCCGCCCTGCTTGGACAGGGAGGGGACCAAAGGCAAGAAGGCAATCATCAGGGGAACACCCTATCTACCTTTTGTTATAACTGTGGATTAGATGGCCATACTTACATTGGGTGTGCTGGCAAAGGAAACAGAGTGTTGGTCATGAAACAGTTAAAATCTTCCCATCTAGCTTTGGGAAACCAGGGTGGGCCCAGGGGAGGAGGTCACCCTGGGCCCCAAAGACAGTCACATTGACATCAATTCCTTATGGATCTTTGCCACTTGGACTCCTAGAACTTCATGCAAACGTCATTGTAAAAATTGAGAATGTGAACTGCAATGCTATCCTGGACAGTGGCACTTCAGTTAGCATCATTTTCCTGTCTTTTTATGACATTTAGGTAAAATAAAGCCTGTAGCGGGGCTTAGACTTGGTGGTTTGAGTGGTAAAGAACATCTATACCTGGGATACATCCAAATGAGCTCGAAATTTCCCAAGGAAGTTGTTGACAACAGAAAAGTAGAACTATAGCTCTGGTATGTTCAGACCCTCCATTACTCACTGGAGTGTCAGAACACGTTAGAACTAATCCTACCTAATTTTTCCAAAATTCTAATAGGATATTTAAAGCAACCATCTGGGACCCAATACCTGCATACTTTGACCAGATATGTAGACTGTGCAGAAGCATAGAGTCAAGTGGTTCCAGTGAGCACCATAAGATCCCCAACTGTTCTCCCTCTGGGCTAGATCCTGAGGCATTTGACTTGGGGAACTCCCCAGTACCACAAAAATAGATTGAGGCTGGAACTTAGCAAGTGGGATGTATTTGAAATGCAACACAAAGAGTACAGCTACAGTATATTCCTGAAGATCTAGGAGGATTCCTCTGTCTATGATGGAAAACCTTAGAAACCATCTCAAAGAAATGCCGGTTAGTGGTAATATTACATAATCCAGCAGCCCTTAAGCATCACTGATAGCGGTGGTGCTAAGAGAAATGGAAATACACAGGTGTGTGTTTATTACCAAATTTGAACAAAAGGACTAAAGTGGACCATTATACTATGCCATGGGTGCAAAATGCCAAGTACAGTTTGCTAGGCACCTCGTGGTTTTCAGTCTTGAACTTGCACACTAGATTCTATCAGATTCTTATGTCTGAGGAAGACAAGGAAAATTTTGCTTTCATCTGTCCAGCTGGATTTTTACCAGTTTGAGAGAATGGGTAATGTTTAAAATGTTTAAAAAGGAGTCCCAGAGAATACAGGGGGCCCTATCAGGATTATTCACTGGGAAAGTTAGTTGGACTTCTTAATGTACAGGTGGAGGGGACTGCTGGACACTCATCCATGCAATGGCTGAGACTATCTACCAGCTGCACACAGACTTCTTGACCCAGATACGGGCACTGAAAGTGGGTATTACAGGGCAGGAGAACTGAACTCAGAAGCAACTCCCTTCTAGTCCCAAACTGTTACAGAGAATCCAAGGGAACAGATTCAAGCCACAAAGCAGGAACATAATGATGCTCAATGTTATATGGCAAAGTAGTGGTAAAAACCCAAAGATACAGTTAAACATGTATATAGGCGACAATGCTAGAAACTGACCATATGAGATGTGCCTTGCATATAGTTTTATGTTTATTGCTTTATATAAGGCAGGTAGGTGGCGCAATGGATAGAGTAGAGGCCCTGAAATCAGGAAGACTCATCTTCCTGAGTTCAAACCCAGTCTCAGACACTTACTACCTGTGTGATCCTGGGCAAGTCACTTAACCCTGGTTGCCTCAATTTCCTCTTCTATAAAACAAGCTGGAGAAAGAGATAGCAAACTGCTCTGGTATCTTTTCCAAGAGTTTGACTATCATTGATTTTTGTTTTTCTGCTTTGTTCAGTTGACTACATTTTGTGCTGTGTTCATGTTATAATAATGTCTGTTAACTGTTTGCATATATACTACCACTTATACCTAAACTGTATTTTATATATAGGTCTACTGATAGCATTGTGGTTAGAGCTTTGCTTTGTTAGCCATGCTTATGGCTTCTGACTGCTCGCTGTGTATTATGGATATGCATGTACTTTCAAAATGTGCATGTGTTCTATGTCTTGTATGTAGTTAGGCATGGTGTAACAATAGTATCATCTAAGGTGAAGTTCTGTATAGTGCCGTGTCTGCTGCATGTATTGTTAATGTGCATTTGTTCATCTTAGTTTCAAATTACCACAGGTTGATCACCTGGGATGCCAAGAAAATCATCCTTGGTGTTTTACAGAGCTGATTCTTGTGTTTATAATGTATAGTTACAGGTTCTGAACTAGCCTCAGCTGATCTTTGCAAGGGACTTCTAAGAGTTCTGGCCCAGGGGAGAAATGTAACCCCAGACTCAAAGTATAGTGATAGGGGACTCTCTCCTAATTGGGGAAAATCAATGTCCTATTTCTGCATGAGGGGCAAAGCAGAGTTAGTAAGAATGGGAAAGATAACAGCATCAGTCTCTTTGAGAAGCTCTTCAGTTTTTTCAGACTTCTGGACCTGTTTTGAGTCTCTTCAGATCTCTTCAGCATCTCTTTGGGTTTTGTAGGCGCTTCTGATTACTACCTTCAAGAGAGAAGTTAGATGATGTCAACCTCATTTCAAGTTGTTGAAGGGAAACACTCTTGGAAGAAGCCAGCATGAAAGGAGCTGGCAGTCCCCACTATATCCTTATCTCCAGCCTGCTACAGTAGAGATTTTAGGGAACTCACACCTTCCCCTTTAAGGTAAGAACTAAGATTCTCCATCTTGGTTGACATGAGTTATCTTGGTCCCAATGGGAGAATTCCTTCACTATGTATTTTCCATTAAATATTCTCAGATGTGTACTTTGCCTGATTTCTGGTTTTCTATGCAATAGGATAGATGGATTTCTTTGATCAGTGCTATGTGTGTCTTTATTGTGGAACTGGTATCTGTCAAGAGAGGGATCAAACCTTGAATATAAAGCTTGAGTCGTCTTGCTTTCCCGAACTAATGAAAGAATCATAAAAAGATTGAACCTAAGAAAACACATCCTCTAAGATGAAAATTATTTAAAAGTATAGAGCAATATGATTCTTGTCCAGTATCCCCTCTCTCTGAGGAGAACAAAGTCACCAAACTTCTCACCCCAGCCTCCCACTTTGCCTTCTGGCAAGAATTAAACTCTCCCTTGGAGAAGGGCTGTGGGTGGGGGAAGAGGCTAGTGATGTCTGTTATGCCTCCCTTCAAGCCACAAAATAACTCCCCCATACAACATGTGGGGGACAATCCTCACAACACATAAGAGCAATTGTGCTCTAGATGTAGAGTAACTTTATTTTCAAGACAAGAAAAGAGAACCTGATGCAAAGTAAAAATCTCATAAAATAACATTGGGAAATTTCAGTACTTCAATGCTCCCACTCAGCATCCCAAGCACTACCTTACTCTGTGGCCTAGGTACTGCAAGCCACCCAGATCTATAGCTTGTCACTCAGAATCTGTCTATAATGATCTTAAGAGGCAATGACTCAGTCTGAATCTTTCTACCCAACCCACAGGAGGTGAGAGACCAATGAAGGCAAACAAAAGGGCCTGGGGAGGGGAAGATGTAAGTTATGCTTAGATTCACAAACTAAATGGGAAAAATTATCAACACTTGAGAGAAAGGGCCTTGGAAACCCAGCTGGGATCAGTTCTCTCCTCCTGGAGTTTACTCAGGTCACAGACCTGGGTCCGGCCACAGAGAATTCGCCGATGTAAGGAGGCTAAGGACTGCCCAGGGAATCTGTGAGGCAGTGGAAGACGGAGGAGGCAAAGAGTGAGGAGGGAATCCAGAGCTGAGTGATAGGGAATGCAAGGGAATGGAGAACAGCCCAAATTATGAATTAAAAATCTAGCTCAGAATCACTTAAACCAACTGGGTAGATCATAAAAACATAAGGAAAAATGACTGAAATCTCAAAGAGAAATGAAAGCACAGTGCATATCTACCAAAAATATGAAGGAAAATGACATAAAACTGCCTGTAGAGGAAAGAATCCTACAGTTCCCTCCCCCCACCTGCCAAAGATCAGTGGAAAATATCAAGAACTGTCAGAAAAGTTCAAAAGAGAAATAAAACTTTTAAAACAATAAATCTGGAATAAATTTAATTTGGAAATTAGAGGTCTCAATGAAAACTAAAATACACACACAGAGCAGGGAAGGAAAAAGCAAGTACACGATGCAGACTCTCTCCAAAGAATTAGTCACTTTGAGGAAGCGAGAATAATGGATTTGGAATATAGCAATCTGAAAGTGGAGGACAGAAAAGAGCTCATTAGATTTATCAACAAAAAGGTCACTGATGACCTTGGAGAGAATGGTTTCACTGAAGTGGTAAGGAAGGAAACCAGATTCCAAGAGGCTAAGAAGTGAGAGGGGAGTGAAAAAGGAGAGGTGGGAGAGGAGAGAAAGGGCGCTCGAGCTTGAAGGAATAGGAGAGTCAAGGGAAAGATTTTGCAGGAGTGGTGATTCATTTCTGTAACTGCCTCCCCCCCCCCCCATCAAGATGCCTTTTGCCTTTCCTTTATGTGCAAAGTACCTGGAAGAAGGCTTAGAAACGATATCCCGACATCCCACTGCTATTCATGGGACAAAGAAAATCTACTTTAAAAGCCCACATAATTATGAACCTGAAATTTCAGTCCCTTTTGTCTAACATTCCTGATTTCTAATCACCAACCTTGTGCAATCACAATGCAGGTGCTAAATAAACACACCAGAGTCTGGCTGTGACCTTGGGGTCTACCTTGAGACTGTGTCAGTCACAAAACTACCTTATAATGAGGACCTCTTGGTACTTCAGTGAGGGCTTGGAGAAGGCACTGACTTTTTGCTCTGTAGCCAAGAGTGTCATTTCACTATTCTTGGGTAATTAATCAGTGGCAAGGAAGAGGTGAGTACCTTGGGATTATTTACCTGTAATAATAATGGGACAGAAATGTGCCTGTCCCTTCACAGGAGTCAGGATGATGACCAAAATCATTCCCTTCTCCCATTACACACAAACTCACTGGGCCAGTTTCAGCAATTCTAGAGGAAAAAAAACCACCAGGGATGATGAAAAGAGAAGTGGAGATTGGTCTACTATTTTATAACATTGCCCAACTGTCACCTTGTCAGTTAAATTTACCTTTTCCCAGGCTTGTTCTAGGTTCACTTTGAATAACTACAATAGCAAAAGGGAAAGAAAAAAAAGTCTAACCTTTTGATTTGGCAGGTTGAAAAATGGTGAGTGTGGATCAAAATGGATGGGGGAGTGCATTTTAAGTGGCATGCATTGGGGAGAGCTATTATCTTCATTTTCTCAGGTTTGTTTACAGAGAGGGAATGTTATGTTTCTATACTGGTTAAAAGCATTTAAGCTTAGAAGTCATTTCTCTCTCTCTCTCTCTCTTCCTCCCTCCCTCCTTCCATCTATCTATCTATCTATCTATCTATCTATCTATCTATCTATCTATCTGTCTGTCTGTCTGTCTGTCTGTCTGTCTGTCTGTCTGTTTGTCTGTCTGTCTATCTATCTGTCTGCCTGCCTATCTATCTATCTATCTATCTATCTATCTATCTATCTATCTATCTATCCATCCACCTACCTGTCTGTCTGTCCATCTATCTATCTATCTATCTATCTATCTATCTATCTATCTATCTATCTATCCATCCATCCATCCACCCACCTACCTTTCTGTCTATCTATCTATCTATTTGTTCGTCTCTCTATCTTTTTGCTTTCTGAACTCTTAAAGGTTACGGTTCTAGCAATCTCCTTACCATGCTTCCCCCAAACTTCCCCTCCCTCACATGCAGAAAGCTTTCAAAATGATTACTAGTTTAGTGGTATTAGAAATGGTCACAGTGCTATTTGCCATGAAAAGGGAGAAAGTGCAGGGGAGCCCTCTCTTCCTGGTGTGAAAAATGCTCTCCTTCGATAAAATGACTTCTTTAAAGTCCTCAAAGAACCAAATAAGACTCCTATTCAAATATCAAGTTTTTAAACTGTGGCTTTCTTCTCCTGGTAATTTACAGATGACTCCCACCATGACACCTGGATGGGGGCAGGAAAGAGCTCTTGTTCACTTAGCCACATGTCCAGAACACCAGCTGGGATAAACTAGGCTATATTATTTTGTCCAGTTTTCCCTTTGGATTCATGTACAAATGTCAGAGTTTTTTGCCTCTTGTCCATGTGTCCACATAGCTAATGGATCAAGGACTGTGCTGCTCATTGGACACTTCTACCTTCCATTCATGAAAGCAGCTGAAAGCTGTGGGAAGGTGGAAAAAAGGAGCTATCTTTTTTGGATGGCCCCTAAGTCACTGTGTCTCCTTCTCCTCTTCACTTCCTCAGCATGAATTTCTATTTTGTTTGTAACATTTCTGCCTTCCTGTTTGGACACTCTCCAGTATTGCGGGGCCATTTTGCAAAGAGTTGACTATATCAATTTGCCAGGCAATGGTTTCAGCTCCACTACGTTTAGTTGTTCACATGGCTGTTTAGGGTGACATTCCTCACAACTAAGAGTGGTTTGGTGTTTCACTAACATCTTTTATGATGCCATTATAAACTAGACTTTGGTATTAAGCAAGAGAATATTTCATCATGGATGGTGCAGAAAGAGTGGAAGAACATTGAGCCTAGAGTAATTAGCTCTGTGAAGGAATGTTTAAAAATACTGCTAATAGCAATGATTATATTGTTGCTGCATAACCCAAAACAGTGCCTTGACATTCCAACAGGACTCATAACATCCCAGAATGTGAGAGCAGAAAGGGGTGGTTCTTAGATGTTATGGAGTCCAGTTCTGAGTTTTACAGAGCTAAGGAACTGGAGATGATAATTCAGTGCTGTGCACACAGTGGGAGCTCATAACTGCTACTATGCCATTCTGGCTAGCCATAAATTACTGTGTCTTGCTTTTAAAACTGCTGCTGGACTGGGTCTCCTTTCCTGGCTACCTGCTGCCATCAATGACTTACAAAGGTGACCGAAAATATGGGGAACTAGACATTTTCTCTGATCTTCACAATCTCTCAAACCTCTCCAAAAGAGGAATTATGGACCAGAGATTATTAAAATAATTCCAGCTGTCTCCACAGTAAAGGACACCAAGAACACACATGGTAAATTAAGCTCAATGGACTAACAACAGAGAGGACCAATACCCCCTAATCTCTAACAAACACTCACTCAGCACTATCTCTCACTCCTCCCCCCTGCCCCAGGCAGCAAAGCAAGGCCTAGCAACTCTCTCTCTCTCTCTCTCTCTCTCTCTCTCTCTCTCTCTCTCTCTCTCTCTCTCTCTCTCTCTCGCCTTAGAGATCCCAACTCATATGGCAAAAAATTTGCTCTGGCTGCAGAAGCCATGTGGTAGCACACTGTCCTGCAAGAGCGCTTGGCTTAAGATGAGGAGCAGAGGGAATGGCGTAAGGGCACATGTCCATACTTGAAACAGAACTCAAATCCCTGTCTCCTTCCAGTGCAACTGAGATCCAAACTCTTCCTAATACAATTCTAGAACTTACTATTAAAGGCACGGCTAGTGAATAGATAGAAAAGAAAGCCGTGATCACAAAAAGGCGGTGTGGTTTCACCAAAAATGGGTTGCACTAGACTAACTTTACTTACAAGAGTTACTAAATTAGTAGATCAGAGAAATGCTGTAGATATAATATACTTAGATCCTAGGAGATCATTAGATAAATCCTTTTCATGCTATTCTTGTGGAAAGATGGAGATATGTGGGCTAGATCCCACATGGATCCACTGTTTAAGAAACTCCAAAGGAGTCGTGAGTGGAAAAAATTTAAGAAGCCCTGGGCTAGACAATAGTATAAATATGTGATTTTTAACTGGTTAGATGTCTAAGCCCAAAGATGACCCATTAATAGTTTGATGTCAAGTGAGAAGGAAGTTTCCAGTAAAGAGTGTCCCAGGGACCTGGGCTCTTACCCAGGTCAATGATCAACATGTTATGAGCACAGCTGATGTACTTATCAACTGTGCAGATAACACAAATCAAACATACTGGGTAAAGGAACCATGATTCCAAAAGCTCTTCATAGGCAAGAACATAGAGTCAAATAGGATAAAACAAAATTTCAAAGGGACAAAGTATAAATTCTCACACTTGAGTTCAAAGAATCAACTTCAGAAGTATAAGACTGGGAAAGAATGGTTACATATGATTTCATTTGAATGAAGACACAGGGATTTTAATGGACTGTTAAATAAATATTAACTAATAAATAAGCATTTTTGAAGCACTTATAATGTTCCATGAATTTTGCTAAAGGCTATGGAATACAAAGAAAGGATTTTCTACCATCAAAGAGTTAGATTCCAATGGGGAAGACAACAAATTAAAGATGCATTCAAAATATATAGAGGCAACTAGGTGTTACAGTGGATAAATAGAGCATCAGGCCTGGAGTCAGGAAGAACTGAGTTCAAATCCAACCTCAGACGCTAGCCACGTAACTCTGGGAAAGTCACTTAATCCTGTTTGCCTCGGTTTCCTCATCTGTAAAATGAGCTTGAGAGAAATGACAACCCACTCTGCAAATAAAACTCCAAATGGAGCCATGAAGAATCAGACACAACTGAAAATGACTGAACAACAAAATAATACTAAATAGGACAAAAATAATCTTAGGTGAGAAGGCTCAGATAGCTGGGGCAGGGGGAGAGAGAGAGAGGAAATCCTCCTACACAAGGTAACATGTGGGCTGAGTCTTAAAAGAAGCCAGGGATGCCAAGGCACCGAGGGGAGAAGGCATGGTGAGCTGCATTTCAGGCCAGTGCAATGACACCAGATTAGGGCATGGAACATGATGTGTGAAGAACAGCAAGTAGACCAGTGTGTCTGAACAGTTGGGAAGGGGGAAGGTTGTGAAGAGCCTTAAATACCAAACAGAAGACTCTCTGTGATCTAGCAGGTAATAGGTATTATGGAAAAACGAGGTGCTAAAGCAGCAAAGAAATCGAATGTTGGTAGGAATATGTTGGAATGAATTAAAAGTCTGCTTAGTCGAACTTTTATTTTATTTTCTAAATATATCTTTCTACTTCTTCTCTCCCTAGAGAATCATCCTTTGTAGCAAATACTTTTAAAAGATTATTTTAAAAAAGCAGTTTAGCAAAACTTACCAATAAATCAACCTAGTCTGAGAGTATGTGTGGCTCTGTCTGTCTATGCATACATAATAAATACATACATGTATATATGTGTGGGCACATATATATGTATCCAATGACTAGCTGTTTGTCATATATGTGTGTATGCATGTGTATGTGTGTGTATACACACATGTAAATTATAGGCATACTGCAAAAGGTTCTCCCCAAAATGAAGGCCAGCCTTTAAAGAGCAGAATCCTTCCAGTGATGTAGCAAGACTAAGTGATGTACACTAGTCCTCAAAGATTTCAAATTGAGGATAATCCAAAGGTCAACAGAGAGGTGAAAAGTAGGCACATGCAAAGGAAGAGATTTGAATGATATATGATTTAAAAAAGATGGGCTAGACATGTGGTGAAGGTGAGGGACCTACTAGATGCTGGTGCAGTCCCGTAGTAGTACTCTTCTGATTTCAGGAAAACACAGGATGGACCCAGAACATTATTTGTTACAAGGGATAGTTTTCTACGGAGGGAAGAGGGAGATGCATATTTAGAAAAGAAAACTTTATGAGAACAAAGCTAGAAATAAAAATGTTTTTAAAATAAAAATTTTGCTAACCACACTTTTCATTCATTCACACTGGTCTTCTCCTACTAATCTCAATTAGGAAGAACTTGTTATACAATTTAAGATCTTACTGCCTAATGCCATTTTCACAAATGCTGATTAGGATTTGAAAAGAACATAATGGATGATATCCTTAAATTCTTAGATAAACTAACCACCCTAAAAAAAATGGATCATATATTCTCTATATCTTTCATTCAACTGTATGGTGGTAAAGATATGGTTCATCATCAAATGTCCATTCTAATACCCTCATCAATGGTGCACTTAAGGCACCATTCATGTAAATTATTCTTATATATTTTTTCTATAAATGGGAACTTAGATATATGAACTAGAAGTTGCTGATCTTGTCTTTTTGCTTTTGGGGGAGGGATAAGGTCTTTTCCCAATCTGGGCCTCAGGTTCTTCCTCTGTAAAACAAGGAGTTGGAGTAGAAAAGCTCCAAAGTTACTTACAGTTCAAAATTCTCATGCTATGAGACAGAAATGAAGAAGACCTGGATTCTAATTTTGCCTTTAGACACTTAATGGTTGTGTGACCCTAGGCAAGTCACTGGACCTCTTGGAGTCTCTATTTTCTCACAAGTAAATGGGAATCATAGCAGTGCCCATTTTCATGCTACTGGATTTTTCCATTTCTTTAGTGGGGAATCAGATCAGAAAATATATGTAAGGAGCTTTACAAATCTGAAATAATACAGAAATGTCAGATATTATAGTTATTATCATCAAGTACAGTACCACTTTATCCAGGAACTAGGTTGTTTCTAGCTGAGAAGGTAGTGAGGCACTTCTACAGAGCACTGCAATAGTTTGTTATCTTTTCCTCTTAATTCTACTATCACTTAAATCTCTTTTATAATCATGTTATTTGTCACCCAATGGTTAATAAGAGTCTGTGATGAGAGAAAAGGGGAGATAAATATTCTGTGATAATATTAGACTGCCTTTGCTTTGTGGCAAAACCCTTGAGTAAAGACTACTGCTGAAAATCATAGTCATAAATGGTGATTGTTTGCTGTGTGGTCAGTGTAGAGAGGTCTCTTTTGAGTTTTACTGTGAAGATAAGAAATGTCCTAATGGCTGTCACTGAGTGTCTCAGCTGATTCACTGCTCTGTGACAAATACCCTCAATGACAAATCTCCCAATATGCTTGTTTTGTGTCTTAACACAGAATCAGATTCACTCATAAATTAATTAATTCATTACTTCCTTCCTTCAATGCCTATTAGCTAAGAATGGGAAAATTGAATGGTTAGGCAACTTTGAAATTATCAGTTTACTGCAAAAATGTCATTTGACTGAAGTGAGAAATTGAACTTAGGTGATACGAATTTTTAAACTTATGTATGTTTTCAAATACTGATGACCTTACAGTAAAAACCCAATCTACTAAGCACGTGGTATGAGGTGAAAGCAAAGTATGCTTCACGAATACAAAGATTAAGCCTCAACTATCTTTCTACTTTCCCATCAATCATTGTATGTGGCAGGGCTTTACAAAGGATCACTGAATGATTTCAGAACCTCTCTGATCACGATTCAGACCAAAGGTGTCAAATAGAAACAGGGCCACTAAACCATACATAAGGATCCCTGCTGGTGTAGGTTGACTTAGAAAACCACATATTCATATTATCTATGTTCTGTTGAATTTTAGTCACATTGTTAAATACTTCCCAATCATGTTTTAATCTAGTTCCATGGAATGTTGAATGCGGCCTTCGTGCATTGGACATATCTGATTCACACCACTCCACTCTGGTCTCTTCCTGACACTGCCTTATCATTTGTATAGATGACAAAAGCCAAATCCTTTGTATCTCTATGCCATTTCAACTTGCACTTCTTTAGGTCCAAGCACTTATATAGTAGTTCTCTGACACTGTCTCATGTATGAGCTGGAGAAGCATCCTGGCATAGGAAATAGACTTCAGCAATCCTGGGTTCAAGTACTGTCCCTGACACACACTAGCTGTGTGACTTCTCAGCAGCCCAGATGAGTGTAAGACTCTAAATTTCAGAAGTTACCAATATACATTAGAAGAGGAAAGTTTAGATAATAAAAATGCCCTAAGTTGATTAAATAACAAGTCACAGCATTACAGAATTTGAAAACTGGAAAGAACCTTAGGGGCCATTTAGTCTAACCTGCATGCTAATGGAATCCCTACCATAATATACCAGACTAATGGGCATATAAACTCTGCTTGGAGACCTTCAGTGCCAACGAACACTTCCTGAGGCAGCCCAACCTCACAGAAATGTGTGATTTGTTCTCAGTAAGATCACAAAGGACTAACAGGAACTACTTGTTCTATATCAGACCTTCTCCCTCCCATTGTGCCTAGTGTGGTGTTTTGCAAATCCTGAATCCTTAATATATGCTATTGATTGACATCAGGACTAGTATAGCTGGTCTGAAGAAGAAAAGCATGTGTATGCTTCTGCTTAGTTCAGAGGATTTTAATAAATTCCATTTGTTTAATAAATAAAATTTTCTCTCAAAATACAGCTCAGCCTGCAGTTCTATAAAGAACTCTTAGTTTATGGGGCCTTAAAATAGAAACATACCTTAAATTGATTTTAAAGTCTGTACTCAGAGAAACCTGTGTCCTACTTGTATAAAAAAAAATCAGAAAGTGAAAGGTTGTAAGATAGTCTCTAATCACTTTTCAGTCATTTTCCACTTACAAAAAACAACAACAAGCCTTGCCCTGCTTTCTCTCTTGATATACCCTGACCTTATTATGGAGTCTTTAGTCTTTTTAAGAGCTTTCTGTGCCAAGAGCTTGGCTCACAGTCTGTAGGGGGGAAAGCTGACAAGTTAATCAAGCAGACTGATGATGCGGTGACTACAATAAAAAAGGTCAAAATCAGGTATTATTTCTTGAAATGTATCTACAGATTTGATGATAATGTCAAGTTCAAATCTTAAAAGGCCATTTAATAGTGTACAAAAAGTATTTCTCTTGGGGACAAAGTAATTTTGAACTGAGTAAGTGAAGTCTGTGGCCCATTTATGATGTTGTTTATCTCTGACAAGTGGCTGTCACAATACTTTCTGGGCACCACTAACATTTCTTTGGGCTGTTCTCATTGGACTAAAATGGAGGCATGAATATCACAATTTACTAATATGTGGATTCACTCTTAAATATCACTAGAATGTAGGCTCACTGGGGGCAAGAATTGTTTTCCATTTTTGTCCTTGCTACAGATCTGACTAAGCTATCTCCTCATTCAAAAATCATCAGTCTCCCTTTTACCTCTAGGATAAATATAAAAATGCTTAGATCGGCATTTATGCTCCCACTTAGATTTCTGGTCTTATTTCATATAACTGCATGCATTGTGCCAGTCAAACCAGCTGGCTAACCATGCCCTATTCATGGTATTCCATCTTTCACCTCGGACTCTGAACCAGATGTGAAAGAAGCACCTGCTCACTTCTACCTCATAGATTCTCTAGCTTCTTTCAAAGCATAGTTCATGGGCTTCTGTCTGTCTTAGGCCTTTCTTTATCTCTTCTCAGCCCTCCCTCAATTATTAGCACTTTTTCCTCCTGAAATTACTTTGAATTACTTTGTAAATACTTTATATTTTCTCACTCATATAAATGCTGGAACCCACCAGTAGACGGAAGCTCCTTGATGGTGGGATTACTTGATTTTTCTGTTTGTACTCCCCTTGCCCCGGAACATTATCCTGCACATAATAGGTGTTTAATAAATGTTTGTGGAATTGAAGTTATGTGGTACTCATTCATATAGAAGAAATTCAGTGAATAACAGAATTGCAGTATCTCCAAAATGGAAGGTACCTCAGAGACCATTTAGTTTAACTTACAGTTGGACACAATCCTCCCAGTGGCATCCCAAACAAATGGTCATCTGGCCTTTCCTTGAAAACCTCCAGTAAGGGGAAGCCCACCATCTCCCATGCTTGAAAAACAAGAAGAACCATAGACAGTAATTTTGAAACTGTAAAGAACTCATACCTTAGATGGCATAGGGAATATATTGACAGGTGTATTATTTGAGATTTTCATCCTTTGATGAGGTAGTAGAAGATTTAAATAAAAGTGAATTGGATAGGAAAGATAGCCTTTTGTGAAGGAAACTCAATAGACTATTTCACTGAGCACAGACGTCTGTGACTGATGAAGAAATTGACTCTTTCAGAACCGGAGGGCAAAGGCAGGCTCATTTAGGAGCGGTTTTCTAACCTGATTTCGACAGCTGAACCCTACTTTGAAAGGTGGGTAAATGGGCCAAATTGTAACCAAAGGGATCAGTGATGAGCATATACCTTTATAGAATCAATGGAGAGGCCTGTGGAGAGAATCTTCCCTAGGCCAGGACATATTAGCAAGCAGGAGGCTGGAGATTAAAATGTTAATTTGATTTCATTTGCCTTTAGGTCAATAGTTCCTTTCCATCTGTAGATATTTAGTACCTCTACAAAGGAAGTTAACTTCATGACAGCTTTAAGAATACTCTAAGACTCCACAAAAATTGGACATTTAACTTTGAATGGCCTAAGCTCAGAAATTCATTTCTGATAAGCATGGAGATGAGCCTGATGTTTATTTGGAGCTTATCTAAATGGTCTCTTATCTTGAACTCTAGTAAACTCAGAGTGTTATTTATATAAATTGGATGAAAATAAGAAACATATAGTTCCACTGGACTTGGAAGAAGGCATATATCTGCAGGGACATCATTTGACAACATGTGACAACATGTAGTGCCTAGATGGTATTGGGTGTTTCAGATACAACATTAAAAAACTGGTTCTTACACTGTTGGTGCTCTTAGCTTCAAAGATACACTTCTCTGTGTGCCCTATGATCCCACCAATTGTACCGTGTTGAAAGGGGTCTGAATTTTAAATTTCATCACTGGCTTCACAATTTATAAGGTAGTCATGCCTAGCAAGGCCATGAACTGGATCATTAAACAATCAATTTGTAAGTGGCTTCAAGAACCCAGGGTACTCTAGTAAACAGGAAGGCTATATGAAGAATAATTCATTTTAGAACAATATAGCTTCTTTCTGCAGTGGAGTGATGACCTTGGTAGATAAAGGAAAAGTAACAAAGATTTAATCTATCTTACTTCAGTAAAGCTTCTGACACCCTTTCTCGTAGCACATTCCTAAAAATATGATTGCTTAGGATTGCCGCATGGTTCTCTTTCTCAAGTGTAGCTTCTTTCTGACTCTTCCAGACATCTACTTTCTGTATTTCACCTTGTATTAGACTCTATAGTGTATGGAAGAATTTCTTTATCCCTTTCAGTTATAGCAGATTAAAAAAATATGGCTTCAGTTTAACGTAAGAGGACAGGATTCATTAACTGCCTACTTGTGACAGGAACTGGGTTAGGTGCTGGAGAAAAACAAATAAGGAACAATTCCTGTCATCAAGAAGCTTGCCTTTCAGATTTACATGTTGGTGAAGGCTGCTGTTTTGGCAAAAGATAAATAATGATCTTTACAGAATCTTGCTGGTTTGCAGAGGGCTTTCCTTTTTAGAACCAGGTGAGACAGGTGGTACAAGTTTGATTCATTACTTCCCATTTTATAAATGAGGAAACACCATCAGAGAGGCAGACTTGCCTTTGGACTGAGAGAGCCAGAAAGTGAAGCTATGTTTTGAATGGCCCAAGATGTTTCTCATGAATGGCTTTCCAGCCAACACTACATCACATGATCATGGAATTGATACTTTTGAACCCCAGTGCAATGCTTTAAATTTAGCCTCATTAAATTTCATCTTACTAGATTCAGCCCAATATTTAAACCTAATGAGATCTTTTGGGATCTTACCACCATCAACTAACACATTAACTAAAATTTTGACCAATATACCTCATATTGTTTCATCTAACAATCAAAATGTTGGCAGAGAACCAAGCCAACATCTCTCCATTACATACCTGTATAAATGTTGATATCAAACCATCAATGATTACTCTTTGGGTCTAGATCTAGACATTCAAGGAATCTGAAATTCCACTAATGGTACTCTCTTCCCCAAAAGGATAGTAGCAGGTGTTTTGTAAAATGCTTTACTCAAACTTGCCATCTTTTTTAAATCTATTTACCTTTATTTTAAAAATGAGGTTACTCACAGGAATGGGGAACCTGCAGCCTTGAGGTCACATGTGGCCCCCTAGGTCCTAAAGTGCAGCCCTTTCACTGAATCCAAACTTCACAGAACAAATCCCCTTCATGAAAGTATTTGTTCCGTAAAACTTGGACTCAATCCAAGGGCCGCACCCAAGCACTTAAAAGGCTGCATGTGGCCTCAAGGCTGCAGGTTCCTCACATCTGGTAGCATGACCTGTCCTTGAAGAAGCCATGCTGACTTTTGGTTACAAAACCTTCCCTTTCGGAATGCTCACACACCCCATTCTTTAAATGTGTTCTGGAATTTTTTCAGGAATATAATTCAAACTCAATGGTCTCTAGTTTGCAGGCTCTACCCTCTCCATTTCTATTTTTATTTTTCAAATCATAACATTTACTCTCTTCTAATCCTAAGCTAGTTACCTCATTCCTATTCACTGACAGCTATGCTCAATAATAACAACTGCCAACTCCTGAATACACTGAGATGCAGTTCATCCAGGCCTGGCAACTTCAATTCAGTACTCTTACAATTACCTACTATGTAATGGTAATGGAAGCTGAAAAGATGGGGATGGATGCAAGAGATCTGGCAGCAGTGAAATACACATGACCTACACAAAACATCAGCAAGTCACTGGATATAAGAAGTAAGGAAAAGGAAAAAGTCAGAGACACCTTAAGGTTGCAAAAATGGGAGGCTGTATGAATGGGGGGGGTGCCCCATGGAGAAGAAAGCAGTGAAGTAAGAAAGAAGAAAATATTCAGGAGGGGAAATACAAGTTAGGTCTTAGTTATAGGACTACAGGATTTAGAATTGGAAAGGGATTTACAGTTTGTTTGGTATGAGCCTATTCATTTTACCAAAAAAAGAAACAGGTCCCCAAATTGAAATAACTAACATCATGTCAAAGACAGATAACTGTCAAAGGCATGTAATTTCCTCACTCAGGATGATGTCAGAGGTTTTGTTATATTACCAAATGCTGGGAATTAATACATTTTGGTTAATGTCCAAGGAAACCTTTACCCTGGAGCCTGGTGACAGCTTTACTTGTTAAAAAATAAGTTTTTAGGGGCAGCTAGGTGGTGCAGTGAATAGAGTACTGGCCCTGGAGTCAAGAGGACCTGAGCTCAAATCCGACTTCAGACACTTGACACACTTACTAGCTGTGTGACCTTAGGAAAGTCACTTAACCCCAATTGCCCTGCCTTCCCCACTCAAAAAAAGTTTTTAATTGATGTTCTCTGTTGTTCACAGCACCATGGTTTTCCCCAGTAGCTCTTCCTGAACTTCTCCCAGAGTGCCATCCCATATAACAAATAGCACTTTTTTTAAGACAAAAAGAGAGAGGAAAAAATCAGTACAACTCTTCAATACATTGAAAATATGTGCAATGTATAACACTTTGTGGATCTATCATATCTCTTCTTTCGATGCATGATCGTTCTTTATAATTCTACAACATCCACTTTTGATTTGTGTGTTCCATTTATACTGTGTAGTCACTGTTTATGTTGTTTCTCGTCTCTGCTTACTTCACTCCGTATCATTCCATCTAGCTGTTTCTTATGGCACAGCAGTATTCCAGTACATTCATGCACCACAGTTTGTTTAGCCATTTCCCAATTGATGGTCATCTACTTGTTTCCAATTCTTTGCTATCATAAAAATTGCTACCATAAATATGTTGGTGTATATGGGGTAATCCTTAGAAGGAATAGTCAGAGAGGTAGGAGAATCAAGAAACACAAAAGCAGCAAAAATCCAGAGGCTAGAGACTTTCTAGGATGTGATGGCAATCAACAGGGTCGAATGCTACAGGGAGGTAAAGCAGGATGAGGCCTGAAAAAAGTCCATTATGTGTGGCAATTAAGTTATTTTTGTGGGATAATTTTGGGTCTTATCTTGCTAAACTAATTTATTGTTTCTATTAACTTTCTGGTTGAAGCAGATGAATTTTCTAGATATACTATCATTTCACCTAAAAACAGCAACAACAGGATTTTGGCCTCTTCATTTCTCATTTTGATACTGGCTATTATCTTTTTTTGTCTTAATGCAATTACTAGAATTTCTAATCAAATAAAAGCAGTGAAAGTAGGAATCTTTGCTTTGTACTTGTTTTTAGCAGGAATACCTCGAATGTGTTTCTAGTACACATGACATTGGCTATAGGCTTAAAATAGTTTTTTTTTTAAATAGAGATCAGAAAAATCCCTCTATTCCTATTTTTAATGGATTTGCCCAAGGCTTTTCCCCCTAAATCAATTAACATAATACTATCTTTGAAGGTCTTTTTGGTATATTTTCTGATCTTGAACCAGTATGACATAACTGATATAAAACCTATTTGGTGGTCATGATAAACAAGTTTAAAAATTATAATAGTACATTTGATTAGTTAATATTTAATTTAGCATTATTATATCTGTATCCACTAGGGAAATTATTCTACAATTTTCTTTCACTGTTATCTTTGCTGGTTTTAAAAACAACAAATACTCACTGAATAAAAGGGTATTGTAGAGTGTGTCATCGCTCTCTTTTATTGTGAATAACCTATGAGATAGAGATTATTTATAGTCTTGGGAATTTTAGCAGAATTCAGAATGAAGCCATCTGGGCCAGGTATTTTTGTTGGGGGTAATTCTTTTGATAGCTTATCTTGTTTCTTCATATGAGACTAGTTTATTTAAATTTTTAACTACCTGCTATTTCAGATTGGTTAATTTATATTTTTTATAAATAATCACCTATTTCCTTTAAGATGTCTAATTTGTTAAACTAAATCTATCTCTATAAATCTATTTATCTGTATCTCACTTTTGTAATATACTGGCTGGGTGACCCTAGGCAAATCACTTGACCTCTCAGTCCTCAGCCAGCTCTCTAAGACTAAAAGTTTCAGAATAGGTACTGAATTGTACTAGGAGAGGGAATTTCTGCAATAACAGATATGCATATGTGTATATATTCATAATATGTCTATGTATGTGTATGTATATCTATGTGTGTATATATATACATACATACATATATACACACACACATATATATATACACATATATATATATATATATACATATATATAATATTTACTTAGTTTAAATTTCTTCCTCTACTACTTAGAGGTGTTTCTTTAGTTGCGATTTTTTTTTTCATGAAAAAATCTTCCTTACTTTATTTCTCTTTGAAGTGAATTTTCCTTTCAAATAATATGGACAGGTTTACAAGGTAATTCTGAGGTCCAATCTTTTTTCCTGAGCCTTTGTTTTGTATCTAACTTTGATGTTTTTCCTTTGTTGTTTTGAAAAAGGTCTGATATTACTCTAATTTGTCCTTTGTCGAATATGACTTATATTTTCTTTCTCAACATTTGTAGAATGTTTTCTTTGTCTCGATAATGTTGTTGAAAAATCACATGCCTTGTTGAGTCATCTTCAGGATGGGGATATTTTATGTTTGTATTCCACCACTATCTGGAATAGTACTTTGCAAATGGTAGGTGCTTATTCAATATCTGTGGATTTGGGGGAAGGGGGGAGGCAATCGGGGTTAAATGACTTGCCCAGGGTCACACAGCTAATACTTAGTACTTAGTCTGAGGGTGGATTTGAACTCAGTTCCTCCTGACTCCAAGTCCAGTGCTCTATCTACTGTACCACCTAGATGCCCCCAATATCTGTAGATTTCAATGTGAATGATCACTTGCAAACCTGGCCAATCTTACTAGTAATCAGCAATACAAAGGAAAACAACTTTCAGATATGGACTTATACCAACAGAACTGGCAAAAATAATTAAAAACAATGAAACTCAGTGCTGTCAAGAACACTGAAAATTCTCAATAAAAGTTACAAAAATATAATCTATGGTCCAATAATTTAAAAATAAAAGTTAGATGTTTACATATTTTAGCAGAAATTTTTGAAATGTCAATACATCTAACACAGAACTTATTATCTTTTCCTTCAAATCCACCCCTCTTCTTAATTTCCCTATTTCTATTAAGGTGACCTCAAAATCACTCCTCCTGGTCAATAAGGATCCTTCCAGTAAATCAGTTTTGCAAACAGGAGTTGTCCTTGAGTCTTTGTTCTCTCTCACCTTCCCCCTGAACCATCCAATCAGCTGCCAACTATTACTTATTCCATCTACTTGATATCTCTGCAATGTCTCCTCTCTACGTAGAACACAACCACTCTATTCTAGGTCCTCAGTGTCTCTTCCTTGAACTGTTGACATCCAGCTTGTCCCCTCTCTGGTCCATCCTCCACAAAGCTATCCAATTGATTTTATCTAAAGCATAGGATTATCTGCAACATTTCCCTCCTCAAGAAGTTTTAGAGATTTCCCACTGTTTCTAGAATAAAATGCAAATTCCTCTGTTTGGCATTTAAAGCCCTTCATATTCTTGCCCCAGTCTATCTTTCCAGATTTATTATACTTCTCCTTGCAATAGGACGGTCCTGTTGAACAGTTCTTTTGTGCTTTTCATGACACATGACCTTTCATCTTTCATCTCCATGCCACTGTACAGGTTATCTTCCATTCCTGGAATATTCTTACTTCCCCCTTCTACTTTTTGGAATCTCTAGCCTCCCTTAATGATTAGATCAAGGATTGTTTTTAGTGCCCCTCCGGATCCTAGACAAAGGAACAGGAGAAGTGGAGGAGAACAAAGAGTCCAAGAATCCTGATGGAGACTTAGCGGAAGTGACTCAAAAGTTATAGTGTAAATTAATATATAATAGTGATAATCAAGGGAGCTCCTCTGTCCTGCTGGAAATGCCCTTTTATGGAGACATGTGCAGTTTGGCTCCCTGGGGAGAGACATACATGTACGTGTATGTAAATAATTTCTAAGTGTGTTGCATTAGCTCTGTTAATCTTTAATATTGTTTATCATTTATCTTTGTAAACAAAGGGGTTTCAGATTGCTGCATTTGAGTACTTCAACCTTATTGTTTGGCCTTCATTTCCTTTGGCCATATTTGACCAGAACAAATAATGGATCATAAGAGTGAAATACCTATTTTAACAACTCCATATGTGAGAGAGTGCAAATGGGATGTCATTTATTGAGTGCCCACCTTTGGGAGATATGTGTTATCCTTCAGAATAGAGGCTTAGAAGGCAAAATATACTCTGGAAAGTGGAGGCATAATCAGTAACCAAGAGGATGAAGTTCAATAATGGGTAAATAGGGCACAATGGGGATCAAAAAGTACATCAAATAAAAGCCATGTGAGGAACATTTAGCTGTGCCTAAATATGGCAGGACCAGAATTGTAAGTTTGAAATATTTCAGCATTTAAGAACATTTATTTATTCTGTATGAAAACTAGGTACTGGATTTTTAACCCAAGTTCAACATTTTAAAACTCAATTAACTGTCCTAGTCTATTTTTACATTTATGAAATTCTTTACTAGAGCATTCTATAAAAGTGGGAGAATCATGTATTAAACTTGCATGTAAAACAAAAGGACCTGGGGGTGGAGCCGAAATGGCAGCTGGAAAACAGGGACTTGCTTAAGCTCTCCCCCAAATCCCCCAAACACCTGTAAAAATGGCTCCAAACAAATTCTAGAGCTATAGAACCCATGAAATAACAGAGGGAAGCAGGTCTCCAGCTCAGGACTGCCTGGATGGTCACTGGGAAGGGTCTATTGCACCATGCTGGGACCAAAGCGCGGCCCAGCATGGGCAGTACCAGGACAGACCAGATGGAGAGTCAGGCAGAGCAGGCCTTAGTGCCCTGAATCACTGAGCTGTAGCAGTTACTAGACTTCTCAACCCACAAACATCAAAGATAACTTAGCAGGTCTGATGGATCAGGGTGAGAGAAGTGTGTGGTCCAGCCCCAGCCCCTGGGCAGCAGAGTTGGTGCAGTGGCAGCAACAGGAAGCTCCCATGACTGCTTTCAGAACTCCAGCTGTGGCTGCTTCCAGCCACAGGCACAGCTGGTGGGAGGAATCAAGCCACGGATCACAGCAGGAGTGCAGGGAGCGCTTTGCTGGTGCAGAGGCAGGGTTCTCTTCTTTCCCTGCTTGGATCTGGGTCACAGTCCTGATTGGCAGTTCTTGGGGGAGGAGGAGTGCTGGTGTAGCAGAGATTGCTGTGTAGAAGTAGCTCTGAAAACAGCAGTGCAAGACCCCTGAAGCTTGGGACAAAGCACTCTCCACTTTGAAGGTTGTCATACCCTGACAAAAAGCTCGAGGGTCAAGTACTTGGATGGGAACATGAACAAGCAGCATGAAATGGACTCAGACCATAGAAACCTTTTTTGGTGACAAAGAAGATCAAAAAATACAGCCAGAAGAAGTCAATAAATTCAAAGAGCCCACATCAAAAGGCTCCAAGAAAAATATGAATGGGTCTCAGGCCATGGAAGACCTCAAAAAGGATTTGGAAAAGCAAGTTGGAGAAGTAGAGGAAAAATTGGAATGAGAAATGAGAGAGATGCAAGGAAATCATGAAAAATGAGTCAATGACTTGCTAAAGGAGACCAAAAAATACTGAAGAAAATAACACCTTAAAAATAGTCTAACCCAAATGGCAAAAGAGCTCCAAAAACCCAATGAGGAGAAGAATGCCTTAAAAGGCAGAATTAGCCAAGTGGAAAATGACGTCCAAAATGTCCACTGAAGAAAATACCACCTTAAAAATTATAATGGAGCAAGGGGAAGCCAGTGATTTTATGAGAAATCAAATTATAAAACAAAACCAAAAGAATGAAAAAATGGAAGACAATGTGAAATATCTCATTGGAAAAAAACACTGACCTGGAAAATAGATCCAGGAGAGAGAATTTAAAAATTTTTGGACTACCTGAAAGCCATGATCAAAAAAAGGAGCTTGGACATCACCTTTCAAGAAATTTTGAAGGAAAACTACCCTGATATTCTAGAATCAGAGGGTAAAATAGAAATCAAAAGAATCCACTGATCACCTCATCAAAAAGATCCCAAAAGGAAAACTCCTAGGAATATTGTAGCCAAATTCCAGAGTTCCCAGGTCAAGGAGAAAATACCGAAAGCAGCCAGAAAGAAACAATTTGAGTACTGTGGAAAAACAATCAGGATGACATAAGATCTAGCAGCTTCTACATTAAGGGATCGAAGGGCTTGGAATATGATATTCAGGAGGTCAAAGGAGCTAGGATTGAAACCAAGAATCACCTACCTAGCAACACTGAGTATAATACTCCAGGGCAAAATATGGACTTTCTTTTTTTTTTTATCATTAATTAATTAATTAAATAAATATTTTTAGTTTTCAGCATTGATTTTCACAAGAGTTTGAATTACAAATTTTCTCCCCATTTCTACCCTCCCACCACTCCAAGATGGCATATATTCTGGTTGCCCTGTTCCCCAATCAGCACTCCCTTCTGTCTCCCCACTCCCCTCCCATCCCCTTTTCCCTTACTTTCTTGTAGGGCAAGATAGATTTCTATGCCCCACTGCCTGTATATCTTATTTCCTAGTTGCATGCAAAAACTTTTTTTGAACATCTATTTTTAAAGCTTTGAGTTCCAAATTCTCTTCCCTCTTTGTCTCCACCCACCCTCCCTAAGAAGGCAAGCAATTCCACATAGGGCATATGCTTATCATTATGTAAAACCCTTCCACAATACTCATGTTATGAAAGACTATATTTTGCTCCTTCCTATCCTATCTCTCTATTCAATTTTCTCCCTTTACCCTGTCCCTTTTCAAAAGTGTTTGTTTTTGATTACCTCCTCCCCCATCTGCCCTCCCTTCTATTGTCCCCCTCCCTTTTTATCTCCTTCCTTCTTCGTTCCTGTGGGGTAAGATACCCAATTGAGTGTGTATGTTATTCCCTCCTCATGTCAATTCTGAAGAGAGCAAGATTCACTCATTCCCCCTCACCTGACCCCTCTTCCCTTCCTACAAAACTACTTTTTCTTGCCACTTTTACATGAGATAATTTACCCCATTCTATTTCTCCCTTTCTCCCTCTCTCAATATATTCCTCTCTCATCCTTTAATTTGATTTTATTTTTTTAGATATCATCCCTTCATATTCAACTTACCCTGTGCCCTGTCTCTCTATATATGTATATTCCCTTCAGCTACCCTAATACTGAAGTGTCATGAATTATACACATCATTTTTCCATGTAGGAATGTAAACAAAACAGTTCAATTTTAGTAAGTCCCTTATGATTTCTCTTTCTTGTTTACCTTTTCATGCTTCTCTTGATTCTTGTGTTTGAAAGTCAAATTTTCTATTCAGCTCTGATCTTTTCACTTAGAAAGCTTGAAAGCCTGGCCATGTTCCCAGCCAACTTACTTTACCCTTGAGTTTTTCATCAGGGTATGACTTCTGATAGAGTATAGAGTACTTTGTCCCAAGCTTGAGGGGCAGTGCTGTTGTTTTCAGGACTACACAGCAAGCTCTGCCACACCAGCACTCCTCCTCCCCCAAGAACCGCCAACCCAGACCAGACTCAGATCTAAGTTGGCTGTGTACTCCTGCTCTGATCTGCCACTTAATTCCTCCCACCAGGGGGGCCTGGGGCTGGAAGCAACTGCAGCTGTAGTTCTGTAGCTGCACCACCTCTGCTGCCCCCAGGGCAGTGGCTGAACAGAAAACTCTTTTCACTCTGTCCCCCGCAGCTTTTCCCACTAACCTTCTCTGTTGTCTTTGGTGTTTGTGGGTTGAGAAGTCTGGTAATTGCTACAGCTCACTGATTCAGGGCGCTAGGGCCTGTTCCACCTGGCTCCCCATCTGGTTGGTCCATGCAGCCCATGCTGGGCTATACTTTGCTCCACTCCCAGGTCTGTACGATTGACCTTACCCCATGACCACTCAGGCTGTCCTGGGCTGGAGCCCTGCTTCCCTCTGCTTTTTAGTGGGTTCTGCAGTTCTAGAAGTTGTTCAGAGCCATTTTTATAGTTGTTTGCAGGGGCCTGGTTGGGAGCTCAAGCAAGTCCCTGCTTTCCAGCCACCATCTTGGCTCCGCCCTCCCCATATGGACTTTCAATAAAAGAATCAAGAGAAGCACGAAAAGGTAAACAAGAAAGAGATATCATAAGGGACTTACTAAACTTGAACTGTTCTGTTTACATTCCTACATGGAAAGATGATATTTGTAACTCATGGAACCTTTCTCAGTATTAGGGTAGTTGAAGGGAATATACATATATATAGACAAAGGGCACAGGGTGAGTTCAGTATGAAGGGATGACATCTAAAAATAAATAAAGACAATTAAGGGATGAGAGAGGAATATACTGGGAGGAGAAAGGGAGAGATAGAATGGGGAAAATTATCTCACATAACAGTGGCAAGAAAAAGCAGTTCTATTGGAAGGGAAGTGGTGGCAGGTGAAAGGGAACGAGTGAATCTTCCTCTCACTGGATTTGACTTAAGGTGGGAATAACATACACACTCAGTTGGGTATCTTACCCTACAGGAAAGTAGTGGGGAAGGGGATGAGAGAGGGGGGATGATAGAAGGGAGGGGACATCAGGGGAGCAGGTAATCAAAAGCAAACACTTTTGAAAAGGGACAGGGTCAAGGGAGAAAAGTGAATAAAGGGGGACAGGATAGATTGGAGGGAAATATAGTTAGTCTTTTACAACATGTCTGTTATGGAAGTGTTTTGTATAATGATACACGTGTGGCCTATGTTGAATTACTTACCTTCTCAAGGAGGATGGGTGGGGAGGAAAGAAGGGAGAGAATTTGGAACTCACAGTTCTAAAAACAACTGCTCAAAAATTGTTTTTACATGCAACTGGGAAATGAGATATACGAGCAATTGCGTATAGAAATCTATCTTGTCCTACAAGAAAATAAGGGGGAAGGGGATAAGAGGGGGGATGGGGTGACAGAAGGGAGGGCAGACTTGGGAAAGGGGCAATCAGAATATATGCCATCTTGGGGTGGGGGAAGTGTAGAAATGGGGAGAAAATTTGTAACTCAAAATCTTGTGGAAATCAATGTCGAAAATTAAAATTTTAAATAACAAAACAATTTAAAAAACAAAAGGACCAATGTTATAAGGTACTGAAATGGAAGACATGACCTCACATTATTTTCCCCCTTTCATTACCATGACATTCCCAATTAAGAATACACCCATTTTTCCTGCCTTCATAAAACATTCAAAACGTCTAACTAGAAATAGAAGAGAAATGTGGCAAGAAAATGGCATATGGTGATGGTGGTAATGAGGATGGCGTGTCTGTGTGTGTGTGTGTGTGTGTGTGTATGTTCAAGCCAGCACACTGTCTATATATCAAGCCTAACAATGGATAACCCAGTGACTACAAATCACTCTTGGGGCTCTCTTGCTATACAAAGGTTGATCCAGCTGTGCTTCCATGGTTTATGATGTCAGCAGGGTCCTCTCAATGAATGATTACAACCTTGTACACATTCATTGTCCATCTTTTATCTTATAATGCAATTGCTCCTCTAAGTTGCCAATCTGAACCTTCATGTTTGGAATTCACAGAGTAGATAATGTAGGAACTTGGAGATGTATCTCTACCTCTGTCATTCCTGGAATACTTTTTAAAAGTGGTTATAATATTAGATTTCCCAACAGGATATAATGAAGCTATTCAAAGAAGCAGAGGAAAGGGAACTGTGAAGCTGCAGGAAAGCTCAGAGAATAGACTCACAGTGTTAGAAAGTTACAAGTGCGATGGGTGGGGGATTCAAGAACATGTTGGAAGAAAACTGGTTGATAATCAAAGCTTCCCTGGCTTCCTTCAAGTCCCAGCTAAAATCCTGCCCTCTACAAGAAGCCTTTCCTGATCCCCCTTAATGCTAATTCCATCCGTTTGTTGATTATGTTCAATTTAACCTGTATATATCTTGTCTGTAAGTAGCTGTTTGAATGTTTTGTACATGAGCTCTTTGAGAACAGGGACTGTCTTCTGCCTTTCTTTGGAGTCCCATACTTATCGCAGTACCCTGACACAAAGCAGGTGCTTAGGAAATGCTTGTTGACTCAATTTCCAATGATTTTGCAGAGGGGAATTATTCTTCCTGAAGGTGTTAGTCTAGATAACCTTTCAGATCCCTCCCAATTCAAGAGTAATATATTCTATCACACTGTCTAGCGGTGAGCAACTTCTCTTGTTCTTCACTGCTCCAACAAATGTTTGAATGATAATCCACATATAAATCAGTCAGTAGTGACCTAAGGGTCAGAAAATCACCAGAATTCTGACCACATGAAAGGTAAACTTTTCTTCTCTTTTTGGGAGACAACTTCAAACTTTCTAGAGAGTTCCTTTTGTTCTCTTCAGCCTTGTCATCAGTTTGGTGGGTAGCTGGTCAATGAAATTAAGGAAGCTATTTTTAAAAGTGCATGAACTAGAAAAGCCTGAATTTAATAAATCCTGGTCCTAATTATAATGATTTATATTAGTGTTGTAGAATCAGCTAGAAATGGTCTATGTTTAGAAATGTCTGTAGTAATTTGAGCAATCAGCTAGTGGAAAATAAAGTTAGAAATTATTGAAAATTCCTTGATGGCCATTCAATTATATACTTATCACATGCAATTATCTAAAGAGCATAAAGTTAATATCTATCTCCATCTATATCCATATTAATATCTATGTAAGCCAATAATTTGTTGAACATGGATCTTCTTATAAGGCAAAAATAAGCATTTTCAAGGTCAAAAGAAACTAAATAATGCAGTTACGGCAATCCAAATGTCTTCATTATTTTGTATAAAATAAAAATCACCAATGCTGTATTCTTAAGTGGAAGAGAGTAATATAATACAGAGATAATAACAGAATTGAAAGCACTGAGTATTATGTCTAAAATGAAAAGAGTCCCATTTGTTCAATAATAAATCTATTGCTCATTCAAGTAGTTGTTCAAGGAAAAGGTTTTCTCTCAATGGAGTTCTTCAAACAGATGATGGAAGACAATTTGTCTGTTGTGTTGTACATGCCACTCTGCATGTGTATGGAGGGGAGAGGGGTATTTCTGCTTAAATAAAAGTTGGACTGGATCAATCCTCTGGACCCTTCTCATTCTAAATGTATGAACTTCCATATCAGTATTACTTAGTTATAGAGATAATTTTCTTTGCTTTGGGCAGGAGGAGAGATCACTTTTTAAATAAGTTTAAATTTTCTCTTTGAGCTAAGCAGCATTCTAACTGTGAGGGTATAATTTCTGGGCAGATCATATACTAAGAGGGACAATCAGTGGACATGCTCCAATTGGTATTTATGCAATACCAATAACACTCAAGGAAAATATATTGGGTTGACTCCCTATGATGAATTTCAGGGAGGCTGTGAGAGTGAGTCGCCTAGAAAGGGAAGGCATGTATCAGTTGTGATTCATATTGTTAAACGGAATGCCCATATTAATGAAATCATAAATCCACTGGAGTATAATTGCTGGGCAAGAGGCACTGTAGTATTATAGACAGAAGCAGGATACGTTAGAGTCTTGAGGTTGGGTAGATTTGGGTTCAAGACCTGATACATACTAGCAAATCACTTTCAATGCCCCCCCCCAAATTGGTCTTGAAACTCTAAGTCTCATCTGCAGAAAAGCCATTTTCAATCAATCAATCCATATTTTTAAATGCCTACTTTGTGGCAGGTACTGTACTAAGTGCTAGGGGGATACACATACACAACCATACAATGCATGCGTATATATCTGTATATATTTACATACATATACAAAATACACATATGTGTATATATATGCATATACGTATACACACATATGCATACAAGGACCCCAAACATGTGCCTGTATACCAACCCCCAATTTGACATTATATACATAAGTACATGTCCATTTCAGGCCTACATATTATCCCAGATGATTTCTCTGACTGAACTGTCAGAGTTGGAGGGGAGAAATAATTGGCATTCTGATATACACTTGGAGTGAAGCTAAAAATAAAAAGGGTAAAATGTGTGGAGGTCCACTCAAATAGGAAAGACACCAAGATCCTTCTTGTAGGTAAGTGGAGACATCACCTCTATAATAACATTTTGAAGCTTGAAATGCCTTCTCTCACCTGTCCCACCACTGAATGATTTAATTCCTCTATCAACAATAGTCTTCTCTTGTCTGCAAGGGGAGTCTGTGTATTGTTTAGGAAGATTCAGCAGAAGTGACAAGAACAAAGGCAAACCCATAAGAAGAGCCTTCCATGAAGAAATGGCAGAGAAAATTATGCTTTTAGAGCTCTACACCAATGAGCTCTGCCAAAATCCACTCCGCTCTAGTAAAATTATACTTTTCCAGATCCCCTGCTCTAGACTGTCATACCCTCACTTTAAAGGTTTTTGATCTAAATTATCTTACATTCCAAAAACAGCTTTGCTTCTCCTGTGCAAGACAGCATCCCTCTCTCTTCCTTTAAAACATAGTCCAAGACTCATCTCCTTCCAGAAACCTTTCAAAGTTGATCTAATCCATTTCCCAATGTACCAATGCAATCTTTAATATGCTCCTTTTCTGCCTTGCAAATTAATGATTTTATAATGATGTGCTTCTAAGGATTCTGTATTTGTCTTTAATAGACTATAAACTACTTGAAGGCATAGTATGGCTCTATAATTTAACAAGCATTTTAAGTACTTTACATACGTGTACTCAATGAATACTCAATGGTTAAGGGGGGGAGAGAGAGAGGGAGAGGGAGGGAGGGAGGGAAGGAGGGAGAGAGGGAGGGAGAGAGAGAGAGAGAGAGAGAGAGAGAGAGAGAGAGAGAGAGAGAGAGAGAGAGAGAGAGAGAGAGAGACTGACTAGATACGGAGTTTTATCTTGGCTAACTCTCTACCAAAATTTTATTGATGTTGGCTCACCATATGGAGTGGGAATTGGGCTGTCCTTATTCAGATTCAACTCCTATTGACTTCATATGGTGTTGTCACTGAATAAAGGCAGCAGAAATCTCCTTTGGTGATTCATTTATATTTGTAAGGAAAAAAACACATCATAAAGGCCTTTACCTACCTTCCTACCTACCATCCCTTCTTTTTATTTGGGGGGAAGGACAGATTGAGTTCACGACACTGTTGGGGCCAAAAGGAATCAGAAGCTCATAGATTTTCACTTTCTTTCAAATGGCTTCTTTGGGAACGAAACTCTGAATTCTGTGAGGGTAATACAGGAAGTATTTTCTCTCCATTGCAAACAAAATCCCCCCGGCACAAGATTTTTAAAATCTTTGGCATTAAACCTCCTGAAACCCATCTGTGTTGAAAATTAATTTTTTGCTTTGGGGTATATTATATTTACATATTTTGGTTTTATTTCTCAATATTTAATCTAGTGAGAAAATAGCTTCTTAGACCAAGCATACGATCCAACCCACAGGAGCACAAGGGGCTGAAGTATCTGCAACATAAAAAGACAACTGAATCATGCTGCAATGAGGATATTTATGATCCCAGTACAAAACATTGCAACTCTAGTGACTGCCAATTCCTCACAATTTAAATCTTTTTCATGTACGTTAGTCAATAAACATTCATTAAGAGCCTACTATGTGCTAGGCACTATGTGAAATGAACGTGATCAAGTCAACAACATTTTAAATGTTAAAGAAAAAAGAACCTGAAAAATAAATTGTATTCAATAATGGAGTCTATTTGTCACTAACTAGGCAACCACCTAAGAAATGTGCTTTAGGGTTCAATTTAACGAACATCTCTGAAGTACGTTCTGTATGTTAAGCTTTATGCTAGGTGCTGAAAGAGATACACAGTTTAGCTGAGAAGCAGTCCCTATCCTCCCAGGAGGCACATTCCAGTAGGGAAATAAAATACACACATCAATAACTAATGCATCATGGGGGCACATATGTGTTGCAAAGTACTGTGTGAAGTCCAAGGGGGAGACAGGTCATTACTGAATGGGAGGAGAATGGAATAAGTAGACTTTGATCTGTACCAGAAAGGGTGGTTAGGAATTCATCAGTGGAGGAAAGGGAAAGAGGGCATTGTAGACATAAGGAACAAAGAGGACAAAGACACAGAGGCTCCCAAGTCCAATGGCAGCTTGACTGGAATAGAGTATACAGTTTTCTGGAGGAGTGAATTTGATATTAAAATTGCAGTGGAATGGGGCTGACTGATTACGAAGGGATGTAAATGCCAAGGAAAAGAATATGAATTCTACTAGATGGACAAAGGATTCTATTGTTGTCATTTTTTCTTTTCTTTTAAAAATCTGAGTCCCAGGCAATGAGTTAAACAGTCACATATTCCCATAAAAAAAGGAATACAGAATCAGAGACCTACATCCTTGGAAGGTCGCTCACAGGCCATCTAAGAATCCCCTCCACAGTATATCCAACAAGTGCCCATCCAACTTCCACCTGAAGGTCACCAGTGAGTGATAGGGCACCTCCTTGATGCACATTCCCCTTCTACTGTAGGCCAGTTCTAATAGTTGTGAAGCTTGGCCTTACTGCAAGCTGAGATATGCGTTTCTTTTGTCATCTTCAGCAATCTGCTGTGTGTGAGGTGAAACTTCAGAGTTGCTCTGATTTGCATTTATCTTAATATTAGTGACTGAGAACATTTTCTATGGATATAAATAGTTTGCAACATAATTAAATAACATTTTTTCATATTCGTTGACTACTAGGGAATTAACCATGGGGGTAATGGCTTTTGGGCTTATATGTTTTGGTTAATTGTCTATACATCTTGGATACCAAACCTTTATACCAGAAGTTGTATACAATTTTTCCCCAGTCATTTGCTTCCCTTAACTTACATGAATAATTTTTATTTGTGCAGAAGCTTTCAATTTAATATAAACAAAATTATCTATTTTATTATTTGAAACTACTTTTACCCCTTGCTTGTTTATGAATTCATCTCCTAAGAGGGAACTGAGGGGATAAGGACAGCAAGTAGTTAAGTGTGGGAATGGAGTGAACCACACTGACTCCATCTTGTGACTCAGTTCTAGAGATAGCTCAGTTCCTCTTCTATTCAGTTATGAGTATGGCCCAATTTCTGTCCTATAAGAAAACTTTTTTCAATTGTAGGAACTGGGAGAAAACCTTATTGTATTGTTTGAATCTAGCCCTGCACGGATGTGAAATTGGATCACCTCTACCTGATGTTTAGAGAACCTTAACTAAGGGCCTAGGTCAGGAGTGGGGAGCCTTTGGCCTCGAGGCCTCATGTGGCCCTCTAGGTCCTCAACTAAACTAGGTCCTTAACTAAATCCAAACTTCACAGAACAAATCTCCTTAATAAAAGGATTTGTTATGTAAAACTTGGACTCAGTCAAAAGTCCGTACTCAAGGACCTAGAAGGCCACATGTGGCCTCGAGGCTATAGGTTCACTCCACTGGCTTAGGTCCTGCTGACTAGAAATCCAGTAAGACCCAAAGATAAATTCATGGAATTTTCTCACAATTATACATATGAAGAATCCCATATATTTGATCAGAAAATTGGCCTCCTACTGATCAATCAGTATCTATTTCCCCATTCATGTAATTGTTTATGGACACTTGGTGGGGAGAGCACCTCTTTTTCTGAATCTAGGGAATTGCACATGTTTGTTCTCCCCCTCCCAACATGGAAAACCCCTAATCTTTCATCCAATTAGAAATCAGATTACCTAATATATTGTTTCCTTTTAATTAATTGGTCTTATTTGGTTAATGGTTTTTGATATACAAAAATCTGTCTCCTCTTGTATTCAGACACCAGTCCTAAGCTAAGGAAAGGGCCTGATCCTTATTTGTTTAGCAATTGGCACACATTGCTTAATAAATCAAAATGCTTGGAATATCAAACCTTTGTTTCCTCAGTCATTTCATCTTTCATCTGCCACAGTTTTTGGCTACAGAAGGTATAATCTGCTTCTCTTCCAATTTTTTATGATAATATTATTGTGGTAATTATTTGTTGTCCTCTGTTCAGTTCTTGTCAGTTGTTTCCAACTTTTTGAGACCTCATTTTGTGGTTTTCTTGGCAGACATACTAGAGTCATTCAGCTCTGGTCCTTTCACTGAGAAAGCTTGAAAGTCCTCTATTTTATTGAAAATTCATATTTTGCCTTGGAGCATGATAGTTTTGCTAAGTAGGCGATTCTTGGTTTTAATCCTAACTCCATTGACCTCTGGAATATCACATTCCAAGCCCTTGGATCCCTTAATGTAGAAGCTGCTAGATCTTGTGTTGTCCTGATTGTGTTTCCACAATACTCAAATTGTTTCTTTCTGGCTGCTTGCAGTATTTCCTCCTTGACCTGGGAGCTCTGGAATTTGGTGACAATATTCCTAGGAGTTTACTTTTTGAGATCTTTCTCAAGAGGCAATTGGTGGATTCTTTCAATTTCTATTTTACCCTCTGGGTCTAGAATATCAGGGCAGTTCTCCTTGATAATTTCTTGAAAGATGATATCTAGGCTCTTTTTTGATCATGGCTTTCAGGCAGTATAATAATTTTAAAATTATCTCTCCTGGAACTTTTTTCCAGGTCAGTGGTTTTTCTAATGAGATATTTCACATTGTCTTCCATTTTTTCATTCCTTTGGTTCTGTTTTACAATATCTAGATTTCTCATCAAGTCACTAGCTTCCACTTGCTCCAATCTCATTTTGAGGTAGTATTTTCTTCAGTGGTCTTTTGGACCTCCTTTTCCATTTGGCTAATTCTGCCTTTCAAGGCATTCTTCTCCTATTGGCTTTCTGGAGCTCTTTTACCATTTGGGTTAGTCTATTTTTAAGGTGTTATTTTCTTCAGTATTTTTTTTGGTCTCCTTTAGCAAGTCATTGACTTGTTTTTCATGGTTTTCTTGTGTCACACTCGTTTCTCTTCCCAATTTTTCCTCTACTTTTACTTTCCTCTACTTGCTTTTCCAAATCCTTTTTGAGCTCTTCCATGGCCTGAGACCAGTTCATGTTTTTCTTGGAGGCTTTTGATGTGGGCTCTTTGACTTTGTTGACTTCTTCTGGCTGTATGTTTTGGTCTTCTTTGTCACCAAGGAAAGATTTCAAAGTCTGAGTTTGAATCTGAGTCCATTTTCACTGCCTGGCCATGTTTCCAGCCAGCTACTTGACCCTTGAGTTTTTTGTTGAGGTATGATTGCTTGCAGAGTAGAGAGTACTTTCTCAGAAGCTTGAGGGACTGCGCTGTTGTTTTCAGAGTTATTTCTGCACAGCAAGTTCTGCCACACCAGCACTCCTTCTCCCCCAAGAACCGTCAACCTGGACCGTGACTGAGATCTAAGCAGGCTCTGCACTCCTGCTCTGATCCTCCACTTAATTCCTCCCACTAGGTGCGTTTGGGCCAGAAGCAGCTGCAGCTGGATCTCTGGAAGCAACCACAGAGCTGCACCACTTCCACGGTGCTGGGGCGGTGGCCTACTACAAACTCCTTTTACTCTGTCCCCTTAGTTTTTTCCCACTAACCTCTGTTGTCTTTGGTGTTTGTGGGTTAAGAAGTCTGGTAACTGCCACAGCTCACTGATTCAGGGTGCTAAGGCCTGTTCTGCCCAGGTCCTGGTCTGATTGGTCCCAGCACAGCCCACACTGGGCTCTGCTGTGCTCTGCTCCCAGCATGGTGCGATAGACCTTACCCAGCAACCATCCAGGCTGTCCTAGGCTGGAGCCCTGATTCCCTCTGATATTTCCTGGGTTATGCAGTTCTAGAATTTGTTCAGAGCCATTTTTTGTAGGTGTTTGGAGGGTCCTGGGGGAGAGCTTTAGCAAGTCCCTGCTTTCCAGCTGCCATCTTGATTCCACCCTGCATCTTGATTTTCTATAGATTTAATTTGTATCCTGCAACTGTACAGAAGCTATTAACTGGCTCACTTAGTATCTCTGTTGATTCTCTATGATGTTCTAAGTTGGCATGTCTCCGACTGTGATCCTGGGACCACTGGAAGTCCTCAAGAGCCTTTGAGGGGTTTCATGAGGCCAGAACTATTTTCATAACGCTAAGACGTTTTAATTTCTAATATGGTAAAAATGGATAGGTATAATTCACAAAAACAAAAGCTATTTGGAAGAGGTCCTCAGTCATTTTTAAGAGTGTCCTGAAACCACAGTTTGAGAACCATTGTTCTAAGTAAACCATAACATCAATAGCAAAGAAGCATTAATTTGCTTCGCTATTGTGAATTCAACAATCAGCAAAAAGCTTTACATTTTTCTCTCATAAACTGTGGTGGTTTTAAATTAGGACAAATGCTCTTGATAGACTTAGTTCTTCTCATCAATGCAAGGACCTAAAACAACTCCAAAAGACCTGTGATGGAAAATGCCATCCACATCCAGAGAAAGAAATATGCAGTCTGAATGCAGATCAAAGCATACTATTTAGTCTCTTTTTTGTTTTGCTTTTTTTTTCTTTCTCATGATTCCCCCAATTCATTCTAATTCTTCTATATAATTTGACCAAGGTGAAAATATGTTTAATAAGAAAGTAGAGCCCATATTGGATTGCATGCTGTCTTGAGGAGAGGGGAGGGGAGAGAGGCTGAGAAAATTTAAAACTTATGGAAGTTAATGTTGAAAACCAAATATAAATAAATTAACTTAAAAAGGAAGAGAGACATAAACCTAGACTACATCAATAACTATGAAGAAAGGGAGATGAAGATGAGGCTTTTGAACAAAAGAATGGCATGATCAGAGCAGTGCGTTGCAAAGATTGGCAGGGAATGAAATGTAGTAGAAAGAATCTTTCACACAGTGTCAGGAAAAACTTGGATTTAAGTCCCAGCTCTTTGAGTTACTAGCTGTGCAACTGAGTAATTCACTTAATTTCCCTGAAACTCATTTTTTCTCATGTGTCAAATAATAATAATATTCAACTCAAGCACAGTTCTTAAGAACCTACCACAACTCCGAGCACTATTCTAAATGCTTGAGGTACAAAAGCAAAAATGAAAACAGTTCATGCCCTTAATGAACTTATATGAGGGGAACAGGGAGAGAAGGGTGGAATACATATAGAGGAAATTAAATGCAAGTAATTTCCAGTATAGATGGCATTAGCAAGTGAGGGAAAATACAGGCTTCCTTTAAGAAGTAATACTTGAGTTGAGCTTTGAAAGAAGCTTGGAAGTCTAGAAATCAGAGGTGAGGAGGGAGTTAATTTAAGGCATTGGATACAGTTTGTGTGAAGGTGCAGAGATGCTAAATGCAATGCCATATATGGGGAATATCAACGAGGTCAATTTCCCTGAAAGTAGAGCTTGTGAAGGAGAATCATGCCCAATAACTCTGAAAACATACCTGGAGCCAAATCGTAAGGAACTTTAAAAGCCAGAGAGAGGAATTTGTCTTTTGTCTTAGAGATAAAAGGGAATGTGTGGATTTCACGAGCAGAGAAGTGATATGGTAGGACCTTTAGAAACAACAATTTATTAGATGTGTGCAGGAAGAATTGGAGAGAGAAGAGACTAGAGACAGGGAGACCAATTAAGAGGCTATTACAATAGTTCAGATGAAAGATGGTAGAAGACTCTGGAATACAAGTCATACATATAGGTAGACGTACAGGTGGTTGTAGCTGTCAGTGCTGAGAAGAGAAACAGATGTGAAATATATTGTAGCCATGGAAATAAAAAAGACTTGGCAATTGGTTGGATGACTCTCTGAGATTGTAAACTTTGGTGACTAAAAGGATAGTGGTACCCTGAATAGAAAACAGAGAAGTTTAGTGGAGAGGAAGATTTGGGGGAAAAGATAATGAGTTCTGCTTTGGACATGCTGAATTTGAGATGCCTATGGGACAGCTAATTAGATATATCCAGTAGGCAATTAGTGACGCAGGACTAGAGCACAGGAGAGAAAATGGGGTGAATATATAGCTCTGGGGGTCGTCAACTTAGAGTGATAGTTGCCATCATGGGACCTGACTACCATTACCCATCTCACATATTATTAAATGAACAATCGAATGGGATAATGTAAGTAAATATTTTGCTAAACATAAATATTATATAAATCATCATCATCATCATTATATAACTTTTGGACTAGACACTCTCATCAAAGTTCTGAGCTTATAAAGCCTGAGGCCCATCACGAGGGATAATCCTAAAGAATCACTTTCAATCTTTAGCTCATTGCACCTACCTAGAATTGCTATGGGAAAATCTTCTAAGACACTTGTAGTTTAGCTCATGTATAGGTTTTCTCAAAAACCTGAACACTGTCACATGCTGCTATTCATGCACTTCAATGCCTGTATCAGGTATATGACAGCCTTTTTTGCTTCCCACAAAAAATAGAGGAGGCTTAAAGGACCTGTAGAAGCCCATAAGCCCATCAAAATGGAAACCCATTAAATAATCAAAGAACCTAGGAACTCTTCCTTCCCCCACAAAGGGAACTTAACTCAGAGTTGCCATCAGAAAAAGTTTAAAATATTCCAGTGATATCTCACAGTATCATTAACAGTTCCTTCCAAATTCATAACACCATTATATGGTTTGGAGTTTAGACTGCCCCTCTGAAAGGTAAACACACTTTGGGACCCTCTCTTCTGGACCTGCAATGTATAAGTAAATCCAACTAGGACACTGTAGGAAATAGGTCGACTATCCTCTTCTTTCTCCAAAGAGCATAATGCATCAGGTGATTTTCTTGTCTAGAAGTTACTCAAACTCCAATTCTTGACAATGGCCAAAGCTGGAACTACCTTCCCTGGCTAAATAGGCACCAGCAACTGCTTCTGCAGGAGACCTATCAGTGCCCCAGTTACAATCATCTGTTAAGGTGGAAAACCCACTCTCAAGTTCTCTCCTCTTGGGCTGTATGCAAATATATGTCTACCAGTGCCACAGACTTCTGCTAGCAGACATCAACAGCTCCCACCAAAGTGGGTGGTAGGTGAGAATGGAAAAATTCCTATGCCTTGTAGCTCTTCCGAAGAAGATATACAGGGAAAAAGTAGAGGATGTCCAGAAAGAAAAAAGCAGGAAAGAATTAAGTCAAAATACTTTTATACACCATATGGAATGTCAGCTAATTCTTAGGCAGCCAATCATTGGGAGGAGGCCCATCTCTAAAGTCCAAACAATATGGCCCAGTATAATCACATTCCTTGAGAAGATGCTCCTTAGATATCATCAAACAAAGGGTCACACCTTATAATCTCATCAATTTGATTAAGGAAAACATCAAATGGAACTGGGATTCCCTCAATCATCCCCCACTCTTAAAACAATGGAAGTAAAACACCTTATAAACCATAAAGTCATATATAGATATAATTTCAGAGGAACTCAATAAGTTGAAGTGGGAGGAAAACATAAGAGCCAGATAGAAAACACACTAAGGAGGTAGAAGGCAAATATTGGGGGATTTAGTTGACAGGCTTTAATGACTAGTCAGGATCATAAGGAAGAATAAAATATAACTCCATGGTTAGGAACCTCAAGAATTGGGTAGTTTGGAATATAAAGACTGTGAGTAGTTCTAGGTATGTTTAACTTGAGGTGCTGGAAGAACAAGTAGGTGGAGCTTTCCATCAGATAGTTGAAAATACAGGACAGTTTAGGAAGAGTTGGAGTTAGTGATAAAAGTTTGAGAAGCATTTACTTAGAAGTGATAATTGAAACCATGAAAGTGGATGAGATCACCAAAGGGTGTACAGAGTGATGAGAAGAAGGAGTATAGCACGATTTGGGGGCCACTAACATCTGAGGCCATCTAATATCTAAAATAAGGAGCCAGTAAAAGAGGAAGAAAAGAAGCAGTCAAGAGAAGTGGGAGGAGGATTTTAAGTGTATAGTATAGGAGTAAAGAGAGGAATCTAGAAGTAAAGGAAGGCACCTGATATCAAATGCTAGATAGAGGTCAAACACTATTAGGAATCCCAAAAAGGTCAGTGGATTTATTGTTAAGTAGAACATTAGTGACTTTAGAGATGTTTTAGTAGAGCAGTATAAACATAAACCAGATTTCAAAAGTTTGAGGAGTGAGTGGGTAGTGAGACAGTTGAGGCAGTGAATATAAACTACTTCTAAAAGCTTGGACATGAAGGCAAGAAGAGAAGAATATTTTTAAAGATAGAAGTGACCTAAGCAAATCTGTCAGCTGAGATAAAGTAGCCAATTTAGAGGGATAAAGGTTTCATAATGATGGGGTGTGTGAGGGGTGATAAATAATCATGAATATATGTATCTCAAATATGTATTTCAGTAAGTCTATGATTCATCATAAGTCAATTTTAAAATGTTAGGTAATACAATTACAAAAAGACATATATCTTTTAACTCTACTGCTGCCCAATGATAAGTCCAAATTTGGATGTTCAAATGGCACTATGGTCACTTGCATAAATCTGAATGAAACAAATCTGTAGTATTACAGGAAAATTCCTAAGCCCATACATACAGATTTACTGATTAAATTGAACTGTTTCCATTTTATTCCATTTGTCTTAGAAATTTACATACATTTGTAATTAAGACTACATATAGCTAAGCCCTGGGATAAAGTAGGGAATGGCATTACAGCATTTCTCTTTATTTCCATTTTACTACATAAGTATTAGTGAAAACCTTTCTGAAACTCCCTATGTTGTATTTCTACCCCTCTGGGAGGAAAAAATGGACAGTTTGACAAGGAAGAAGGGGAAAGGAATTGTTAAGAGAGAGGGGGGAAGAGGCAAAGGAGAATGATTCCCTTCATCATTTTTGCCAACCCTAAGTCCTTTTAATACTTAAATGGGGCTATAAGAGATTCTTCTGTTAATGTGGCACTTAGGATATGAGAAAGATTCAACACAGACCTCTGTGCTTTATGAAAAACAGTTTAGAATAAACCAAAGTTGATAATATGATCTCGATATCCCAGAGTATCACTCTTCTTGACAATGGGAAGAATGAAAATTCCCAATTGTCACTGTTAAGTTCCATTTCTGAACACTGGCATGACCCCATACTCATGACAGCAAAAGCTAATTTGATTGTCCAGAGGATAATTTTATTCGGAAATAGTGACACCGTTTCCCTTGCCCACGTATTTCTTTCAGTGCCTGCATAAACCATAACACTATTTGACAGACACTGGTACTGCCAAATTTCGAAAAAAATTAAAGTGCTTGCCTTTCGTTTCTTTTTTTAGCACAGTTAACTAATACCTAACTTTTGACCCCCCAAACATCCTAATTTTCTTTTTAGCATTAATGCTTTGCCATTTTCTCCAGACAGTAACTGTCTACATTTCAGACTGTTTTTACCCAAAGGTATTTAGTTTGAATGATTCCACATCCCAAATTCATATTACTTGGATAATGTCAACACAGACATTACATTAGTCTTGGGCTTTCCACAGGTTTCTATCCACTAATGAAATAAGAACGCTGAATAATGAACTACAGTATAAGCTCTCTCCATGATACTCAAACATTTAGTGGAAATCTCAAAAGACACATGTGGATTTCAGTAATAGACAAAATAAATGCTGGAAAAAATACTTGACCTACACCTGAGACTAATTTCTTAAAAATGTAATTTATCTTCTATGCCTATGGGGTAGGAGCATCCTGCTATGTCTGACTTCAGACAATACTTAAATTTTAAAGAATGAATAATGTTAACTCACATTTCTAATTTGCTCTGGAGTTTTCCAAGTGTGTTCCTCATAACCACCCTGTGGGTATGAGAAAGATAGGGAAAGAATTTTCATGATTTCATATCTGAGGAAACTGAGAACCAGGTTGAATGGGTGACTTGCTCCCAGTTACATAGAGGGGAAATGGCACAGCCAGTATTTGAACCCTATCTTCTGACTCTAAGTGGGGCATTCCATTAGAACATGCTGCCTCTCCAATAAATCATAGTGAGGTACTTAGAGGAATCTTTTAGAATTGTATTAATGAGTTTAAATTTGAGAAGGAACAACATAATACAATATTCAAAAACATTTTTAAATGAAGGTAAAAAAGGCAGTACATTTCAATAAAATACATTACATGAAGGATATAGTACATACCCCTTAAAATCTTCCATTTCAGTTGAGTACATTGTATTGAATCAGACCAGTGTGTACTTTAAAAAAAAGGAGACTTCTTACAGCAACAGTGAGCTAAGCTACATAATCATATTATCTTCCAAGTGCAATTGCTGGAGAACACACTGAATAACAGTGAATAAGGATGTACTTGTTAAGTTAAAAACAGGGAACTGATGAAATTGAAGCTCTTTGATCTTTGCTGTTTTCGAAATCTCAGCAGCTTCCCCAGCAAGATGTTCATGTAAAAAAATTCCTATGGAATGTAACAGCCTCTTTTAAAAACAAAAACAAAAACAAAAACCTATGTTAATCAAATTGGGTTTGGAAAAATTCCTTTCATTTTTTCCCCTGAGGTTTGAAGTATGCATGTTACTGGTATTCAGTCATTAAGGAAAGGTGCTGTCATATTTAAGTGAAAAGCAGACTCCTGTGTTCTATGAAGAACAAAAAAAAAATCTAAGCTTGAAGGCAATTGGAAGCAAAGCATTGCCTTTTCCAGCTATCTTTTCTGATGGAATCAAGTTCACCCATGCAGTTCTATGTTAACCAAAACTTTGCAATAATGGAGATATGGATTTAAAATATGACTCTACAATTTATTTTTTTTTTCTATTAAACGCTTATGAAATTCTAGCTTCCATGAAAACAATGGAAAGACATAACTTATTACGTCCTAACAATGAGCAGTTCCTACATGAAATGATACAGCCATATCCCTGAAATGAAATGGAATATGCATTTGGCTAGATGTCTTATATTTTGAGAAATAGATAGGATCAAAGCTTATAACTCCAAATGTGCTGACAAGAGCAAGGCCAGGGTCTTCAGTCAAGAACTTACCCCTCTTTCATTCCTTTTCCTAAAGGATCATTTGGAAATATGACATGCCATACCTAGGGGTTCCCCAATTTCTATCAAACTAAAAGAATTGCTGGAACCTCCTGGGGTCACAGAAAGAACACTAGACTTGTTGTGTTGGCAGCCAAAATGGGCTCCTTAGCACTTAGTTCAACAAGTGCCCTTGAATAGTTTGGCTTTTGTTCCACTTGAGTAATTTAGTGTATTTCATTTGAGCCTTACTAAGTGGAAGTCCCAGGCCCAAACCCCTATTGGGTGTAAAACTTTGGTGGGTGTGGATTGGCAACTAAGATAGGGCCCAAGGTGGGGCTAACTCCAGGGAGGGCCTAGTTTACATGTCTGGGACAGCAGAGGCTTTTAGACCATGTGGGTTTAAGTCCGCCTCTTTGTGAGGATTCTAGGTCATGTGGGTGAGTCGCATGTGTGACTCACCTCTGACGCTGAAAAAGATATAAAAACCAGGGGTTGGCTGTTTGTTCTTTGGAGCTCCTCCTTACAGCAGTGGTGGCGCGTGACTCTGGGCCAGCCCTTGTTCTGAGCTCCCAGCTGAACCTAAATGTTGGTAACTATGAATTGTATTGGGTCTGTCTGTTGATATTTGTAATTTGTTTGTATTTTGTTCTGAAGTTCAGGATGCTGGCTTTTTCCCCTGAACTAAGTGAATGCTGTCTGTATGCTGGATTAAAGCAAACTTGTCAACCCCTTCACCTTGCTTTCCTTAGTTAAGCAGATCAAAAGAACCTGTGCTGTTGGCAGCTTTCCAGGGGCTGGCTGTGGGTGGATTTTACACCCCCACAGAAGCTGCTAGCCGGATTGTTGAAACACTTGTATTCAGAGAATGGAGGTTCAAATTACAGTTCTGTTACTTATGAAGACACGGAGCTTAGGCAAGTCTCAACTTTTTTGGACCTTAATTTTCCCAGCTATAAAATAGTGGTAATACTACTTGCAATCTTGATCTCTCAGACTTGTAAGGAAATTTCTGTGAAACATGAAAAGCACTAGAAAACTATGAGGGTCTATTAGGAATGCCAGTTAAAGTATATCTAGTATGCACATTAGAAGAAAAGACGATGACTTAAGTGGTTTAATGTCAACCTTGTCATGTCAATAGGACAGGATTCAGAAGCTCTTGCTTAGATGTCCTAACCCATAGAGATTAGTGAGACCTAGCTACTGTGACCTCTCCCAAATATATTTTAACTGAAGGATTGATAACAAAGAAGTTTATAACACCGATTGATAACAAAGAAGTTTATAACACTGGGGTGGGGATGAGTGGTTGTTTTCTAAGAATCAGGTCTCTTATAAACAGATATTGTTAAATAGTGAAAGACAGTTTAAAAGGTCAGGGTCTTAGAGAATCATAGAATTTTGCAGGGGGAAAGAACCTCAAGGATCATTTAGTCCAACAAACAGGTGAACAAAAATCTCCTATAGAACAACAGCCTGACAAATGGCTATCCACTAAGCACCAAGTTCTTTGGTACTGGTTAAGAATAGAGAGTTTGATCAATGGAACAGATTAGGTATGCAATATACAGAAACAAACACAGTAACCTAGTGTTTGATAAACTGAAAAGATCCAGTTATGGGGCAAGGGCTCACTATTTGACAAAAAAAGTTAGGAAAAATACAAAGTAGTCTGGAAGAAACTAAGTATAGACTAGCATCTCATACTGTATATCAGAATAATCTCTAAGTGGGTGGAGGACTCAAAAATAAAAAAATGAATCATAAACAAACTACAGAAGCAAGGAAGAAACTATTTCTTAAATTTATAGAGAGTAGAAGTGGTCACAATTAAACAAAAGATAGAGAGAATCACAAAAAGTAAAAGAGACAGTTTCAATTACATAACATTTTAAAATGCTTTTGCAAAGACAAAACTAATACAGCTAACGTTAGTTCAGAGCCATTTTTTTATAGGTTTTTGGAGGGACTCGGGTACGGAGCTCACTCTAGTCCGTGCTTACCAGCCGCCATCTTGACTCCACCCCCTACAGCTAACGTTAGAAGAGAAGTAGTTAAGTGAAACAAAAATCTTTGCCGCAGACTTTTTTGATGAAAGTTTCATTTCTGAGACATACAGGGAACTGATTCCAATTTATAAGGATAAGAGTCAGTCTCCTCTTGGAAAATAATCAAAATATAGGAACAGGCAGTTTTCAGAGGAAGAAACTGAAGCTATCAATAGCTATATGAAAAAATTACTCTAAATCATTAATAAATAGACAAATACAAATTCTAGCTGTTGTGAGGTTCTACTTCACACCCATTAGACTGGCAAAACTAACAGAAGGGGTAAAAAAGAAAATTGCAAATGCTGAAGGGGCTGTGAAAAACAAGTACACCAATGCATTATTGGTTGAAATAAAAACTAGTCCTGCCTTTCTGGAAAGCAGTTTGGAATTATACCCCAAAGTTATCAATAGTAATCAAAAGAATTCACTGATCTCCTCCTGAAAAAGATCCCAATTTGAAAACACCAAGGAACACTGTAGCTAAATTCCACAATCATCAGGTCAAGGAGAAAATGATATAAGCAGCCAGAAAGAAACAATTAAAATATCATGGAACTACAGTCAGGATCATGCAGGACCTGGCAGCTTCTACATTAAAAGAGAAGAGGGATTGGAATATGACATTCACAAGGCGAAGGAGCTTGTGTTACAACCAAGGATCAACTAACCAGCAAAAGCAAACATAATCTTTCAGGCAAGGAGATGAACGTTCAATGAAATAAGGGACTTCCAGACCTTCCTGATGAAAAGGGCAGAGCTCAATGGAAAATTTGATCTTCAAACAGAAGACTCAAGAGACACATAAAACAGTAAATAGGAAAAAAAGAAAAAAAACCCTTGTTATTCAATAAGGGGCAAATTGTTGACATCCCTACATGGGAAGATGATATTTGTTAATCTTGAGAATGGTATTACGACATTTAAAAGGAAGGTACGTAGACAGAGGGTGTGAGTATGCCATTAACTGATGTGATGATGAAAAACCTAATTGAGGGGTACAAAGGGATTGTAATGGGAAAAGAGGAAAGGAGGAGCCAGAAAAGGGTAAAGTACATCACATGAAGAGGCACAAAACATATCACAGTAGAAGGAAAGGAGGGAGGGAGAAGAGCATTGTCTCAGCTTTGCTCTCATTGGATTTGGTTCAAGGAGGGAATAACATACTCTGTTAAGTATAGAAATCTAACTTGCCCTGCAGGTAGTAGGAGGGGAAGGGGGAAAGAAAAGGTGGGGTGGATAGCAGGGAGGGAAGAAGTAGCAAGGGGAAAAGGGAGGAGTGTCATTAGGGAGGGAAAACTGAGGAAGATGGTGGTCAAAAGCAGAACACTTTTGAGGAGTGGAAGGGAATAGGGAGAAATAAAAACATAACAGGGGGGATATAGGATAGAGAAAAAAGACACAGATAGTAATCATATCTGTGAACATGAATGGGATGAACTCTCCCTTAAAACAGAGGCAGATAGCAGAATGGATTAAAAGCCATTATCCTACAGTGTGTTGTTTACAAGAAACACATTTGAAACAGGGGGATACATACAGGGTAAAGGTAAAGGTAAAGGTAAAAGGCTGGAGTAGAATATATTATGCTTCTGCTAAGTAAAAAAGTAGGGTTAGCAATCCTGTTCTCAGACAAAGCAAAAGGAAAGATAGATCTAATTAAAACAGATAAGGAAAGACACTATATCCTGCTAAAGGATACCATCGACAATGAAGCAATATCATTACTTAACATATAGGCACCAAGTGGCATGGCATATAAATTCTTGGAAGAGAAGTTAAGGGAGTTACAGGAAGAAATAGACAGCAAAACTATACTAGTGGGGGACCTCAACTTCCCCATCTCTGAACTTGATAAATGTAACTTCAAAATAAACAAGAAAGAAGTTAAGCAGGTGAATAGAATTTTAGAAAAGGTAGATGTGATAGACCTCTGGACAAAACTGAATGGGGACAGAAAGAAATATACCTTCTTCTCAGCGGTACATGGCACATACCCAAAAACTGACCATGCACTAGGGCATAAAAGCCTCACAATCCAGTGCAAAAAGGGCAGAAATAGTCCATGCATCCTTTTCAGATCATGATGCAATTAAACTCATTTGTTATAAAGGACCATGGAAAGATAAATTAAAAATTAATTGGAAACTAAATAATCTAATTCTAAAGAATGACTGGGTCAAAGAACAAATCATAAAAACAATTAATAGCTTCATTCAAGAGAATTACAATAATGAGATAACATACCAAAACTTATGAGATGCAGCAAAAGCAGTTCTTAGGGGAATTTTTATTTCTCTAAATGCTTACATGAACAAAATAGATAAAAAGGAGATCAATGAGTTGGGCACGCAACTGAAAAAGCTGGAAAAAGAACAAATTGAAAATCTTCAATTAAATACCAAATTAGAAATACTGAAAACCAAAGGAGAGATTAATAAAATTGAAATCGAGAAAACTATTGAACTAATAAATAAAACTAAGAGCTGGTTTTATGAAAAAAACAAAATGATAAAATCGATAAACCTTTGGTAAATCCAATTAAAAAAGAAAGAAGAAAACCACATTACCAGTATCAAAAATGAAAAGCGTGAATTCACTTCCAATAAAGAGGAAATCAAAACAATAATTAGGAATTATTTTGCCCAATTGTATGCCCATAAATATGACAACCTGAGGGAAATGGATGGATATTTACAAAAATATAAATTGCCCAGGTTAACAGAAGAGGAAATTAAATACCTAAATAACTCCATCTCAGAAAAAGAAATTGAGCAAGCCACCAATGAACTCCCTAGGAAAACATCTCCAGGGCCAGATGGTTTTACATGTGAATTCTATCAAACATTTAAAGAACAATTAATTCCCATACTTTATAGACTATTTGGGAAAACAGGTGAAGGAGTCCTACCAAATTCTTTTTATGACACAAATATGGTACTAATACCTAAACCAGGAAAAGTCAAAACAGAGAAACTTATAGACCAATTTCCCTAACGCATATTGATGCAAAAATATTAAATAAAATATTAGTAAAAAGATTGCAGCAACTTATCACAAGAATAATACATTATGACCAGGTAATATTTATTCCAGGAATGCAGGGCTGGTATAATACTAGGAAAATTATCAGCATAATTGATCATATCAACAAAAAAAACTAGCAAAAACATATGATTATCTCACTGGTGCAGGAAAAGCTTTTGACAAAATGCAACACCCATTCCTATTAAAAACACTAGAAAGCACAGGAATAAATGGAATCTTCCTTAAAATTATAAGTAGCATCTACCTAAAACCATCAACAAGCATTATTTGTAATGGGTATAAGCTAGATACATTCCCAATAAGATGAGTGGTGAAACGAGGATGTCAATTATCACCCTTATTATTCAATTTGGTACTAGAAATGTTTGCTTTAGCAATAAGAGAAGAAAAAAAATGGAAGGAATTAGAATAAGCAAAGAAGAAACTAAGTTATCACTCTTTGTAGATGATATGATGATTTACTTAGAGAATCCTAGAGAATCAAGGAAAAAACTATTTGAAATAATAAATAACTTTAGCAAAGTTGCAGGATATAAAAAACCCACATAAATCATCTGACTTTCTGTATATTACTAACAAAGCCCAACAGCAAGAGATAGAAAGAGAAATTCCATTTAAAGTTACTGTAGATATTATAAAATATTTGGGAGTCTATCTGCCAAAACAAACCCAGGGGCTATATGAACAGAATAACAAAATACTTTTCACACAAATAAAATCAGATCTACATACCCGGAAAAACATCAGTTGCCTGTGAGTAGGCCAAACTAATATAATAAAAATGACAATGCTACCTAAATTAATTTACTTATTCAGTGCCATACCAATCAAACTACCAGAAAATTATTTTATAGAGCTAGAAAAATGATATCAAAATTCATATGGAAGAACAAAATATTCAGAATATCATGGTAACTAATGAAAAGACATGCTAGGGTGTAATGCCAAGTAAAGTGGGACTTTTGTTGTGTTTTGTTTTGATATGCTTTTCAGCACTAAGGCAACCAAGTGCTTTTGAGTCTTGCCTTTGTTTCAATCAAGAATTTTTGTTTGAATTGGGAGTCTTTGATGACCTGCTTAATTCACAGGAAGGCCACTGGAGCCCCCTGGCTTTGAAAAACCCAGATGTTGGTGCTTCTCTCTCTGGTAACTACACATGTAATATCTTGGACAGACAGCTAGAAGCTTGTCTGCTGATTTGTGCTATTTTTCTCTCTGTTTATATAATTTCTGTTTGTGCTTCTTCTGAAGTTCAGGGTGCTTAATTTTTCCCCTGTACTAAGTGAATGATATATGCATGTTTAATTAAAGTGAGATGGTAAACCCCTTAAAATTTCTTTCCTTAGAAAAGCAAATCAAAGAAGCTGTACTATCAGGTCTCCTGTGTGCTGGTGTTATTGGTCTTACACAGCCACAGTAGCAGCAAGTTGCATTGCTGTTGCATAGGGAAGGTGGTCTAGCGATACCAGATCTTAAATTGCATTATAAAGCAGCTCAAATCAGTGGAATAGGTTAGGCACACAAAGCACTAGAGTCAATGATTATAGCAATGTACTGTTTGATAAACCCAAAAGACCCCAGCTTATGGGATAAGAGCTCACTGTTTGACAAAAACTGCTCAGAAAACTAGAAAATAGTATGGCAGAAACTGGGCATAGACCAAGATGTGACACCATATACCAGAATAAAGTCCAGATAGGTACACAATCTAGGTATAAAGGCTGATATTATAAATAAATTAGGGGAGCAAGCAATAGTTTATCTGTTAGGTTTATGGGGAATGGAGAAATTGATGACCAAATGAGATAGAGAACATTATGAAATGCAAAATGGACAATTTTGATTACATTAAATTGAAAAGTTTTTGCACAAACAAAGCCAACACAACTAAGATTAGGAAGGAAGTAAAAAACCGGGGAAAGAATTTTTATAACTAGTGCCTCTGATGAAGGCTTCATTTGCCAAATATATAGAGAATTGAGTCAAATTTACAAGAAAACAAGTCATACGGGGGTGGAGCCAAGATGGAGGCTGAAAAGCAGGGACTTGCTTAAGCTCTCCCTGAAATCCCTCAAAACACCTTTAAAAATGACTCTGAACAAATTTCTATAGCTGTGTAACCCACAAAATAGCAGAGGGAAGCAGGTTTCGAGCCCATGATGGCCTGGATAGTCACTGGAAAGGGTCTATCACACCATTCTGGGAGCAGAATGCATCCTAGTGTGGGCTACACCAGGACAGAACAGACTGGGAGTCAACCAGAGCAGGCTTTAGGGCAATGAATCATTGAGGTGTGGCAGTTACCAGACTTCTCAAGACACAAACACCAAAGACCATGGAGCAGGTTAGTGGGCAAACTGCTAGACTGGGTCAGAGAGCATTCTGGACCCAGCCATGGGTGTGGCAGAGATGGTGCTGAAGTGGAGCTCCAGCGACAGCTGCTTCCTGAGTCACTAGCTCACACAGTGGGGGAGAATCAAGCTGGCACACCAGAGTGGGAGTGCAGGGTGTGCTTTGCCTGGCTTGGATCTATGTCACAATCCTGGTTGGCAGTTCTTGGGAAAGGAGGAGGGCTGCCATGGCAGAGCTTGCTGTGACAGTGGAGTAGAAGTAGCTCTGATAACAGAAGCACAACCCCTAAGGCTTGTGACAAAGCACTCTCTACTCTACAAGCAGTCATACCATGACAAAAAGCTAAAAGGCTCCCAAGGCTGGGAACATGGCCAGGCAGTAAAAAGGGATGCAGATGCAGACTCAAACTCAGACTCAGACTCCAGAATCTTTTTTTGGTGACAAGATCAAAACATACAGCCAGAAGAAGTCAACAAAGTCAAAGAGCCTACATCAAAAGCCTCCAAATAAATATGAACTGGTCTCAGGCCATAGAAGAGCTCATACAGGATTTGGAAAAACAAGTAAGAGAAATAGAGATGAGAGTGATGCAAGAAAACCATGAAAAACAAGTCAAAAAATTGCTAAAGGAGACCCAAACATACTGAAGAAAATGACACCTTAAAAAAAAGACTAACTCAAATGGCAAAAGAGCTCCAAAAAGCCAATGTGGGGAAGAATGCCTTGAAAGGCAGAATTAGCCAAATGGAAAAGAAGGTTCAAAAGACCACTGAAGAAAATACTACCTTAAAAATTAGATGGGAGAAAGCGGAAGCTAGTGACTTGATGAGAAATCAAGATATTATAAAACAGAACCAAAGGAATGACAAAGTGGAAGACAATGTGAAATATCTCATTGGAAAAACCACTGACCTGGAAAATAGATCCAGGAGAGATAATTTAAAAATTATTGGACTACTTGAAAGTCATGATCAAAAAAGAGCCTAGATATCATCTTTCAAGAAATTATCAAGGAGAACTGCCCTGATATTCTAGAGCCAGAGGGTAAAATAGAAATTGAAAAAATACACGGATCGCCTCCTCAAAAAGATCCCAAAAAGAAAACTCCTAGGAATATTGTCGCCAAATTGCAGAGTTCCCAGGTCAAGGAGGAAATATTGCAAGAAGCCAGAAAGAAACAATTTGAGTATTGTGGAAACCCAATCAGAATAACCCAAGATCTAGCAGCTTCTACATTAAGGGATCAAAGGGCTTGGAATATGATATTCCAGAGGTCAATGGAGTTAGGATTAAAACCAAGAATCACCTACCTAGTGAAACTGAGTATCATGCTCCAAGGCAAAATATGGATTTTCAATAAAATAGAGGACTTTCAGGCTTTCTTGATGAAAAGACCAGAGCTGAATAGAAAATTTGACTTTCAAACACAAGAATCAGGAGAAGCATGAAAAGGGAAACAAGAAAGAGAAATCATAAGGGACTTACTAAAGTTGAACTGTTTTGTTTACATTCCTACATGGAAAGATGATGTGTGTAATTCATGAGACCTTTCTCAGTATCAGTGTAGTTATAGGGAATATACATATATATAGACAGAGGGCACAGGGTGAGTTGAATATGAAGGAATGATAAAATAACAATAAAATTTTTAAAAAATAAAATAAAATTAAGGGATGAAAGAGCAATATATTGAGAGAGGGGAGAAAGGGAGAGATAGAATGGCGTAAATTATCTCATGAATAAGTGGCAAGAAAAAGCAGTTCTATTAGAAGATAGGAGGGGGCAGATGAGGGGGAATGAGGGAATCTTGCTCTCATCGGATTTGACTTGAGGAGGGAACAACATACACACTCAACTGGGTATCTTACCCCACATGAAAGTATGGGGAAGGGGATAAAAAAGGGAGAATGATAGAAGGGAGGGCAGATAGGGGAAGATGCAATGCAAGGACCTAAAACTTTTCCAAAGGACCCAGGATGGAAAATGCTATCCACATGCAGAGAAAGAACTAAGGAGTCAGAATGCAGAGTAAAACAGACTCTTTTCTCTTTTATTAGGCTTTCTTTCTCATGGCTTCTGCCATTCGTTATAATTCTTCTATGCAACATGACTAATGTGAAAATGTGTTTAACAGGAATGTATATGTAGAGCACATATCACATTTTATGCTGTCTTGGGGAGGGAGGAGGGAAGTAGGGGGAGAAAATGTAAAACTTATGGAAATAAATGTTGAAAACTGAAAATAAATTAAATATAATAAATAAATAAACAGGGAAAAGTAAATTCTCAGTCTTTCTAGCACATACTTCTATATAACAGGTTCTGGTAAGTCTTTTTATTTCCTTTTTCTTTGTTGTGAACTCATTGTATTATTATTAATTTTTTGGTAAGTAGCTTTTTCTCTTGATCAGGTTAAGTTTTATCAGTTTTTATGAATTATTTCAAAGAATCATATTTTAAATTTGCTTATCACTTCTGTAGTGACTATATTCTCTTTCATCCATTTCTCTTCTATTTTCAAGAGTTTCTGTTTTGTACTTACTACAGATTTGTTAATTTTCTATTTTAATTACTTATCTAGCTTATTAATCTTTCCTTACTGTGTTAAGTTGTGTTATTTTTCCCTCGAGGACTACTTTAGCTAATGCAGAAATTTTGGCATATTGTCTCAAAGTTATCATTCTTCTGTCCTGTACTAAATGCATCATAAATTCTCTGTCTATTCTCTTTCATGTAGTTGTTTCTGTGATTTGTTCTTTATATGAATTTAGGATGTCATTATTATCCGTATTTAAGTTGTATTTTTCCCTGTATTCCTGCATTTATCACGGCACTAGTGCATTATAAATGTTTTAATATTTCTGCATTTTACACACAGGCGTATTTCTCTGTGCCCGAGCATTTGGTCCTTTTTTTGGTAAAGGTATCATATGATGTTCAAATACACATTCAATTTTTAATGTTCTCATTTAGAAAATACCATAAACCTTTTCATTCAAATCTAACTTCTCCAATAGTCTTTAGGTTCACATTTTTCTTTTTGTTTATCTTGTTCAATTCATCCAGAACTGAGAAAAGGATATTCAAGTTTCCTGTGATTACTGCTAGTATCTTTGACTCTTTTTAAAAATGCACTTGAGTTTTATCAGTTTAGATGCTATGCCATTTAGTTCATAAACTATTAATATCGCTATTCTTTAATTGTCTATGACAACTTTAAACATAATTGTAGTTTCCCTATTTCTCTATCTTTATATAATGAATATATACATGTATACATATATAAATAGATAGATAGAGAGATACAGATACAGATATATCCTTCCATATATTCCCATTGTAGCCTTCTTTTCATTTTGCCTCAGAGGCAAGACAAGCTTTCTCATTCCCCCAATCTTGTCCTTCCTCTCCAATTTTGTTCCATTCTCTTGTAACTTCTCACTCTTATTGAGGCACCAAGGAAATTACTGACTTTTCTCTGCTCTTCTCAGACAAGTGGGGGCACACTTTTGTTTCTAAGTTCCTTTGTCCATGTTAGAGTAACTTCCTACTTTATTATCTGTGACACAAAAGATCCTGACTGACTTACAGGAGGGGACAATATTTAGACCACAGAGTATTAATTCAGCTATTCCCATCTCCTCACAGCCCAATGGCTAGGGTGCAGGGCATCCTATCCAGAAAGATCCGAGTTCAAATTCTGCCTAAGATAGTTCCTAGCTATGTTAGGAAGTGAGCAAGTCACTTAACCACTCAGCCTCATTTTCCTCATATGTAAAGTGAGAAAAACGATACCTATTTCACAGAGTTGTTTTAATGAGACAATGTATGCACAACACTTTGCAAACCTCAGAGAACTATAAAAATGCTAGCTATTATTAGCCTATTAGGTCCCTTTTGTTCCCTGATGTTGTCTTTCTGTTCCTTCATTCACTTCCATTCAAATTATTTTCTTTTAAATAACAGACTGATAAATAAGGGCAATCCGCTCACACCAAATTGCTAGTTTCTTCTTGATCACTGTATTTATCTACCACTCTTTTTCTAATATTTCAGATGTTTGCAAATCAAATATTTGCTAAATGACTCAAATGCCCCTCTTTTAGTGAAGAAATATCTTTTCTTTCCTTGATGAGGATGCTTAAACTTAAAAAAAATGTTACTTTACTTTGGAGCCTGAGTTCCTATACTTATTGGAGTATCCTATCCTAGCCCATTCTTTTTTTCTAGTTTCTCATGATAGCAGAGCAGTTTTGAATTATCCAATTTGGTTTTCCTTCATGACTGAAGGCCTTCTCCCTAGCCAGGTAGATACTTGTAAAACATATTGTTACATTTGAAAGTTATAAAATTAAATCACTATATGTTTTGGAGTTCAAAGTTTTTAGACATTAAAGTTATGCAATTAAATTACTATATGTTTTGGAGTTTAAAACATAGATTTTACTCTGGAGGAAATCCTGGGATTTAATTAACCACTATTTTGTTGTCTGTATGCAAAACTTCTTGGAAGTTTTCCTATGTTAAAGAGGTACAAACCATTTTATAGAATTAAAGAAATAACCTAAATTATTGCAGAAATATTCATTGCTCATGGGTGGGCAATACCAATACAACAAAAATGAGAATACTACTCAATTTATTTGAAAGATTACTGTCATACTCATCAAATTACTAGGGGCTTACAAAAGATCCCAAAATAAATATATATTAAAAACAACACTATATGTGTGTGGGGGGGAGCTGTCTAAATATTTATAAAACATAGAAGGACTCCCGAAAAGAATAGTTACATGCTTTTGGACAAAATTATAGCAACAAATTGAATTTACCTATTTATGTTGAGAGTTGCTGATATACCATTTTTAAAATATAATCTAGAAATCTTTTCTAAGAATCAGTTTGTGGCACAATAATTTTAGTATAACATTTTGCATGTTATGATAACATGCGTATATCATTAATAATAAGTAACATTGGGGGACAGAGCCAAGATGGCAGTTGGAAAGCAGGGACTTGCTTAAGCTCTCCCCCAGGTCCCTCCAAACACCTGTAAAAAATGGCTCTGAAGAAGTTCTAGAGCTTCAGAACATATGAAATAACAGAGGGAAGCAGGCTCCAGCCCAGGAAAGCCTAGATGGTCACTGGGATGGGTCTATTGCATGGAACTAGGAGCGGAGCCGCACCAGGACCAACCAGACAGGGAGCTGGGCAGAACAGGCAGTAGGGCCCTGAGTCATTGATCCGTGGCAGTTACCAGACTTCTCAATCCACAAATACCAAATACAACAGAGCAGGTTAATGGGAAAAACTTCTGGATTGGAGTGAAAGGAGTGTGCAGTTGGCACCAGCCCCAAAGGCAGCAAAGGTGGTGCAGCTCTGGGGCTGCTTCCAGAGATCCAGCTACAGTTGTTTCCAGTCCCAGGCTCACCTGGTGGGAGGAATTAAGTGGCAGATCAGAGCAGGACTGCAGAGCCTGCTTAGATCTCAGTCACGGTCCTGGTTGGCAGTTCTTGGGGGAGGAGGAGCACTGGTGTGGCAGAGCTTGCTGTGTAGAAGTAGCTCTGAAAACAGCAGCACAGTTCCTAAAGCTTGGGACAAAGTACTCTATACTCTATGAGCAATCATACCTTGACAAAAAGCTCAAGGGTCAAATAGTTGGCTAGGAACATGAACAGGCAGCAAAAACAGATTCAGATTCAGACTCAGACTTTGGAATCTTTTTTTGGTGATGAAGAAGAACAAAACATACAGCCAGAAGAAGTCAACAAAGTCAAAGAGCCCACATCAAAAGCCTCCAAGAAAAACATGAAGAGCTCAAAAAGGATTTGGAAAAGCAAGTTGGAGAAGTAGAGGAAAAATTGGGAAGAGAAATGAGAGTGATGGAAGAAAACCATGAAAAACAAGTCAATGACTTGCTAAAGGAGACCCAAAAATACTGAAGAAAATAGAAAATAGAAAATAGCTCCTTAAAAAATAGACTAACTCAAATGGCAAAAGAGCTCCAAAAACCCAATGAGGAGAAGAATGCCTTGAAAGGCAGAATTAGCCAAATGGAAAAGGAGGTCCAAAAGACCACTGAAGAAAATACTACCTTAAAATTAGATTGGAGCAAGTGGAAGCTAGTGACTTGATGAGAAATCTAGAAATTATAAAACAGAACCAAAGGAATGAAAAAATGGAAGACAATGTGAAATATCTCATTGGAAAAACCACTGACCTGGAAAAAAGTTCCAGGAGAGATAATTTTAAAATTATTGGACTGCCTGAAAGCCATGACCACAAAAGAGCCTAGGGGCAGCAGAACCAACCAGACCAGGAGCCGGGCAGAACAGGCCCCAGTGCCCTGAATCCGTGAGCTGCAGCAATTACCAGACTTCTCAACCCACAAACACCAAAGACATCAGAAAAGGTTAGTGGGAAAAGCTGCGGGGGACAGAGTGAAAGGAGTTTGCAATTTGACCACTGCCCCGGGGGCAGCGGGGGGAGGTGCAGCTACAGAACTAGAGCTGTAGTTGCTTCCAGCCCCAGGCCCACCAGGTGGGAGGAATTAAGTGGTGGATCAGAGCAGGAGTGCAGAGCCTGCTTAAGATTTGCATCAGGTCCGGCTTGGTGGTTCTTGGGGAAGGAGGAGTGCTGGTGTGGCAGAGCTGGCTGTATAGAAGTAGCTCAGAAATCAATGGCACATCCCCTTAAGCTTGGAACAAAATACTCTAAACTCTACAAGCACTCATACCCTGCTGAAAAACTCAAGGGTCAAGTAAGTTGGCTGGGAACCTGGCCAGGCAGCGAAAATGCACTCAGATTCAGTCTCAGACTTTGGAATCTTTCTTTGGTGACAAAGAAGACCAAAACATACAGCCAGAAGAAATCCACAAAGTCAAAGAGCCTACATCAAAAGCCTCCAAGAAAAACATGAACTGGTCCCAGACCATGGAAGAGCTCAAAAAAGATTTGGAAAAGTAAGTTAGAGAAGTAGAGGAAAAATTGTGAAGAGAAATGAGACTGATGCAAGAAAATCATGAAAAACAAGTCAATGACTTGTTTAAGGAGACCAAAAAAAATACTGAAAAAAATACTGAAGAAAACAACACTTTAAAAAATAGACTAACTCAAATGGCAAAAGAGGTCCAAAAAGCCAATGAGGAGAAGAATGCCTTGAAAGGCAGAATTAGCCAAATGGAAAAGGAGGTCCAAAAGACCACTGTAGAAAATACTACCTTAAAATTTAGATTGGAGCACGTGGAAGCTAGTGACTTTATGAAAAAAGAGCCTAGACATCATCTTTCAAGATATTATCAGGGAGAACTGCCCAAATATTCTAGAGCCAGAGGGTAAAATAGAAATTGAAAGAATCTATCAATTGCCTCTTGAAAAAGATCCCAAAAAGAAAACTCCTAGGAATATTGTCTCCAAATTCCAGAATTCCCAGGTCAAGGAGAAAATACTGCAAGCATCCAGAAAGAAACAATTTGAGTATTGTGGAAACATAATTAGGATAATACAAGATCCAGCAGCATCCACGTTACAAGATCGAAGGGCTTGGAATATGATATTCCAGAAGTCAATGGAGTTAGGAGTAAAACCAAGAATCACCTACCCAGCAAAACTTAGTATCATGCTCCAAGGCAAAATATGGATTTTCAATAAAATAGAGGAATTTCAAGCTTTCTCAGTGAAAACAGCGGCCTGAATAGAAAATTTGACTTTCAAACACAAGAATCAAGAGAAGCATGAAAAGGTAAACAAGAAAGAGAAATCATAATGGACTTACTAAAGTTGAACTGTTTTGTTTACATTCCTACATGGAAAGATGATGTGTATTATTCGTGAGACCTCAGTATTAGGGTAGCTGAAGGGAATATACATACATACATACATACATATACATATACATATACATACACACACACAGAGGGCACAGGGTGAGTTGAATATGAAGGGATGATATCTAAAAGAAATCAAATTAAGGGATGAGAGAGGAATATATTGAGAGAGGGAGAAAGGGAGAGAGAGAATGGGGTAAATTATCTCACCTAAAATGGCAAGAAAAAGCAGTTCATTGGAAGGGAAGAGGGGACAGGTGTGGGGGAAGGAGTGAATCTTGTTGTCATCGGATTTGACTTGAGGAGGGAATAACACAGACACTCAATTGGGTATCTTACCCCACATGAAATTAGGAGAAAGAGGATAAAAAGGGGGGGATGATAGAAGGGAGGGCAGATAGGAGGAAGAAGGAATCAAAAGCAAACACTTTTGAAAAGGGACAGGGTCAAGGGAGAAAGTTGAGTAAAGGGGGACAGGATAGGAGGGAAGGAAATACAGTTAGTCTTTCACAACATGACTATTTATGGGAGTATTTTGCATAATGATACATGTGTGGCCTATGTTGAATTTCCTCCCTTCTTAGGGAGAGTGTGTGGGGAGGGACGAGGGGAGAGAATTTGAATTCAAAGTTTTAAAAGAAGATGCTCAAAAAAAGTTGTTTTTGCATGCAACTGGGAAATAAGATATACAGTCAATGAGGCATAGAAATCTATCTTGTCCTAGAAGAAAGTAAGGGGAAAAGGGATGGGGGGGAGGGGGAGTGGGATGACAGAAGGGAGGGCTGAGTGGTCAATGGGGCAATCAGAATATATGCCATTTTGGAGTCGGAGAGGGTGGAAATGGGGAGAAAATTTGTAACTCAAAATCTTGTGGAAATCAATGCTGAAAACTAAAAAAATATCAAATAATAAAGTATGGAATTCAAAAAAATAAGTAACATTTTATGTGGTTTTAAGGTTCACAAAGCACCTTTCATATGTTATCTCATTTGCTCTTCACAACAACTCTGGAAGGTAGTGTTATGGTTAGCCCAATTTTACAAATGAGACAACTGAGGCTGAGAAAAGTTAAGTTTCTTGTCAGTATCACACATTTAGCATGTATCTCGGGCAGGATCTGAACTCAGGTCATTATCATTATTAAGTCATCATTATTAAAATTATAAAAATAGTGACACTATCAGAATAATATATTTGTAAAATAATTCCTATAATTTTTCCTTGAAAAGCCTTGGTGAATACTTTGTTTATGCAAAATTTCTTTTTCCTTGTGGGAACAAACTTACTTTTTAATGAAGGTCAATGAAAAAATATAATTTAAATTGGAGAAATTCATTTTACAACCGACTTATTAGAAACATCCTTTCTCTACAATGAGGCACATTTATATCACTGTCTGGCAGTTACAGGGGAAGCAACTCTTCTAATCTGGTTATAATCAGAAAGATTATAGGGCCAAGCAGGATATCCTGATAAAACTAGGTGGTATGTCAAAATAACACCTGAATAGACAACATTGAGATGGGCCAGGTAATGAAAATTGAAAGAAAGAAGCTAAAATAAACTTGGAACTGGAATATGTACTACAGTGTTGTATCATTACGGGGGGGGCAGGGAGGAGTTAATTGTTTTTGTGGGGAGCACAATTAACACATCTGTTCAGTCTACATCTTCAGTTATAACATAGAACAAGATAACTCTAGACTGAATTTACAGAGCCAGACAATAAGCCAGGAAATGGTATAACACTGCTTATGCAAATCATGAAAAGACCTTCACTTGGAATATTACATTCTGGTTTGATGGTGTAATGTAGCCAAAGCAACATTTTAACATTTCTGATTGTCATCATCTTATCTTAATAGTTTTCAAGCACAGAATTCTGTTGAAATAACATCAAAAATGATATGCCTCATCTAAGTGATTTCTAGCATGTGTAGAAATAAATTGTGTTAGTATCTACATACAGCTGTTCCAATATTCCTTCAACATAAAATAATCATATCTGCTAGAGAATGCAGTACTTTACTGGACTTGGTAACGTGGATCTAAAAGTGTATTATATGTTTCCTAAAATCTAGACTAACATGATCACACAAGACTGAAAAGTAGAAAGGACCTTAGTACTCATTAGGCCCACTCTCTTGCTTTTAGCAGAGAGGGAAAATTAATTCCCTGAGTTTATACAGCAAACAAGAAACACAGTGGGGATTTGAACCCCAATCTTCTGATACCTAATCAATTACTCTTTCTACTATAATACTACCATTCATAGTAATTTGCCTTTTATGATTTTTGATAGTTTATGACCAACAGTTAAATTTGGTACATGGTTAATAAAAAATAATGGGCAGAAATAGAAGAAGAGAACAGAAAAAGGTCATTATGAGATTAGAGAAGGGAGTTGCAAAGGACATTTTAAAAAGCTTTAGTGGCAGAAGCTGCAAAAGAGATCGGAGAGGAGGAAAACTCAAATAATTATTTCTTACAAATAAGGCAAAGAGAAATCCCTGGTTATTTATCAAATGAGGTGGCAAATATACTAGTCTATTGAAAAATGATTATGGCTACTAATTCTGGAATTTTGAAATTTATCCTCAGATCACCAATGGGATCAGGAAGAAATGTCTCTCACGACTATGGCATAGACTTACATAACTACTCATTTCTCCTTCCAAGTGATGAGAAACAGGAAGGTAGGTGATACCACAGATAGAGTACTAGAGTGGGAATCAGGAAGACCTGAGTCCAAATAATGGCCTCAGATATTTACTAGCTATGTGTGACCCTCGGCAAGTCACTTAACCTTTGCTGGCATCAGTTTTCTCATCTGTAAAATGGGGATAATTATGACACCTACCTCCTCACAGTTACTGTGAGGATGAAATGAAATGTGTGAAGTATTCTGTAAATCTTAAAGCACCATTCAAATACTAGCTATTAAACAAGCGGCAGAAAAGGTGAACACCAGCTAATGCTTGCAACAGGGTTTGGGAATCAGCGTGGCACCTTTCACAGGTTTCATAGTTCCAGGAAGCATCGTCTTCTCTTTTCTCGGGTGTGAGTTAAATCTCTGCACTATACAACGTGATATCATTTGAACAAATCATTAGTCTTTACAGTTAATGAGCTCTCAGAAACTGACAAATAGGTAGTCAGAGAAGTTATAGAAACTCTCTAAAAATTACATTTACCCAAATGCACGTGGCCAGTGTAAGGCAACTACAAACCTCAACAAGCATGCGAACAGAACAAAGACAGGCATTTTTAAAAGGTTCCGATAATATGATGTAATATGGATATAGAAAATTTATTGTCACAATAAAGTCTAGCATAAAGCAAACCCATAAAAACTTTATATTTCTTCACTTTACCTACTGTATCATATGTTATTTTTCTTGATAATCAGTTATTAGAATAATGTAAATGAATTTTATGGGAATATCTAACTGCTTGGAAAACTCATATATGTGTCAAAAACTTAGATGCTGCCCACATCTTGTCCAAAGTATATTAAAGATAATAAATATACAAAAGTGTCCCCATTAGCATTATACATTTTCTTTTACATCCATATCAGCTTTTCTGTCTCTGACTGTCAAAGAATGGTAGCTTCCTATTGTGGCTGTTTCTCTTTCCCTTTCGTGCCATTCATCATCGTTTTTTACATCTCTCTTACCTTGGCTGAATTGAAATGATATTACATGGGGGTGGGGATGGGGGGGTTATCATACAGAAACATTGTTCCCAAAACCTTAGCTAGAGTGTAGCTAAATCAACAGCTGAAAATTCAGCCTTTCCATCTCATTTTCAGCTTTCTCTTTCATTATGTTCACCCCAGCTGTGACCAAGGCCTCACTGTTTTTTCATATGATCATCAGCAATTCCCGGGTCCAAATATCGTATGCAGCTGGGACCTCTGTTGGCTTCATTTTTAAGTTATCTTTGTACACAGGGCCTTTATATGTTATAATAAATTGATGGTCAAACATTTGATGCACTTTGTCATTATTGCAAATGGTATTTCACTTTCTGTCAGTTTCTCTTGAATCTTGGTGGTGAGATTTAGAAAAACAGCTTTTGTGTGTAGTGGCCTTTAAAAAAACTATCTCGGATTTTCTAAGTAGAAAATCATGTTGTCTGCAAATCGATAATTTAACTTTGTTGCTTCTTTTTCATGCCTCATTGCTACTGTGATTTTAAGATTTCTAAAGCCAGGTTGAACAGCAGTACTAAAAGTGGGCATCCCTGTTTAACACCTGATTTTAATGAGAATGTTCTTAGTCAAAGAATTTCTGAGTTGGAAGAGACCTCTGAAACCATCTAGTTGAACTCATATTTGCAAAAGAAACTCTTTTATAACATACTAGACAAGCGGTCACGGACCCTACATTTAAAGACATCCAGTGAGAGGTAACCCACCACTTCTGAAGGTAGCCCATTCCACTTTTACATCACTTATTATTTGGAAGTTTTCCATTACACGGAGGCTCAATTTGTCTCCTAGCAACTTCTATCCATCACTCTTGGTGTTTTTCCATTATATAAATATTAACTAATGGTTTCAGATGTATGTTTTATCATGTTAAGAAAATGTCCTTTCATTCTTAGATTAACATAAATGAATACTCTATGTGTTGAAGGTTTAATCTGCAATTGATGATAGTTGCAGAACAGTTACCAATGCACTCTTTCTTTTTTTCCTCTTGCTTCGGTATTGATATAGCTGACCTATGAGGTTTTGTCTGGCTCCAAATCTATGACTCTATGATTCTATAATCCTTTGTTGATTTCCAATGAACGGATGACTCCACATAGCTTTACCACTTGAAAGAACACCTTGTGGCAACTTTAAATCGACTGGCGACCATTCATTTATTCAACAAATATTTATTAAGCATCTCTGTATGTATAGCACTGGACTGCAAAAGAACTGAGAAGCAGATATTATATTAGTGGCACAGTATAGCATTTATAAAAGTTGGTATTCCAAGAAAATATATAAAACATGCAATATTAAATGATCAAGTGAAAAAAATGGTTAAGTTCATCAGATGCTGTGTCATTTGGGAAATGACTTGTTACACTTAAAAAAATAGTGAAAAGGATGAGGCCACAGTTGGAGATCTAGGGACAAAGGAGATGAACATCTATTTATCTCTCCTACAGAAAATCTATTTCTACAGAACTTTAAGTTTTACTTTAAGTTTTTTCTTCACAACAATCCTTTGAGAGATTAAGTGCAAGTATTACTAGTCCCATTTTATAGATAAAGAAATTGAGGCTCATAGAAGGGTAGTGACATGCCCAGGAATCAATTTCTAAAAAATTCTGGAGCTCAGATTTTGAATTTTTGATATCAAGTTCTATGCTCATTTTCCTACACCACAACACCTCCCTTGACATCACAGCTAGTGTCATTTCACAAATAAATTAATTTAACAATAATACCTCCAGCAATATCTACCAGGGGTAACAATGGAATTTTCAAATATTAATTCAATATTAGACCTAGAAAATGAGAAACAAAACTGAACAAAACAAAAATAAAAATGTACCATCTTTTGATGCAAAGGAAATAATATTTTATTTAGAAAGCAAAGGACTGAAAGACTGATATAAATAGTTTACATCCCGAAATATGTGATGGCTTTGGCTAGGTTTTCAGCTGTTTACTCTTCTATAAATCAGCTATATTTCCTTTACCAATAGACATTTCTTAAAGTTATAAATTCCTTAACCCTCACAGACAGACATTTTTTAACTCAAGAAATTTCTGAGAATTTTAATCTTATATGTGGCCCATTTATGTTTAACTCATTGACTGCTTTGCCAGTGAATACTCTCCTAGATAATATATCTATGGCCAATAAATAGAATAACTAGTATGGAGCAAGAAGAGTCAACAAAGTGGAGTGAATTCCCAGACAGGGAGGTGAAGAGGCCAAGGAGGAGGTCTACCTTAGAGGCATAATTACCAAGTACCTCTTCATGCAAAAGCAATCAATTCTTCCTCACCTGAAATTACTCAGAGACTGCCAAACCCAATCCCACCCAAAGAAGCTGACCTATGTAGAAGAGAAGTTAGTTACCATTCTGTTAATAAGTTTAGAAAAATAACAGATATGCACATACACACATGGGGTATCCTGAAATAGTGCACTTTTAAGCTATTAAAGCTATAAAAACTTAAAACTGGATTAAGTGTAGGTACACATTAATGTATCTATATGTGCATTTATGTACACACACATACAAATATGCATATGCACGTAGACATGCATATATTTGAAGGAATAGATTATGAAAATGATAGGTCATTTATATGGCAGCATCATCAGATCAAAGGTTTATCAACTAGTAACATGCAATATAAAATAGGCGAAAACATCTCAAGAATTTTCTTTCAATAAAATTATGTGACAATTTTAGGAGTTAGAGACTGATTAAAAAACAAAAATGCAGCATTTTCTCTTTTGTATAAGTGCATCAAGTTCTGAACATATTGCTGAAGGGGACTTCTTTCCTGGAACTTGTGTTAAGAGTCACTGTGTTCCAAAAACTACAACAACGTATTGCAACACTATTATTATATGTAATATTATAATACTACAACAGTGTATAATCATTCCATCCTGGAACGCTGTCCCTGTTCACCCTATGCCTCATAGAATCCCTCTCTTCCTTAAAACTCAATTCATTCATCCCCTTCTAGGTGAAGCTTTTCCTGATAGTCAATTCTGCTCATGCCGTCATTCCCTGCTTTGCATTTAAATACTTTATAGTTAATTTTACTTTTATTTAATCTGTATATATTTATATACTTACTCATCTTTCATGTGAAAGCATAAGCTCTTTGCAAGTAGAGATTGTTTCGTCTTTGTACTTGTATCCAAGGTTCTTGGCACAGCGTCTAACAAGTTGGAGCTCAATAAATGCATGGTGAGTGATTGATTGGAAAGTACAAGAAAACAACCAAAACTGAAAAGCTTTGAAAGTGGCATGACCAAAGAAGACTATGAGAAGGCACACCGGCAGACTTCTTTGCTGAGGTGGGGGGTTACAGGCATACAACTTTACCCGTAGTATTATAATTTTATGACAGGTTGTGTGGTTCTGCGGAAGATTTTTTCCCCTTTTGATTTTTTTTATTACAGTGCATGGCCCAGAGGGGAATGCACTAAGAAATGTAGGTAATAGAAAAACCAAAGACATTATTAAAATGTATTTTAGCAAGAGTCATTGGGTTGACTTTATTTTGACAGGTCCAGAGTTTCCTGTTTATTTTATGAAACAGCTGATTTATCTTCCCAGAGGCCAGAGGGTAGTGAGGATGGTGTTTTACCTGAGCCTTCTCATTTTCCCTCTATCTTCAATGCTTACCTACAAAGACTATCGGAAAACTGATGAAGCTTTCCAAATAATCATGGCTAATAAATCACTTGTAGAAATGAATTTCAGCTCCTTATAGATGAGAACATATAGGTATGCTTCCATTTTCAGCAATTTCAATAAATGAAAACTCAAGTTTAGAAAAAAGAAAAATGGGTGTGGGAGTGGTAAAGGGGATGATTACTCATTTTCTAAAGTCATTCTTCCTTTTACAAAATGCTTCAACTTTAAATGGCATACTCTCTTGGCATATTAAAACAGGTTTTCCTTCATAGCCAATTTCATCCGGAATGTACACCTACAACATAAAGTGTGAAGTATTTCACAGAAACATGAAGTCTTTTCTCTGAGAGAACAAGGATCTCCTGAACTTATATTGCATTTTATTGTGTAAAAAGCACTGCAGCTTATATGACCTTTGTAATGCCCTCTGCCTGGAGCACAGGGCTCTGCATGAAGCAGGTGTTTAGTAAATGTTTTTCATACAACGGAATTGAATAAATGAATCACTGTGGCCATATCTTCCTCCCAACAGCCTCAGACTAAAGGGTATTTAGCCATGATTGTGCATGTCTATACCTGTTGAAGTAAAGAGTAATCCTACCTTTTATGGTGAGTCTAATAGTTGATGATAAGAAGAAAGACTAGGTCTTGCTGCAGTGGTTCAGACCTATAGTATGTCCAGCTCAGTGTCTGCTCCCATACAGAGGAGCCAGTGGCTGTATTGTATGGTCATCATCCTGACTTCTTTGACATCTGCCCACACGGTTGAGAGACACTTGGGGAAAGAAATAGGACTTGGAATCAAAAGACTTGGATTTAAGTCCTAATTGTGCCCTTTAATAGTTGTGCGAATTTGGTAGGTCTCAAGCTCTCTGGGCCTACATTTTCCTATTTATAAAATGGACATCATACTAGCTGCAAAACATATCTCACAGGGCTGTTGTAAGGATCACATGTATGTGAAACATTCTGTAATGCATAAAGTTCTGCGCAAATACTCATCACCAAGAAAAAGAGTGTTAGAGAGAAATGATGTCCTAGGAAACAGTGGCCCTATCCACGACACAGGCTTCCCTAGGAAAACATATGCTCACAGGCTGGCCTGGTGAGGAGAAAGTTAATCTCACCCCTGCCCAGTCCTCTGGAGGTCAGAGAGTCATTCTTATAAGTCATAGACAGAAATTTTCTCCAATGGGATTTTTTGTGTGCACTCTTAGTTCTGGGTCAGCAGCCAAGCATAAGGCCTTCTTTATTATTAAGATTTTTTATTTTCAGTTTACAACACTCAGTTCCACATGATTTTGGGTTCCAGATTTTCTTCCTCCCCTTCCTCCCCAAGCCGGCATGGAATCCGACATATCTTCTACATATAATTTCGCATTGAATTTATTTACACAAGAGTCAAGTTGTAAAGAAGAATTATGACCAACGGAATGAATCATGAGAAAGAAGAAACAAAACCAAAACAACAAAACAAAAACAAAAGAGAAAAAAAACAAAGGGAAAAAAAGAAGAGCAAACAGTGTGCCTCAATCTGCATTCAGACTCCATAGTTCTTTCTCTGGATGTAGATTGCTCTCTGCATCATGAGTCCTTTGGAGTTGTCTTTGAAACTTGTATTGCTGAGAAGAGCGAAGTCGATCAGCGTTAGTCATCACAGAATCCATACATCTGTGGTTGTGTATAATGATCTCCTGCTTCTTCTCTGCTCACTCAGCATTATATCGCATAGGATTTTCCCAGGTTATTATGAAGTCCGTATCTTTCCCATTTCTTATAGCACAATAGTATCCCATTACATTCATATACCCCAACTTGTTCAGCCATTCCCCAATTGATGGGCATTCCCCTGATTTCCAATTCTTTGCTCCTACAAAAAGAGCTGCTATAAACATTTTTGTACATATGGGTCCTTTTCCCACTTATGTGATCTCTTTGGGATACAACCCTAGAAGTGGTATTGCTGGGTCAAAGGGTATGCACATTTTTATAGCCCTTTGGGCATAGTTCCAAATTGCTCTCCATAATGGCTGGATCAGTTCACAACTCCACCAGCAATGTAACAGTGTTCCAATTTTCCCACATCCTCTCCACTATTTATCATTTTCCTGTTTTGTCATTTTAGCCAATCTGACAGGAGAGATGTGGTACCTAAGAGTTGTTTTGATTTGCATTTCTCTAATTGGTAGTGATTTAGAGCATTTTTTCATACGCCTATAGATATATTTAATTTCTTCCTCTGAAAACTGCCTGTTCATATCCGTTGACTATTTCTCAATTGGGGAATGACTTGTATTCCTATAAATTTGTCTCAGTTACCTGTATATTTTAGAGATGAGGTGTAAGGCCTTTTCTTAACCACATAGCATACAGAAAGGAAACAATTGCAGAATACCTGTGCATGTTCTGAAGAATAAAGTGAGACTCCTCCACTCCATATGATCACGTACTTCCAGAAGAAGGCTTACCAAGTGTCTATGCTCCCAGGACAGGGAGCTTATTGGTGAGTCTCCCAGTATACTAATGTTCAAGAACTAAGTGACCAGGCCTGTGTTTTTTTTCTATCACCCTCATGGGTTTATGTTTTTAGCCTTATATTTCCCAATGAAAAAATCTTAAGCTTTTTAGCTCAGGCAGTACTCCTGATAAATTTTAGTTAGTTGCCATTTCCAGGACCTTCGCCAATGCTGTTTTCTTGAGGTGTGGTTAGTGGGATTGCACATTAATGTCCAGGTATGTTTTCAGGGGATGTATAACCTTGTGGATAATGGAGAATAAAACAAAGGTGACAGATGTAGTTAAGAATGGGAGAGGAATATTACAGAGTGGCTATGTGGATAGTCCCGATGTCCAATGAGAATTACATATTTATGAGCTAGAATAAGTTCATACGCTATTTCTTCTTTTAAAAATCTTTTTTTTCAAGAAGTCCTGTAGCATGTTTATTTCATTTTTAAGAGGACAGCTCAGATGCCATCCTCACTCCCTCACCTTAAAAATCATAATCTGAAATGTTAATCAATCTTCATTGGAGACCTTTAAAAACATTAATTTACTTAGTCACTAGGACTGGTGAGTACAACTGTAGGAGAGAAGGCACTACCCTGTACAGTTTAAGCATCTTACAAAGACACAAGGTTGATAGGTTTGTGAAGCCTCTAACTGCTTGAAACACACATCTTCCATTGTCATTCATCGATTGGCATTCCTTTGACTGTTTCCTCCACAATAACAGAGAAAACTTCATTACTACATTTCAGTGACATTTTAGATAGAATGAATACTGGAGAGACAGTAGATTGCCTTAGCTGGAGGAAAAAAAGATAAGTAGATTTATGTCTTTTTTGGATTTTTTTCTGCAACTCTGCAAAAACACAAACAGAATTATATAGCCAATCATTAAAACCCCTTTATTTTATTACACAAGATAATTCCTTTTTAACACAACACTGAGGATGTTGCAGTACTCCTCCAAGCCGTTCTCTTTCTAATGTTTCATTAAACTTCTCGCTTTGATCTAGTGTATTTTTTCTTTATTTCATTTGTAAAGCAAGTAAATGTAATAAGCTCCCTTTTGGAAAATCAGCCCGCTTTAAATCATGCATTCTTTATACAATTTTAGGAGGAGAATGGTTAACATTTGTAGCCTCATGACTTGCAAATGAAAGAAAATAATAACGCTTAGCAAAAGACATTAGAAGAACACATTCCCCATGAATCACACTGCCCTTGAAGGTGCAGCTTAAAAAAGCAGAGAAAGAGATTTGACACCACTTGGACTTGCAGCTTGGACATGCTGCATTAAACTGTTCAAAATTAATTTAATCTGAGCAAGGAGAATAATAGCCTCTCAGTTCAAGGCTTCTGATAGCAGTAATTTGCACTCGAAAGTACTTCCAAAGGGAAAGAATAAATGAAGGGCGACTCTCCAAAACTGAGTGAGCAAATGTATTCACTAAATGAAAGCCTCTTGATCACCCTGGAAAAGATCAGCCAGGAAAATGACACATCCTATAGCATCTTGGTCAGGAATTTTCTCTGGCAACCGTTTAGTTGCTCAGCTTTGGATGGAGCCACATTCCCTTAGGGGCTGGTGATGGGGCTGAAGGAACCTTGTGGCAGCTTCAACATTAAGCCATTCGCCAGGACATCCTGGAACTAGGGGCTTGGAAGCTGACATTCCCTTTCGTGAATTTCTTGAGAAATATGTGAGCAAAAAAGGAGCAGACACCTAAGACATATCACTGTGGTTGGTGGAAAGAGTTCTGGACTGGAAGTCAGAAGACTTGGACCCTGATCCCAGTTCTGCCATGTACCAGCTTTGTAACCTTAATCTCTCTGAGCTTCAGCGCCCACATGTGTAAAATGAGGGAAATCAGACTGGATGGCCTCTGACATCCCATGCACAACCTTCGGCACTTCCTGTCTCTGGGACTCAGTTTCCTCCTCTGTAAATGAGGGAGCTGGACAAGGTAAGTCTGTGATCGAATGATTCACAAACCTGAGACGTAAAAGAGCCAAGTAGTAGGATAAGGAAGGAGTACTTCGAGAGTAACCGAAAACATCAGCTGAGCAATGGAGACAGGTGTGGCCCTTCACTAGGCAAAGTAAGCACTGAGTCACCTAGGTGATCAGATTCAAAGGATGCTGAAAGCCTCAGACATATCTACTTCATAAGCTTTGGAGGCACTGCTTCCAGAAACTTTGGCCACATTATGTTTGCTTAAGAGAATCAGTGAGCCATCCATTAATACAGAGGGCTCTCAGGGAATAGGGTCCAGGACAAAAACAAAAACAAACAAAAAAAAAGAACAGAGAAAAGATCTAAAGAGCCTACACTGACAAGAGACTTGGTTAGAAGTAGGTGGGAGAAATCCCTTCAGGTCCTTATCTGCTGCCTCCTCACTGTGCTGTCAAAAAACTTTGGGATCTCTGAAGCTGGACAGTAATGATATTTTGGTCCCCAGCAACTTCCCTTGAATGTCTCCTAAGACCTGGAAGGGTTGCGGTCTGCTTGGCCAGAGGGAGTGACTGCACCAAGGAAATCATGGCTCTGTTGAAGGACTGAAATATGTACACCATGTCCCTAAATACTATAGTTTAGGGTATGGGGCAGGTGAGGGGGAGGAGGCACAGGAAAAACACACACAGACTAACATTAAGTAACTGAATAATCATATACAGAGAAAAGCAAAAGCAACTGAATTTTGGAATATTTTCCCTGGTGCCAATTAAAGAATTTTCTCCATACATGGTGAGGAATTATTTTCCCCCTGATTGGAGCTCTAATGGTGGTGAGCGGGCACATGAATGGAAATACAGAGTGAGTTTTCCCCGGTAGCACAAAGGTAAATAATGTATTAGTATTCATATTTTGTTTCCAATTCCTCAGTTGCATTTCTTTTGCAAATTTACAGCAAGGAAAACCAAAAGGTCTTTTTAAATTCTCTGGTACCACTTTATTTCTTCTGAATAATTTACCTGCCAGTAGTTATTTGTTCCATAATAATTCAAAGAAAGTTGATTATTGCCGAGTTTTTTAAGTGTCTCTAGGATTTATTAGAGTTTTAAAATAAATCCAGAGTCTTCAAGATATGAATTCACATGCCCAGGTGCTATCGATCAGCATCATCAATTAAAAGCACCATATAGGATTGTAAGTAGTTTAAAACTTGGAATCACAAAGCTTTCTGTTAACAGAAAACTATGAGAACTCAGGCAAAGGATTCACTCTTTGTCACTGGTAAGGGTGCCACAAAGTAGAAAACTAACCCATAGTCAATATCTGTTGCACGACAAACTATGTGATTAAGGCAGAGAACTCTGATTAACTCTGAGCCCATTCTGTTCCTAATTGCACTGAAAAATAAAATCAGAGAATCATACATTTGGGACCTGCAAAGGATCTTAGAGGTCAACTAGTCTAACCTAGGGGGGAACAGCCACTGAAAGCCACCTTATAGGTGATCATTAAGCTACTATCTTCCACTAATGGGCATGTTCACCACCACTGAGGCCTAATTCCATTTTGGTGCATCTCTAATGAATAGAAATATTTGCCTTATATTAATTCTATGACCTGAGATTTGATGACTGCTTTTGGTTGTGGTTCTGCCCTCTGGACTTAAAGAAAAAGAAATATACTTCATTCCTGTAACTGCTTTCCTGGAGGTCACCAGTGACATCCTTATTGTCAAATTCAATGTCCTTTTCAGAGAAACACAGACTATTCGGGCTGGAAAGGATTCATTTCAATTCGATGAAACTCAATTCAGTAGGAATTTATTAAGTACCTGTGGTGTATATGGCATTGGAGTGTCAAGGTGTGCATAAGTAACTATAACACAAGGTAACTAGAGGAGGGAACAAAAATTTAAAAAACAAAACAGGGGAAATCAGTAAAGGGTTCATGTTGGAGAAAGTACCAGGAATGAACACTAAAGCAGATAAAGAGTCCCAAAAGCAAAAATGAGGCGAGAATACATTCTAGGAATGGAAGACAGCAAGTTCAAATACACAGAGCCAGTAGAGAGATGGCCTAATGAGTTCAAGGAATACCTACTAGCCCAGTTTCACTGTAATATATATTATATGGTGGGGAGAAAATACAAATACAAGATAAGGCAGAAAAGGTAAATTGGAGTTGAATTATGCAGGATCTTAAATGTCAGGCTAAGAAATGAGTATTCAATCCTAGCAACAGGGAGCCATTAAAGGTTTGGAGCAGGGAAGGCCTGTGGTTTAGGAAGATGATTTCAGCAACTATGTGGAAAATGTGGGATAGAGAGAAAGAACAGAGGCAGGGGGATAAATTAGGAGGCTGATATGATCATCCAGATGAGAAGTGATAAATGTCTGAACCACAGGGGTAGCTGAATGACCAGAGGGAAGGGAACAGGTGCAAGAGAAGTTGTGGAGATAGGACCAACGTGATTCAGCAAATGATTGAATGTGAGGGATGAGGGAGAGGGGAGAATCAGGGATTACTCTATGGTTATACACCCAGGTAACTGGGAGGATGGTGATGTCCTCAACATAAACAGAAAAGATGGGAGGGGTGGTTTGGAGGAGAAGTGGATAAGGTCAGTTTTAGACATCTTGAGTTTCAAATGCCTATGGGGCAATCAATCACATGGAGAGATCCAGCAGGAAGTCAGAGGTGCAGGGCTGAAGTTCAGGAGAAATTTATGTGCAATATATAGAATTTGGAACCATCTGAGTGGAAGTGGTGATTGAACCCATGTTAGCAGATGAAATACCAAAGGGGTGTAGAAAGAGTTGAGTGTCCCCTGAGACCACTCCTGCTCATGGGCAGACAGATGAGTGATGTTTCAGCAAAGACGACCAAAAAGGAACAGATAGGTAGAGGTGTGAAGTCAAAGGAGAAGAGTATCCAGGGGAGGATAGCATCTGGTCACTTGTGTGGAAAGCTACAAAGAGGTTGTGGATTACTGGAACAAAAAAAAAGGTTGCAGAGGACGGAAACAGAGAAAAAGCCACCAAATTTATCATTGAAAGGAGCATTTGTAATATATGAGAGAGCAGTTTCAGGAGATTGGAGATGGACAGGGGAATTAGAAACCACATTATAAGGGGTTGAGAAATGGTGGGTGGTGAGAAAGTGGAAAGGGGAATATACAGACTTTTCTTTCTAGATGTCTGGCACTGAAAGTCTAGAAAAATGAAGGATGATTGAGGTCAAAGCAGGGTCAACTTAATGTGGGTTTTTTTTTTAGGCTAGAAGACATGGGAGTGTTTAAAGAGGTGTTGAAGGAGCCAGTAAATAGGGAAAGATTTAAGAAGCAAAAGAGGGGATGATTGATGAGATGAGCTCCTGCAGGTGGTGGAAAGGGATGAGATAAAGGGCACAAGTATTACAGAATCACAGAGTATAGGAACTAAAAGAGACCCCAAAGGCCATGTAATCTAATCCACAATTGTCCAACAATATCCTCAACAAGCAGTCATTCAGCTCCTGACTGAAGACCTCAATAAAAGTGTAACCCATTCCACCTTCAGGTAGCTCTGCTAGAAAGTTTATTCCTTACATTTATGCATAAATGTGTCTCTCTGCAACTTCTACATACTGATCCTAGAGTTCACTTTCGGGGCCAAGCAAAAGAAACTTAACTTACACTAGTCCATATCCCACCTTGAAATATTCCAAGACAGTTCCCAGGTCTCTTCTATGGCTTCTCTTCTCCAGGTTAAATATTCCTAGCTCCAGTAAATAGCACAATTCCTGACAAACATTAGGAGCTTAATAAGTATTTATTGATTACTGCTTGATTGAACTTCATCTTCATATCCCTTTCCCTAATTCTGGTCACTCTTTTCTGAAGGTAAACACCAGTTTGTCTAACTCTGTCCTAAAACATGGTGGTCCAAAATGAACATATTACTCCAGACACAGCCTGTCTGGAGCAAAGTACAATGGGATAAGGACTGCCTCCATTTCGTATCCTAATCCTCTTTAAATGCAACACAGAGACATTAGTCATTTTTACACTGTTGACCTACACAAGCCCTAAAATCCTTTAAAACTATAAAAGTATTTTAAAAACATTAAAAAAAGTTTGCACGTAAATATTGAATGACTACACCTTCTTCCATCCTCTATTTGTAAAGTTGCTTTTTTGAACCAGAGTGGAAAATTTTACATTTATCCTCATTGTTAGATGATTTGTATTATTCAGCCATACACTAGCCCAGGGGTGGGGAATCTGTGGCCTTGAGGCCACATGTGGCCCTCTAGGTCCTCAAGCGCAGCCCTTTGACTGCATCCAAACTTCACAGAACAAATCTCCTTAGTAAGAAGATTTGTTCTGTAAAACTTGGACTTGGACTCAGTCAAAAGGCCTCACCCAAGGACCTAGAAAGGCCCATGTGGCCTTGAGGTACCAGTTCCCCACCTCTCTCTACCCTATTAAGATCTTTTTGATTCTGGATTCTTTTATCCAAAATAGTGGCCACTGGCCCTTCAATCCCCAGTGTCATGGCATCTACAAACAAGCATGAAATCCATGCCTCCATCCACAACACTTATAAACACACAGAAACAAGGATATATCCCTAAGGTACTCCATTAGAATTCATCCTCCAAATTAACACTGACACTATCATGATGCCAAGTAATACATGAGTTAGACTTGGCTAGAAGGGCCACCTAATGCTCAGAGAATGAGGACAGCTCATTTTCTTATCCTGTTCAGATCTTTAATATCTTTATTTTGTTATCCAATATATTTTCTACCCTTCCCAAATTTAGGCCATTGTATGATTGACATGTGATATGTCTTCATCTGTCATTAAAAAATGTTGAAGAGGACACAGCTCATGGGAAAACACTAGATCCTTCCAGCCAAAATAACATCAATGGTCTTTCTAGTCATTCTAACTGTCCAGCCATCTCCCCATTTTGTCCATAAGGATGTCATGAAAATGAAACAATTCAGGTAGCATGCCCGGTTCTCCCCTAACTCCAATTTGTCAACACCTTGGTAAAGTTGTATTATTGGTAAAGCTGAGCTACATTTTATCTCCAGTATTCTCCTGATTTTCCCATCTACTAACTCTCTCAAAAAAGGGAATAAAGTTTGTTTGATCTGAATTTCAATTCAATACCAAAAAAATCCTTTACTTAAGGGCTGCTATGCCCAGGACAACATGGTAAGCACAAGAGATAAAAAGTTAAAAAATAATACAATCACTACCTTCTAGAAGGTTCTAATCTAATAGGAAAGACACAATACCTGCCTACTTTACTCAGTGTTGTCCCTAAATGTTATATCATCATCATCATCATCATCATCATCATCATCATCATCATCATCATCATATTCATTTCTTAGGAGGTGCTGATAACTCATCACATCATAAGCCTTGGTAGTCAAGGATATTACAGTAATATACTGCAGAGACAGAAATCTTCTGGTGATAAAGCAAATATCTGGAAGTATCTTTGGAATTGGCTGCCAAACATGACGGATTCTCCAGTCCCGTAAATAGTCTAACCACTGCTGAGGAGACAAATAATAGCTTTACTTAGATGTCCCTCAATTTCCACATTCAACTCAATTCATTACTACCATTGGGGAGCTAAAATCTGATATTCTGAGTTTACCAGGATTGCAGAGCTTCCAGCCTGCCAGAAAACATCACCTTTTTTTAGTATGCTAGTTAAAAATGGGAAAATTTAACATGTGGTGCATTAGGAGGAAAAGATAACATCTTTAATTCCAAATTTCAAGCATGCTACTACAGATGTACCTTTTCTGGGGGACAGATGAGTCACAGCGAAGAGTTATGTTCTGTATGTGGTTATGTTCTGTATGTGGTTAACACCCAAATTATTTATTTTAAAATGTTTTCTGACTGGCTGTCTAAAAAGTAAAAGAGGGAAAAACGACACTACGGCAAAGATACAGTGAAAAATGATTATATTTGTTCTCTACCAAAGAGCTTTGGGAAGATGTATTATGTACTAACTTTCAGTAGTGACTTCAATTTCTACCCTACTTTGAACTCTTGTGTTCAAAATGAGACTACTGTTACATGATGTAGGCTATTACCACAAAGCTATATTTGTGTTTCAATCAGGGCTGGGTCGAATGTACTAGGGTACATCAGGTGATAGGATAACTTAATGGAGTGAGGTGGGAGAGGGAAAAGTGGGGAACTGAGGTGAGAAGGGATCAGACAATTTTCAATTGACCCTGACTCCACCATAATCCTCCAGCCATGGACCAGACAGTCCTCACGTTAGCAATAGCAAGAGAAGGCGGGGTGCAATATAGAAGGCTTTGAAAAACTTGAATCTTCTACATTTTCACCAACTATATTTATAGTTTGGAGCTTGGGAAATAAGTACTTACCCTGACTTCCACCAGGAATGATACCTGTATTCTGTTAGCTTTTAAAATGTTAATAACCCTTACACAGCAACAACAAAAGTAACCAAGGGATTTCTTGATGGATTTAATAGGGTAAGAAAGGCTTAGTTTAAACACTGGATCTCTGCACTACAACATGAATGCATGCAATTAACCCGTTCACTGACCTAGAAATGTACATGTGGTAAAGTGGCACCTCCTAGGCCTAAGCCGTCATTTCTAATTCCATTCATAGAAATGCTGCTTTGCCTAAGCGGCCTAGGGCCTAGGGTTAGCCCTGTGGGGGAAGGTTGAAGGATTTACTTATGTTGGTTAATCATTAACCTGCAGTACAAGGGGTTTACTGAGAATTTGCATCTACCATTTCAACATAGCAGAGTATAAGAATATCTATGTTGTAAGCATGGGGTTTCCACGTGCATTTTTGTTAAGATCCCTCATCACTCGACTAGATTTCAGTGTGCCCACATTCATTCTTGGTCCTAAGTTCCCTCCATCCCTACTACAATCACAACTTCATACTATCTCTCGAGTTCCATACTTTTCTTCATACTCTTTTGCAGTTCCTTCCTTTCTCACCAGTTTTCTCAATTGCCTATTCATGACTTATTCTTTCCTCCCAGTTTCTTTCGACAACCTGTTGAATAAATCAAGTAACCAACCTGCATTTATTAAGCACCTCTTATAAGCCAAGCCCTATTCTAGGTGCTGGATTCATAAAGACAAAAACCAAATAGTATTTGTCCTGGAGGAGCCTTTATTTTATTAGGAAAGACAATACGTACATACATACATACCATACATACATACATATATGTATATATCTCTCTGTGTGTATATATACATACATATACATACATATATATATATATTACAAAGTACATACAAAATAAATTCCATATCTAATTAGCAACAGCTTCTGAAGCTAAGCCACCATTAATTTCCCTAAGACATATACCTTAAAAAAAACTATGCTTTCCAAACCACAGTCCCACAAATACTGCAGAAAAAGACAAAAAAAGCTGAAGTTGGACCCTGAAGAAAAACTGGCTGCGACATTTGAGGACAAATCACGAGACCGGCTCAAGAAAATTTAGTCTCATGCTGTAGAGAACCCTTCAAATGTAACTGATTACCAAAATCAGTGGTGGGTAGGGCAAAATATGGAAAAGGCAAGAAGATCCAAAGGGAGCCTGGACCACATCTCATTACATGAAGATCCAGCCCTCAGTGGTACATGGAGGCAGAAAGGAGGAAATTGAAAGAGAAAAGAAATAGAGAGAGAAATAGGGAAATCATCAGGCAGAATTTAAAATTTCCTCAAAGGCAAATAGGAACTGTGTGTGTGTGTGTGTGTGTGTATGTGTATGTGTGTATGGCTATTTGGTCCAAATATAATAAAGGGTATATATGAGGTTATGAATTTAAAATATAAGAAATTATATAATTTTCAAAGGTAGGAAAACACATACAAATTTCATTATTGCTAAGATTGAAAACCATACAACCCATAAGCACTGTTTTTCAAAATTAATCTCCAAAACTAAAGAATAGATGAAGTTAGGCTATTTTGCAAAAGAAAGGCCAAAGTTTTATTTGATTGTTTAATGAAAACTTCATATAGTTACCTTAGATGAAGAGCCCTTTTAGAAATCTATTTGAATTCACTTTCCTTATATGTGAGTAGGATTTTTTTTGATGCCATAAAGCATTTTTCTTCTTCCTCTGAAACTAGCGCTTTTATAACTTAACTTTTGACTAACAGTATCAATTTTACAGGGTTTGACTATATATCCCTCAGTGTGCAGTATTATAGTTAAAACACACACAGAGAGACACACATAATAGTTGTACTTGAAGTATGACAATGAGATTCATCAGTACTGACTTATGAAATGTTAGAAAAAATGGTTTTTTGAGAGAGGGCTGAATCTCTGACCATCTTTTTTTGTTTTCATGAACAAAGAAGAGCAATCAACTGAATCAAGACACAATGTTCTTTTGAATAATGCTTGTAGTTTCTGAAAAGGCAACCATATTAGGTAGCAGGCAGAAGATGTTTTAAAATAGGCAGTTAGAGTTAATTGACTTCTTCCGTGACACAGCAGGCAAACCATATTTATCTCTCTCGGGTAATAAAAACAGGATGACCTACTGAAGAGATTAAGTGAAAGAACTTCTGAAACTAAGAGATATTTTGAGTTTTTTTCAAGACATTATCAGAATTATGTCAGTTCCTTTTAAGAGATACCAATTCCTATGTTAGTGCAATGGACCAAGTATGGGTTAACAGTTTCGTCTATGCCACTTGCTTTTCTTGGTGATCTTGTCAGCTCCCATGGATTTAATCACTATTTCTATGCTGATGATTCTCAAATCTACTTGGCCTGACCTAAACTTTCTGCTGACCTTCAATCACACATATCAAACTGCCTTTCATGCTTCTCAAACTCAATGTCTGATAGACATCTGAAACTGAACATGCCCAAAATGGAACTTGTCTTTCGCCCTAAATCCTCTCCCCACTCTGACCTTTCTTATTACTGTAGAGGGCAGCACCACCCTCCTAGTCAGACCTGCAGCTGAGGAGTTATCCTGGACTCCTCATTCCCCCCATTCAATCTGTTGCCATGGCCCATTGATTTCACTGTTGCGATATCTCTCATATATGCCTCCTTCTCTCCTCTGACATTGCCATCACTTTGAGTACAGGCCCTAGTCACCTCATGTCTGGACTATTACAACAATCTGCTGGTAGGTCTGCCTTCCTCAAGTCTCTTCCCACTCCAAACCAGCCTCCATTCAGCCATTATAATTATTTTCTTAAAGTATAAGTCTGATCATGTCACCTCCCTACTCAATAAACTCCTGTAGTTTCCTATCATCTCCAGCATCAAAAAGAGAATGTTCTATTTGGCCTTCATCACAAACTACTCCCCTCCTACCTTTCCAGGCTTCTTATACCTTATGCTCTAGCATGGCCTCTTGGCTGTTCCATCAAGAAGACACTTCATCTCTAGGCTTTGGGCATTTTCTCTGGCTATCCCCCATGCCTGGAATGCTATTCCTCCTTTGCTCCACCTACTGACTTCCCTGGCTTCCTTTAAGTCTCAAATGAAATCCCATGTTCTACAGGAAACCTTCCCTAGCTCCTCTTAATTCTGCTGCCTTTCCTTTGTTAATTATTTCTCATTTATTCTGTATATAGCTTGCTTTGTATGTACTTGTTTGCATGTTGTCTCCCCCATTAGATTACAACCTCTTTGAGGGCAGAGACTGTCTTTTGCTCTTTTTGTATCCCCAGCACTTAGGACAGTATCAGGCCTATAGTAGGTATTTAATGTGTATTTATTGATTAATTACTAGTAGAGTGGCATACACAACTCATTGTTGGTTTTCTCATCTGTAAAATGGGGATCACCATTTCTGCTCAATAATATGAGCTTACATTCCTCTAAAACTACACAATTTACAAAATTCTTTCTTCATCATGATTCTGTGAGGTAGATGATATAAATATGATCAGCCCTAATTTTCAGATGAAAAGTCAGGCCCAGAGAGGTGAAGAGACTTTCTCAAAATCATAAGGGTGACAGAATAGAGTCCAAGCAATAATCCTGGTCTCTGATTCCAGGTCTGGGTCTTTTCCTCATTACATGATAATGCTTAACATGGGGTTTCCGTGAGGACCAAAGGAGTAAAGGGCTGTTAAAATAATAAGCATAAAGTTTATTTACATGTATATATATATGAATACAATACACATGTAACATATATAATAGTACTGTATGGTACTACTATTATTTTTAAGCCAGAAATCAAACAATGTCTAAAACAAAAGTTCTGGATATGAGAATTCTAAAATATCTTGGACCTAAGTCTGGGATTGGTATTTATTTGAATTAATTTATTCTACAGTAACTCATTATCCAAAACCCTGGGCCAGGTAGCCAGTGCCAACAATGAACCAATATTGTCTTTGAGGCCAGCAGTCAGAGTTTACTAACTCCAAAGGCCCTGGTATTTGGGTTGTTGTTGTCTGTCCTTTGTTCTCAAAAAGGATGATGACATCAGAAAGGTGATACCATTACATGCAAATGAATTGGACTTAAGTGAGGGAGGCCTATGCAAAGTCACCAGCCTTACTTTCTCCTCTGGAGCCATCTGAGTCAAGTGGCCAGATACAGATCGAGACAACTGGAGATGGCCCAGGACACAGTGCGGTACCTTGGTCTTTTCAAGCGAAGATCTTTAACAGGTATCAATTTGACTGAGGAAGTGCCCATTCAGTGATTAAGGCTTATTACTAAGAGTAATACTTTAACAATGGCAACTGCTAGGAAAAACTAGCACAATATCCCTAAAGTTATTTGAGAGATTTAATTCTTAGAAAGAAAAGAATGGACACATATAATTCACTTGTATTTTCAAATATCTTTGGGACTGTTATATCATGGCAGTCAATATAAATAATTATTACATCAAATCTAAAATGTTGGCACAGATGACAAACTGTTGAAAAAGACCAAAAGGCAAGCTCCAAGTCTACACCCCAGTTTATAAGGACATAAGGTAGAAAGCAACAGCAGCAAACATTTTCAAAATGCACAGAGGAGATGTTTCAGGGACATATGTTGAATACAATAATAGAGTTGGCATAGTGTCTCAATAATGCAGTAATAAACACTAGAGAAATAAAGGCAGAGAAGCAGCAGATAGAACTGGTTTTGGTTGACCTGGGAAAGGTAAAAAGAAGGAGCAAGGAACTCGATATTAGTAACTTGGATGAAGGTGGAGAAGGCAGGATCAACAAAAGGAGAAAAAAATAGAACAAGAGAAAAGTTCAAGGTACACATAGTAGGGAGATGAAAAGAGAGGGCAATCACAAATGGACAGTGGCAAGTACCATTCATTGTGACATATGCTTATATAATAAAGATAAAATTATGTAGCTGCCTTGCCAACAATTATTGGTAGTTTAAACAAAACGATAACGACAACAGTAAGAACACAATTTTTCATGTTTTTATCTTCACAATAACCTTATGGGGTGGGTAAAATAATTCTCCTTTCCCAAATCAGAAGCCTGGAACTCAAATGTCCTATTTGTTTGACATTTATAGCACTCATGTATTTGCACCACAACTACATAAATATTTGCTTTCCTTTGCAAGACTCCTTCATATGATTACATATTCACTTGAAAAAAGGACAAGAAGTTGTCTGATGTTCCTTGGGGGAGAAAGGGATTAGCCACACAGTTTGTTTGAGATGACCATAAGTAGATTACTTGAGGGCCCTATAAATAATTAAAAGTAACAGAACATAATTTTAAATTCTGAAAATCATGCTTAAAATGCCATGCCCAGAAAATTTCTGCATTTCAGGATGCTGAAGGCATTTATTTTGGCATTGTCTGAGAACATGGTATATATTAGGGTTAATATTTCTTCCCTTCATTTTGAGAAAGAAATAACTGAGTCCCATGTAGGGGACTGAAAAATAATTAAAGGCCTGGCCAGACTTTAATATGACCAGAAACTACAAATTCCAATGCTTAAAAAAAGTAAAGAGCTTAACTGAGGCCTAGCAAATAATTAAGAACTCAGTGAATGTCAGCATCCACAGCTCCTCGGGAGCATAAGTAGCTTTCCTGAAAACAAGAAGACACTTGATGAAGCTGAAAGGCAGTTAATTTAAAACGAATAAAAGGAACTGACTCCTTGCAGTAGATAGTCGACCTGTGAAATTCACTGCCAAGGAAGGTTTTGGAAAAGAGTCATTTTCAGCTAAATTAAAACAGAATGCTGAAGTTCTACAAGTTTCTCAGTCAAATAAACTAAGGGACTAGTAAGAGGTAAATGATACCTTGGAAGAAATGCAAAGATTTCCTTTAGAAACAGGTGATGGCTATGGGTACAACCAAATCTCTCGAATGGAGACACAAGTCTTCCCATCTGACAGGCTAATTCCTTTACAATGATTTTTTTCTTCAAAAAATGTCATGTTGAATGAAGCCAATTTGCCATCCCACAATAAGTTGTACCTGATAAACACTGCAAGCTATTAGGCACAGTGAGACTCTGTGTATCTTATTAGAACATAATTTCCCAAGCTGACAGAAAGGACAGATCATATACAGCAGACAGAGACATTTTCCTTATCACGACCACCATTGAGAACAAATTACAAGGGCTGAAATAATTGAAGGCACTGTTCTGAAGTATCAGACTGTTAATATTCTTTTAACATGGCCAAGTTAGTACCTAAATTTACCCCCTGAAAATGCAGGCTTTATGAATTTTACCATAGTAGATTCTGTTTCCTACAGAAACGTTTGCTGGTAGATGTTTTTTTTTACTATGCATAGAGAACTATATTGTCCTCCAATCAATTTAAAATGGGAGCTAGACCCAAGAACTCTATCTCCCCAGGGCATTCTGTTTGAGGAGTGGGCCTTTTATGAATTTCCAATGAGACTCACAAGCATAATTCCTCAAAAAGAAGGAATTTAGTGAAATGCTAGAGCAGTTCACTGGCAAAGGTATAACAAGGAAACATTTTACAAGAAAAAGTATTTGGAGTATTAGAAAAACAAGTCGCTGTATTATTCATTTATAAATACATATCTTCACATACGTGCAAACACACCCTGGCACTGCAATTAGAAATCAACAGCTTATACAATACATCATTAAACCCATTCAGGGGATAATTAAAGGATGTAAAACACACCATATAATTACTACGAATCATCAAAAACATTAATTAAAGCACTAGTAATACATTTTTTGAGACACCAAATTCAAATAAACAGATGTTGTAAAGATAACGTGGGAAGTTTGAGCTTAGCTCAAAAGCACTGTCAAATGATAGACATGGAGCATACAAGTGGACTTTTAATGGCAGTGCCTGGATGAATTCCCAGATGGAAACCAGGTATATAGAGCACATGCAATGCAACTTTATGCAAAGACTATAACAGAGAGACAAGATTTTTCTCTACTTAGGAATAGACTAGGGCGGGAGGAAGAAGGGCATACCAAAGAAGAAAGCAAGTGCACTCAGCTAGAAAAACCTTCAAACAAATCAACTACGCTTAAGTGTTATTTGCATTAGGACTTTGGCAGGAAGCTCAAGGAAGTTGAATAAGCTAATCTTATGTCTTGAGAAAAGAAGGGAAGACTGCTATAATCAAAGTACTGCATGTGATCAATAAGTAGTTTGCCACAATCCTTTGCCATGGGAGCTACCAGCAAGAATGATAAAGGACTGAGGACTGGGAATCTCTTTCTCAACAAGTATGGAGAGTAATGGGAATTTCACTGTGGGTACATATTGGCCAAAAAATTGATATCTGCACTCAAAATACCAATTGGTTTCTCTCCAGGAATAAAAGATAAAAGTGACAGAGGCAGGCTTTACACTCTTGAGGTAATCAAGGAGAATGAAATATTCCTTAAAATAATGGAAGAAAGACTACAAGGCAAAAATAAAGAAAAGAGAGAGGAAGAGGAAGAAGAGAATTCTGGCTTGCATCAGGAAGTTGAAGAGTGAAGAAATGTAACATTAAACAAGAAAGAAAGAATAGTTATTATACTAATGAAATGGATATTTACATAGTACTTGAGAGTCTACAAAATATTTTATATCTGTTATCTCATTTAAGCCTTACAATAACCTTGCAAAATCGGTACTCAGTGTATCCTTATTTCCATTTTATACAGGAGGAAAATGAGGCTCAGGTTAAATATCTCACATGACCTTACTCTTAAGCATCCCACTCAAGCATGGTCACAGTCAGTAAGTATTAGAGGCAAGATTTGAGCCCAGGTCTCGCTAATTCCAAGTCACTAAATATGTACAGCTAAATCACAGATATTAGGCTCTTCCAAGAGAAAGGAAACCTGACATTCCTGTTAAAGAAGCACTTGCTTGTGCTCCAAAGAATAGTGCTAAGGATCCATCCTTAGGTGCTTGTAGTTGTCTCTAGATACATACATGAAAATATCAGAGGAATCGAATGTGAGTAGTGGAAAGAGGAGTCTGCTATCTTCTAGGGTCATACATATGATAAAAATCTTCCTGAGGCTTACCAAGGTAGTAATAATAGTAGTAGTAGTAGTAGTAGTAGTAGTAGTAGTAGTAGTAGTAGTAGTAGTAGTAGAAGTAGTAGTAGTAGCAGTAGTAGAAGAAGAAGAAGAAGGAAAAGAAGAAGAAGAAGAAGTAGCAGCAGCAGCAGTATTTATAGATGTTGGCTTAAAATTTACAATGCCTTTAAAAACTGTATTTCATTTTATCTGAGCAATAAACCTTGAAAATAGGTGCTATTACTATCATCATTCTACAGATAAGGAAAGTTAAGGATACAGAGGTTGAATGACTTGCCAAGGTTAACATGGATCATTAGTATCTGAAGCTAAATTCGAACTCAGGTTTTCCTGAATCCATGTCCATTACTTTATCCATTGTGCCATCTAGCCACCTCCTGTGATTTACATAGGTTTTATATTGAACCTAGAAAACATTAATAGGAATTATGAAGTCTTAGATCTGAGGAGTACAAACTTTTTCATCATGGATGCCAAGTGAAGGTACGGATTTTTAAAGAGAAAGATTAAGGAAGTACTTAATAAGAAAATATCTAAAAAATAAAATTTGGATATTTGAATTACAACTTAAAATGTGGAAAGGATAACATCTTGGCAAGGAAAGGAGTGCATCTACCAAGGTCAGATAGAAATATATTGGCTTTGAGGCTTGTAAATCTGATAAAGACAGAGAACTTACACTAAAAAGGGAATGTTGTTGTTGAGTCGCTGCAGTCATCTCCAACATTTGGAGTCATCTTGGCAAAGGTACTGGAGTGGTTTACTGTTTCCTTTTCCAGCTCATTTTATTGATGAGGAAACTGAGGCAATTGGGGTTAAGTGATTTACCCAGAGAAAGGAGAGTTGGCATTCCTGTGAAGGAAATATCTATTTCACACAGCTAGTAAGTGTCAGATACTCACTGGAGTATCCCATAAGCTACCTAAATAGAAGGAAGAAATGGATGAGGACTTCAAGAAATGGATCACAAGCCTGGTACAGAAGAATTCTCATACTGGTTGATAGCTTCAAATAGCTGGACATCTGTTGGAGCTCTCTTTCTGCCAAAAAGCAGAACATCAAATAAATTTTTGGCTTCCCTTAACAATGTCTTCATTCTTCTAAAGGTGGAGGAAATGTAAAGGGAATCAGTGTTGGAACTCATTCAGACCATTAAAGACAAAGGAATTGGTGAGGTCGAAATGATGAAAACCTTAAGAGAAAGTCTTCATTTTATCTTATAATTTGTGATAGAGGAGAGGAATTGCAGGTATAGTTTGACATGTACCTTAGATTAAAAAAAATCGAGTGCAATTCTCGATGCTGAATCACCATTCTGGTAGTTCCAAAAGACTATCTGCAATTTCTTTTTTTCAGAAGTAGCCAGCAAGGACTGCAAAGTGGGCAGCCTCTTAACACAAGACATAGTCAGCATTTTTTTAGGCTTGGGGGACCATGCTTCCAATTAGCCATGTGTCATGAGGAGCAGGACAAAAGGGCAGGGGAGGTTACTAAAAAGGAGGAAGTCTGTGGATAAATTTCAGGAGGTCCATTAGTATAGATGGGAAAATATAAATCTTTATTTTCACAAATATCTAACTGAAATTTGGCATTTCCTCAAATTATTTAAAACTGTTATTCTGAGGAGTCCATGGGCTTCACCAGATGTCTAAAGGGATCCATGATACACAAAACATGTAAGAATCCCTACTGAGCAAGTTGTAATATGAGCAAGAGATAATCTTCATCCCCTTAGTCTTTATTGTGTGGAAGAACAAGTCAAACTCTTTTGAGAAAGGACAGATCTCTTCTAAAATGCCCTGGGGCTGACTCAAGAACTATTATCTACAAACAGTGCAATCTGGAGAACCTGGAAATTCCACCAGGAAATTCCCCTTTAACTTAGACTCTTTTATGCTCTGCCTTGCATTTATGATCAGAGGGTCAATGAATTGGATGATTTCTGCTATCTTTCAAGGAATTTTGAACAATTCTGATGTATCGATAGGAGATATCTTGTCGTTAAAGAGTCTTTAAGGCAGTAATTTGTTCTAGTAAATCAAATTTCTTTTTGGGGGGTAAGAAATAATAAGCACAGAGGAATTATATTTTCTATATCTCTCAGTTAATTGTGAAATCGGAAAGTTGTCCATTTTCAAATACTGCTTACAAAAGCCTGCTTGTTCCTGTATGTATCTTAAAAAAATCTAACTCAATTTGTGTGTTCCTTTATCTGTATTAGCCCCTTTAGACAGCTCCCCTTTTCCTACTTATTAGAATTGTGTTCCTTCGTGTCTTTAGCATTTCATTCTTGAGAATTTTATCTCCTTCCTAGGCTGGTTTCTCCTGTAAAATTTTAGCCCACATAATCCTATCTTTCCTTCTTCTGCAGTATATTTTTTTACTGGCCCTTGTTTTGCACATTCCATCCCTGGTGAAGACCTTGTTATTCTTATTTTTAAGCCAGTCATCCTAATACTGTTTTTACTTCTCTTCTTTGCTATTGATTTCCCAAATCTGCCTTTCTCTCCTGATCTTCCTAGTTTAAATCGGCAATGGTGACAAAAAGACCATATGAACTCCCAAAGTCTTCAGTTTTGTAACCAGGACTTCATAATACTTAGAAACAATTTCTAGGTTCCCATTTGAATAACTAGAAGAGGTCAGTGAGCATTAAGTTGGACACTTCATGGGAGGATCTCTGTAATGCTCCAGATACACATTCTGAAAGACAGTACGGCTTGTTGTTTATGTCCATTGAACAAATAACCTTCTTCATGCCTCTCAGAAGAGATCCAACATCCACCACCAACTGCTTTTTCTTCCTCTGGCCCTTACTAGATGGCCTCTCTCTCTCTGATGGCACCTGTGGATCCACATCATGCTTCTCTGGAGCACAAGCTTCTGTCTCCTTCACAAAGGGTCAGGGAAGAGCCTCGAAATGATCAGTCGTCTTTCTGTTCTCTTTGCTTTTTGCCAAATCCTTCAACCCTTCAACCTGAGGAAGCAGGTGAGATTTTCCCTATTTCTCTTCAGCTAGTTTTCCTTCTTTGCGTTTTCCTTGAAGTACTTGTTCCATTCTTTCAAGAAACATCTCATACTCCCTGATAACTGAAGGAACAGAAATGAATTCCTTTCCTTTTCTGCTCTAGAATACATTTTGTAAGCAGGCCACCAGCAGAAACACAAACAGCACATTCTCTCCAAACCATAGTAAAATTGTTCTTCCTCTCTATTCTTGTAGATAGGATAGATAGTCCATATTTATTTGATTTCTGTATGTTTGCAATTTTGCCTTACTGGTTTAGTAACCTTTCTTTGGGTGAGATGTGAGACTTGAAATGTTATTATGATGTGATCTACTCACCTTGAAGTTGATCTCCAGATACTTTCTTCTGTTCCCCTTTCCCCCACCCTTGGAGAGTAAGGACTAATTTATTTAGCAGAGAGAAGCATGGGAGACACAAGGGCATAACACACAGGAGGAAATCCAATTGTCTAAAGGGATCTGTATCTTTCTTCCACTAGCCACTCTTTTCTACAACTTCCTATTTCCGGAGACACTAGATTTCAGGCCCTAAGTGAGGGCAGTGCTTTATTTATGTAGTAAACAGAAGAAGATAAGACTCAAGTGCATGTGATAGAAGAACACAAAAGAAAATCCAACCATCTAATGAGAACTTCATACTTCATGTTACTTTGTCCTTCTCTCCAGACCTTTCCTAAAACCATCCAGGACTGTACACTGTCAGAGGGCTGTGTGGTTGGGAGGCTATTAGAGAGTAGCAGCTTCAAGATTTACTGTGAAATCTTGAGAAGAGCCTGGAAGATACCCTTACTCAAGAAATATAAGAAGTCTGTTATAGAGGTATGCCCTAAGTACTATTAATCTTGAAATAGTATCACTACCTTAGATATGTAATTCACAAGACACCCAAAGCACTTCCAGTTCATCTACAGATGCTAGGCAGGCTTGAGAAATTTCCCCGGACACCTGTTAACCTGGTGCAGGTTACCAAAAACCCTAACTACCTCATTGCATTGAGGGCACATTTGTCTAGCTATAAAAGACTACTGGAGCAAAGAAAAGGGAATATAAAAGATGCACCCCTTTTAAACAGCCTTCTTAAGAGGATTCCAAACTCATTTTAACAGCTCAGATGTTAATAAGACAAAAAATTGAGACCCTTCCTTGTCCAATACATGTTAAGTAGTATTCCTCCTAATTCTCTTTTGATTATCAAGACAAGGTAGACATTAAGGAACTGGACTTCTTTACTATTCTGTACTTCAATCCTGATCATGATCCACCTCTTTCTAAAATATGAAGGAAGAGAAAAAAAGAGGCAGAGAAGAGGAGAAAAGATGGAGGAAAGGAAGAAAACTGAAAAGGAGGAAGAATTTGGAGAGAGTAATTCTTCTCCCCAGAGAGAACTATATTCTCCAACCTGATTTCTACTGAAGACACAACTGTAGGGTGATTCATTTAAGACTAACGGCACTTATATAATGAATGTAAGACTGCTGGAAAAAAATGGTTCAATATTATAAGCAAGAAGAAACAAAGAAAACAGTCCATGGAGACATGGAGTTAGGTCTTATTCCTCTATAGTGGGCACAGCTTCTGATTCAATAGCTGCTAATGAGCCTTTCACACTCACCTTTCAACAAACATACTTTTCCACATGTGGACCTGGTTGCCAAGCAGCCAACTGAGGGAGTCAGCTCTGAGCATTTCCTAAAAGGGATTAGTGTACATTGCTTGCCCAGATTTCACACACAATCTCATTCTCATCTATGGGGTGGCAAGTGGGAATAAAATGTTATCAAAACCATGAACAGCCTTTCACTGTATCTTAAGATCCCACTTCTGGGCCTTTTTCTGCCTTTACCTCTTCTAACTTGTTCTGCCACCTGACAAAAGACAACGGGGTAACATTTAATTTGGGCTTATTGATGTAGCATCTAAAATAAAGGCAGCTGTTGTAGCCAGTGAAACCTTATTTTAACAATGGTGTTGAGAAAGGGATTAACATTGTGGTTTTTGTTCCTTAATGTTCATGTTGTATCAGACTTCTTTCATGTATACTCTGGTTTTATTTTATAAAACTTGATTTCCATTCATTTACTCAAACCTATTATTATTTGATATAAGAGAGCTAATTCAGCAAACACCAGAATCAATGGAAACTTAGGTTTAGTTAACATTTCTACCTAAACAATTGGACCAGCGGCTCTTCCCACTGCTTGACCATACAATTTATAATTCAAATAAGCTAGCTGCTTTAATGAAATTAGAGGTCATTAGTGATCATTAATAAAATATGTATATAGTTTTTTCTAGGATATTTGAATTTCACACAGTCATTCATTTTACACCAGGGAATAGATTTCAGTAAACAATTTCATACACATTTAACACTGATCAAGGTATAAAGTTATAATCAACCTTTTGAAATTGGTGTAGAAACAGTTTCTAAGTTTTCCTCTCTGCTATGAGCTAGTATTAGGTCTTCAGCTATGATATGTACATTAGCAATGCAATGACTGAAAAACTATGGCCTTTCTCTAATCGTCAGGGGAATATTTAAATAACTGCTTTTCTATTGTCTTTGCTGTGATGTCTTAATTTTAGCAGCATTAATTAAAATACTTCAGCTACAATTCAAGTAGAAAGTGGTTGCATGATCATTACCTATTGATTTTAGAAACATTCTTCTAACAGAAGTATAATTTGAAAGATGGTTAATTTTAATGACAGGAATTTGTCTTCATTTTTTCTCTTTTGATAAATTGACTTTTTGTTGTGTGAAAATGTTGTGGATTTAATCAATAAATACAAAGAAATTGCCATGCTACTGTAATGAGTATGAGAGCTTGATTCCAGTCTTTCTGACTTGTACTGCTGTCACCTATTTTAAACAAGACTCCTTAACCTGCAGAACAGGGGTCCTTAACCTTTTCTTTGTTGTTGACCACTTTGGCAGGCTGGTGAAGCCTATCGATGGACTCCTTCTCAGCATACTCTTTTTAAATGCATAAAATAAAACACACATGATCATAAAGAAAACCAATTTTATTGAAATAGGGTTCACAAAATACTTGAAAAAAATTTCCAGACCCCCCAAGTCAAGTACCCTTGGCATAGAACTACCCCGGAGAGAAAACAGGTCATTAAATTGTCTCAATGAGACTATCAAACTGAGGAATACTACCTCCTTCGAATATTTTCAAAAAGGATTTTCATTAGATCCTACTCCAGAGAATGTTCTCGAGTTTTTGAAGACATCAGCAAATACAAGCCCTGGCAGGTCTGATAAGACTGGATAAGTTCTGAATATGACCCTGGCCTATGTGTTATCCATCACATAAAGGTAAGAACTTTAAACACTAGATAATTACATTTTTGGATGGGGAAGAACAGCAAATCCTGAATCCATCTACTATAGATGGAGACAGCACTCACTATGATGAAATCATGGATCTTTTGAAGACATTGTGAAATAATTTTTTAGGTTAATTTATTTTTAGTTTTCAACATTCATTTACACAAGATTTTGAGTTACAAATTTTCTCCCCATCTCTCCCCTACCCCCCACCCCAAGATGGCATGCATTCTGATTAACCCTTTCCCTAGTCTGCCCTCCCTTCTATCACCACACCACCCCCTTATCCCCTTCCCTCTTACTTTCTTGTAGGGCAAGATAAATTTCTATACCCCACTGTCTGTATATCTTATTTCTTAGTTTTATGTAAAAACAATTTTTAACATTTGTTTTTAAAATTTTGAGTTCCAAATTCTTTCCCTTCTTTTCTCCCCACCCACCCTAATCGGGGAGGAAGCAATTCTATATAGGCTATACATGTGTCATTATGCAAAACGCTTCCATAATAGTCATGTTGTGAAAGACTAACTATATTTCCCTCCACGCTATTCTGCCCTCTATTTATTCTATTTTCTCCTTTAAACTTGTCCCTTTACAAAAGTGTTTACTTCTGACTATTCCTTTCCTCCCTACTTTCCTGTAGGGTAAAATACCCAATTAAGCATATGTTATTCCCTCCTTAAGCCAAATCCTATGAGAGTAAGGTTCATTCATTCCCTTTCACCTCCCCCCTCTTCTTTTCCATTATAACAGTTTTTTCTTGCCTCTTTTATGTGAGATAATTTACCCCATTCTATCTCTCCCTTTCTCCTTCTCCCAATATAGTCCTCTCTCACCTCTTAATTTTATTTTTAGATGCCATCCCTTCATATTCAACTCACCCTGTGCCCTCTGTCTATATATATATTCCCTTCAATTACCCTAATAGTGAGAAAGGTCTCATGAGTTACGAATATTATCTTTCCACGTAGGAATGTAAGCAGTTCAACTTTAATAAATCCCTTATTATTTCTCTTTCCTGTTTACCTTTTCATGCTTCTCTTGATTATTGTATTTGAAAGTCAAATTTTCTATTCAGCTCTGGTCTTTTCATCAAGAATGCTTGAAAGACTTCTATTTCATTGAATATCCATTTTTTCCCCTGAAGGATTATACTCAGTTTTGCTGGGTAGGTGATTCTTGGTTTTAATCCTAGCTCCTTTGACCTCCAGAATATCATATTCCAAGCCCTTCAATCCCTTAATGTAGAAGCTGCTAGATCCTGTGTTATCCTTGTGGTGTTTCCATAATACTCAAATTGTTTCTTTTTGGCTGCTTGCAATATTTTCTCCTTGACCTGGGAACTCTGGAAATTGGCTACAATATTCCTAGGAGTTTTCCTTCTGGGATCTTTTTCAAGAGGCAATGGTGGATTCTTTTAATTTCTATTTTACCCTCTGGCTCTAGAATATCAGGGAAGTTTTCCTTAATAATTTCTTGAAAGATGATATCTGGATTCTTTTTTGATCATGGCTTTCAGGTAGTCCAATAAATTTTAAATTATCTCTCTTGGACCTATTTTCCAGGTCAGTGGTTTTTCCAATGAGATATTTCACATTGTCTTCTATTTTTTGGGTTTTTCTGGTTCTGTTTTATAATTTCTTGGTTTCTCATAAAGTTATTAACTTTACTCCATTCTAATTTTTAAGGAATTATTTCCTTCAGTGAGCTTTTGGACCTCCCTTTCCATTTGGCCAATCCTGCTTTTTAAGGCACTCTTGTCCTCATTGTCTTTTTGGACTTCTTTTAACATTTGGGTTAGTCTATTTCTTAAGGTGTTATTTTCTTCAGTATTTTTTGGGTCTCCTTTAGCAAGCTGTTGACTTGTTTTTCATGATTTTCTTGCATCCCTCTCATTTCTTTCCCCAATTTTTCCTCTACTTCTCTTGATTTTCCAAATCCTTTTTGAGCTCTTCCATGGTCTGAGACCAATACATATTCTTCTTGGAGGCTTTGGATGTAGGATCATTTATTTTGTTGTCTTCTTCTGGTTGTATGTTTTGATCTTCTTTGTCACCAAAGTAAGATTCCATAGTCTCAGTATTTTTATGGTCTCTGCTCATTTCCCCACACAATTATTTGACTTTTGAGCTCTCTGTCAAGGTACAACTCTGCTTCCAGAGTAGAGAGTGCTCTGCTCCAAGCTTCAGGGTTTTTGTGCAGCTGTTTTCAGAGCTACTGCTAGGCAACTGTAACTTTTCAGTTCTTCTGAGGTGGTATGATTAAAGAAGAGGTGTTTATTCCTCTCCTGGCCTGTGCTCTGGTACGTGAGTGACCTCAAGCACTCTTCTCTGCCCTGGAACTGCAAGGATTCCCCCTTCACAGCCACCACAAGCTCTGCCACACCAGCACTCCTCCTCACCCCAGGACCACCACTCAGGACTGCAATCTAGATCCAAGCAGGGCAAAGCAAGAGAATCCTGCCTTAATGCCAGCAAAGAGATCCCTGCACTTCCGCTCTGCTCAGATGCTTAATCCCCCCCACCGTCTGTGGTCCTGGAACTCTGGAAGCAGCTGCTGTGGCCAGATTGGGCTCTTTCCTCACCCAGGTCTGACAGAGGTTCCCCACTGACTTTTAAGATGTCTTTGGTGTTTGTGGGTTGAGAAGTCTGGAAGCCACAGCTGCCAGTGATTCAGTGCCCTGAGGCCTGCTCCACCTGGTCTGCTCTGGCCATGTCTGTGCTGGTGTGGCCCACACTGGGCTTTGCTCCATTCCGAGGACAGTGCAACAGACCCTTCCCGTTGACCTTCAATGCTGTCTTGGGCTGCAGACTTGTTTCACTCTGTCGTTTTGCGAGTTCTGTAGTTCTAGAATTTGTTTAGAGTCATTTTTTACTGGTAACTGGAGGAATTTGGGGGAGAGCTCAAGCAAGTCCCTGTTTTTACTCTACCATCTTGGCTCCACACCAAAATAATTTTTAAAAGTAGATAAAAGACAGCACTTGACCTATGCCAACTCTCATAGTATTCCTGGTATGGCTGTACCCCAGACATAGGTACTGTTTCTGCTGCAGCCTAGCATTGGGGAAAACTGGAAGAAGCACCAAAGGTTTAAGAGCTGTCTCTGCTTGATAATTTTGTGGGCTATCTGCTTCTGTACTTAACACTCAGCCAACTCTTTTTCATCATCACTAGTCAGCCCCTAGGCCAGGCTGACTGGGGATTATTTTTCACAACAGTAAGAGGGAAATACTTGAATAATAATGCAATAAAAACACGAAATAATCACTGGGATTTTGTTTAAAGATTGCTGAAAATAGGCAGCCAGAGAGAGGGAGGAGGGGACAAGGAGAGGGGAGAGGGTTAACATACTGATATAACATGTCAATTAAGAAATGATAACCAAATTATTTGCCTTCTTAATAAGGGGGAACGTGAGGGGGGGATGGGAATTTGGAACTCAAAATTTTTATAATGAATGTTAAAAATTGTTTTTACATGTAATCTGTTGAAAAAATAAAATACTAAATTGAAATAAAGAGAAGCAAGAGCTTATTTCTTGTACTTGTTTCCTTTTGTTTTCATTTCCTTTTCTCTATATTTTGGTATGATTGTCTATATTTCTGAGAGTTGGAGTGAATTCCTCTATTTTTGTTCTTTTAAAAAGTTATTCTTATGAATATATTTCGTATACACACACACACACACACACACACACACACACACATATATATATATATATATATACACTTCTTGAAATGTTGTAAGTTATACAAATGTTTATACAAAATACGATTTTGTATATTTTGTAGGACTTAGAAATGTATACTTATCAGAATGTTATTTGTGGGGCAGCTCTCACTCATGTAAACCTTGAGTCCAAGCCTTAGTTTATCACTGAGATCTTCTATGTTACTAGGCCAATTTGCTGGGCCACAGCAAATGGAATAATGAACAAGTCCTTTGAGTATGCACTCTGACCTTTAAACCAAGAATTCTTAACTTAACTTGACCTCCAGTCAAGGAGTCTATGGATAGATTTCAGGGGGTCTTTTAACTTGAATGGGGAAAAATCCATATTTACTTTCATTAACCTCTAACTGAAACATAGCATTTCCTTCAATTATTTAAAAATGTCATTCTGAGAAAGGGTCTTTTGGTTTCACCAGGCTGTTAAAAGAGGTTCATGACACTCAAAGATGGTTAAGAATCTCTGTGTTAAATGATGATAGAAATGTCCCACCTTACATTTATGTAGGACTTGAAAGACATTTTCCAAAGTACTTTTGTACCTATGATCTCATATGTTTCTTCCAATGGCCTTGTGAGGCAGAAGGCAAATTACTGTCCCATTTTAGAGATGAGACAGAGAGATGAAATGCCTGGCATGATGTCACGTAGTTGGTTAGTGAGAGAGATGGTACTAGAAACTCAGTCTTGACTTTTAATCTAATGTTCTTTCCCCTATTCTATACTGCCTCTCTGTTAGTTCACATAGTGCATCTCAAATAAAATGTAATTGATCACTACCCTCCCCCCTCCCATTCTAACTAATCAAGTGATATGCAGACACGGGCTAAAGATCACACTGTCGAGTGAAGGGCTTAAATGTCTATACTGGACACTTCAACTCACAAAGTTTTCACTGTGCATTAGGAGAGTAATAGGAACATAAAGGAGTTTCATTTCTAATCTTTCTTTAGATAGATAAATGGATGGATAGATAGATAGATAGATAGATAAATAGATAGATAGACAGATAGACAGACCAATAGATACCATGTTTCCTAGTATGGGGTTATCCTCAGTAGATACTAAAATACCACCTAGTTCCTTCACTCTTAAAGAGAGAGAGAAAAAAGCAAGATATTAAAAAAACCACTAGATAGTAACTCCCAACAATACTAGCTTTAAGCTGGGAGAAAAGAAGGAAGTCAAATAGCAATATTCACGGACCATGGAAGGATAGATTTAGAAAGAAATTTTAAAAATCTACAAGATCGGCAAGGTTGAACAATTCCACCTTTTTGTGCATGAATGATACATGACCTCTGGATTTTCTATTTTGGCACAGGAAGTTAGAAGAGGCTGTTCTCTGTAGTACTCAGACCAGGACTATTTTCTTGTACCTTTCAAAGATAGAGGTGTGTGCATTCACACAAAGGACTTCAGAAAGAAAAAAAAAACAGAGGTCTAATTGCAAAATTACCCACTTTTTTGTTGAATTATACATCTTATATAACTGGATCTTCAGAGCTGAAGGCAGACAGAGAAATAAATGTACCTTCTTGGGCTTTCACTGCACTTGCGGCAAGTCTATTCATGGCTCCTCAAAGTCAGGGAATGGCAGCAGGAAGGAAGTACTCCAATAAGGTATGTTATGTGGACATTTGACTCTAGCTATGAATGAACTCTGGTGAACTCGTTAAGTAGTCCTCAATTCCACTTACGATTTCAACTGAAGAAGATAGTCTTCATTTTTTCTCTTCAAAATGGCTTTGGACATTTCTAAAGGTATAGTGTCTGATGGAATGTCAGAAAACTTCCCCTCTCTTCCTCAATCCAAGTCAAGGGGCAACGCTCTTGACAAGCATATGTTTAGGAGCCTGTGAACATTTTGGCTATACAATTAAGCTTTGTACAAGCTCTGTCTTCAAAAACCTTCATGCAGCCTTCCCATTCTTTAACTTTTTGAGCCAAATTTATACAAACACATAGACACTGGTTATGCTCAGACCTCTAAAAAGCATCACCATGCATACGTTCAAGAACAAGAACTGAAACTCTAACCTGCCCATTTGGTCATGAATCTTACCAGAAGCTGGACGAATCTGGAAGCAAAATCAAATAAAAGCTAAATAGTGATGGTTTACTTAATAACTGGTCCTAGGGAGAAGTTTCACAAACATCTGAAGTGCTAATAGTCACTGGTGTATGGTGGTACAAATTTAATGATAAAGTTGCAAATTTGTGTTTGTTCTTCAATGATTTAATATTTCCCAGACTGGAGTTTGGACTTCAGCAATAACTTACTCACAAATACAAATCTGAATACCCTAGAGAAAGCAAGCACGACCTGCAAAAGCATGTTTAATTATTTTCTCTTCACTTTATATCTCCTGGGCTTTCTATTTCCTGTACATCTCAGTAAATAAGCCCACATCAAAACAGCACTTGACAATTAATGTTCCCCAGGGCTTTATTCCCCATTCTGAATGCCAAGACAGAGAAAAGGGCATTAATGTAAAATTAGCGAATAGGTGATATATTTTGTGATTTCTCTGGCACATGTAAAATGCTCAAGGGCTCAGAGTCTGTCATCTTTATCTCTGGCCCTGAATCTTATTCTGAAGCTAATCTGTTAATGGATATGACACTAAAGAGCCTCTGAAAATAAGGCAAGAGCGGGAAGGCATTAGAAACAATGAAAAATTGTAGACAATGGACATGATAGGACATGGTCTGCAGAAACATTCAGATGAAGCCCTTAGGATGTCTCTAGGTTAAAGGACACATATGTTTTGGAAGTCTAAACCAGACAAGTGCTTAGGGCCAGAAATCAAGGAGCAATCAGCTGACTGATGTTAGGATATTCAAGGGACCAAAAGCCAAAGTCACAACTAGATTGAAGGTGGATGTGGGTAACTGGAGCTAAAAAAGGCTAAGGAGTCAAAAGTCCGATAAGGATAAGAGAGTCAGCAGAAAACCAGGAAGTCACAAGACCTACGTCAGGAGCAGTATCAAATAGTGAGGCAGGGATTATTGGTACTAGGCCCTCCATTTATACTTCCTACTGACATGGAATTGTTCTTGAGCTCCAGACCCAGAAGCACGAGTAGGCAAGTGACTACAGCTGTAGAGTCAGAGGTCTATGGCTGAAGGTGTGTCCTGATATTAGATGGGGCAGGAGTAAAAGAGTTGAAATTGTAGGAGGTTCTTGACAATAATTGACCATTGCCACCAAAATATAAATGAGAAAAACATATTATCTTTACACTATAAAATGTTATTAATTTGAACTCTTTCTTTTTGGAAACTGATATAATTTGACCTGATTTCAACTTTGCCCTGTCTATGAAGATCAGGTTAGCTAAGAAGTTTAATATTATAAACAAGATTGCAGAGGGGTAGGAGATATTTAACCTACGGGAGGATTAAGTAAAATGAAAGTACTTTGAAAAGTATCAAGTACTATATGGCTAAATGCCATTAATATAATGAAAGAATTTCTAAAATATATAGAGAACTGTGTCAAATTTATAAGAATACAAGTCATTCTTCAATTGATAAATGGTCAAAGGATATGAACAAGCATCTTTCAGAGGAAGAAATCAAAGATATCTATAGTCATATGAAAAAATGCTCTAAATCACTATTGATTAGAGAAATGCAAATCAAAACAACTCTGAGGTACCACACCACACCTGTCAGATTGCCTAACATGACAAAACAGGAAAACTATAAAGGCTGGAGAAGATGTAGGAAAATTGGAACACTAATGCATTGATGGTAGAGTTGTGAACTGATCCAACCATTTTGGACAGCAATTTGGAACTATTCCCAAAGGAATATAAAAATATGCCTACCCTTTGATCCACCAACACTACTTCTAGGGCTGTATCCCAAAGAGGTCATAAAAATGGGAAAAGGACCCACATGTACAAAAATATTTAGAGCATCTCTTTTTGTGGTGGCAAAGAATTGGAAACTGAAGGGATGCCCATCAACTGGGGAATGGCTGAAGAAGTTGTGGTATATGAATGTAATGGAATACTATTGTGCTATAAGAAATGATGAGCAGGCAGACTTCAAAAAAACCCAGAAAGAATTATATGAACTGATGCTGAGTAAGGGGAGCAGAATCAGGAAAATATTGTATACAGTTACAGCCACATTGTGTGATGACTAACTTTGATAAATTTGGCTCTTCTCAGCAATGTAAGGTTCTAAGACAACTCCAAAAGGCTCATGATAGAAAATGCTATCCATATCTAGAGAAAGAATTAGAGTCTGAATGCCAGTTGAAGCATACCATTTGCTCTCTTTTCTGCTTTGTTTTTTCTTTCTCGTGGTTCATTTGATTGGTTATAATTCTTCTCTACATAATGACTAATGTGAAAATAAGTTTAATGTGAATGTATATATAAAGCCTATATCAGATTGTACACCATCTTGGGGAGGGGGAAGCAGAGGAAGGGGGAGAAAATTTAAAACTCAAAAGCTTGTGGAACTGAATGTTGTAAACTAAAAATAAATGAATAATTTTTTTAAAAAAATTCGAAAAAATTATAATCAAAGAAATTGAGAATATTCTATGTTTATATACAAATGGCTATTAATTAGCAATGCATTATGGAATTTGAAGCTAGAAATACCTGAAAGGTTCTAGTCCAACCTGCTCATGTGAGTCTTCTCTCCCTTTCATGAGGGCCATCTACTTGAACACCTCTTCTTAACTGTTCACTTGAGTTACTCTATGAACATGAAAGTAATATGACCGCATTTCTTGTCAAAGAAACTCAAACTTTTCACTAATTCAAATTGGCATTCTCTCTCCAATCTGTAGCTGTAGTGAGGCTTTGCTAGAGGAGCATTCAACAAATTTCAAAGTCCTCCCCCTTTTACTGTCCAATATATCTTTAATCATCATGCTTTTCTGCCAGTGTTGAAGGGCATGGATTGATCACCACAGCTGGATCTCCTGGATGTCTGGCACAGAGCCAAAAAAGGCCAAATAGTCTTCATCAAAATATCAAAGGGTTGCAATAAAAGGCCTCACAAAGTACACAGAGCAATTGCTCCATTAGATAGAAAGTTTGATAAAGAAAACACACACGGATTTGAAGCAATCAGAGCAGGAGGAGTGAAAATAAGAGGTCATTATTTTTTTAGAAAACCACCCCCCTGCCCTACCCCACCCCTGCCAGCCTCTGGGAAAGATAATAAGGCTTGGGAGGAAAGAATGGAAAATTTTGCAAATCACAATCATCCTCTCCCCCTGCAAAAAAAAATCAAACTGATTTGTTAGGCTTATAGGAGAAACCACACATTGCACATGGGCCTTTTTCACTTGAAAAATGGGCACCATATGCTGTCCATCTGTATCTTATGGACGACCTCCCTAGAATAGAATGCATGTAACACAGAAAGTGAGTAGCTAGATACACAAATAGCACCGTTATTTTTTCAAGTGTAATCACTTAGAAAATGTCTAGGGAAGCACCAAGCCTTTGGGGTTGTGTGTGTGTATGTGTGTGTATGTGTATGTATGTATGTATGTAATATTTTCGTACACACACATACACACTATACATATGTATATAGATCACAATACATATGTAGCTATCTATCTATATCTATCCATCTATAGATACATATTTTTTCCATCCTTTTATTTGCTTGGACAGCTCTTATTTTTCCGGGTAGCCTCCCAACGATAGTCTTTATGCCACACCAACATCCACTGTTTGGACTATGTGATTGACCTTGAGTCTCTAGTCACATATAAAAGTATAGAATCTTCCAAAACGGCCCAAAATCTTTAGCTTATGGTCAGTCAGTTCTACCTTGCTTTTTCATTCAGGTCTTGAAAAGTAGGGGGTGGGAACTTGATTGGCATTATTCATCCCAAACAACCCCGATCATGTTCCCCTATACAACCATTAACACCAGTTGTCCATTGCTTTGTAGAAGAGGTACAGACAGGGAAGGAGAGGGGAGAGCACTTTCAAATGATTCTGCTACTTTTCAAAAGTAGGGGAGAAGGTCACCTAAGGATGACAGTTCTGACTGGTTCACTCTCATGAAAGAGAAGTCCAAGCAGCAAGGGAATTTCTGGGCCCAGCTGACTCTCACTGAAGTTTTCATGGCTTCAGATGCCCCAGGCCCATTAACTCTGTCTCTGTCCGGAAATGAGAAGATCACTGCTGCTATCACATCTGGCATCCAAAGGCACTGCCACTTCCCTAGCTCTCCTGGCCTAAGGGTGAACATGACTCTTTTCCCCATAAGCCTAAATAATGTTGGAATTTGTCAAAGAGGAATTTTATTTCCAAAATTATGTAAGAGCAAACATACTCAGAGAGAGGAAGATAAAATGCTCACAGTGGCAAAACTGAGGCTCCTATCCTGGTCTCTCTACACTAATTAACTGTGGTGCTCTTTCAGCCAGAAAGGATGTGAAACAATTTAGTTTTCTCTTTTTTTTCTTTTCACTCAACATTTTAAAAAAAGCTTTACCACTAATATAATGGGATTTTAATTTAGCTTCAATGGAAAGAAAAATAAATATCGCCAATATAGTAAAGTTAAAAACTAAGCCAATGAGGCAGATAAAACCTCTCTTGCATGGAGCTTTCTCTTTTGTTAGTCATATTTCTGTTTTAAATAAGCACTACACACGGAATACTTATAACTTTCATCCCACTTTGCCAATATGTAGAGAAATCCAATTCAATTTTCTTCAATTTGTTTGTGCACAATAGCTAGGCAGAGCAATGGATAAAGTGCTAGACCTGTAGTCAGGACAACCTGAGTTCAAACATGACTTCAAACACTTATGAGCTCTGAGACCCTGGGCAAGTCATTTAACTTCTGTCTGCCTCAGTTTCCTCATTTGTAAAAAGGGGATAATATTAGCACCTACTTCCCAGGGTTGTTGTAAGGAAAAAAAATGAGATATTTGCAAAGGCCTTTGCAAACCTTAAAGTGCTATATAAATGCTACTTTTAAAAAAAATTCTTTTATAAAATGCAGTGATTCAAAGTTATTAAGTGAGTATATTGGCCACTAGAGGTAGTAGAAATAATACAAACTCCAGCATTAGTTTTATTAGATACATGTAGATACATGGAGGGTGGGAGACTGCAACTCCAATTAGGCAACAATATCATTGTGTGAGTTCCTTACTAGACAGTTAACGATTAGCTGGAGGCCCTGTGCAAGACAGAGAAGTGGATGATGGTTAATGATCCAACAAGTCATTGAGTGTCTAAAAAGGAACTACAATGTCACATAGCACTGCCCTTATGAAATATCCACTATTACTAGTAAAACATTTGGAGTTTATTTTCAAATGCATTTTCAACTCACTGTAATTCATTCTGTTGGAAAATCAAACCTCCAGGAATATTTTCGATCTGTCTGTCGGCATTTTTGTTCCCCACTTACAATAAACCAACTAGTTTCACTGGGATTAAAGTGTCATCTTCATAATTAAATTTTAGGCGACACAGCAAAATCAGTAATGAATCTGAGTTAGGAGAAACTCTACTTTCAAATGTTAGAGGACTAAAATTTAATTTTAAATGTGTTCCAGAGATCAGAAAGACATATTTCATTTGCGAAGACGTTAAAATGTAGACATTGCAAAGTAAAGAGTAATGAATCACACAGAGATAATCATCGAGTAATAATATATCAGCTTCCTCCCCTCCCCACTCCCAAATTCTAAGATAATCGTAACTCATATTTCTCCAGCTCTTAAAACATTTTCCTCCTAACAACTCTGGCAGGTTGATTGTGCCATCATTCTCCTCATCCTCATTTTTACCAATGAGGAAACTGAGTCACTTGATGCATCATGAATTGAATGTTGACCCTAGTTCTAATGCTCTGTCCACTTGCCCCTTGGGGAATGACAAAGACCACTTCACTTAAGTTTACAGGGAGGTGGAAGAGGATCAAGAAAGCTAGGCTAGTGTGTTTTTGAATGTGACAGAATGATAAATATTTGAGCTCACTGCTCCAAAAATGGGAAGTTGTGATCTAAATTAGAATTTTGATAACATAATTTGTACACGAAGACTTTGATATAAGTAGATTAAGCAAATGAAAAGGCACATTATCTTAACTGTATGATCACTGCACATATCCCCCTCTCATAAAAATTAGATAAGTCATTGATGTCACTCTTAATTGACAAGGGATATGCTCATTTTGCATAGCATTCTCTTACCCATATCTTATTTCATTTTAGTGCTAAGATTCGGCCTATTTAACAAAAGCATCTATAATTTATTAAGATTTATTTGAAAAATGCAAGACAAATTTAGAGACAGAACTGTACAAAGAAAACCATCAGCAGAATACACAGTGGATGAATATTAGTTGACAAGCCAGGACCATTCAAATTATTCAAATCAAGGCAAAGAACAAAGGAGATAAAAGTTTTAATTCTTCCTTTGCTCAAACTACCTGTAAATAATTTAGACATATCAGATGAAAAATTTAACACATAATCTTATTCATTTTTAAACTAAAAATAACAAAAGGAAACTAAATGTAGTCTGGAAGAATTTATTACAGCATCACTGATCCTCTAAAATATTAGGATATGGTATATGGCAAAAGAGAAGCATTTGAAGGGAAAAGTAAGAAATATTCCAAGTTAAAATCTCTGATGAAGATATCATTCTAGACAATGAAGAATAATGCATTAAGGAAAATCTCACATACATAGGTCTATGTCTACATATGTGTGCATATTTCGTTTTTGTAAATGTTTATATGGATATTTTCTGCTTCTTACATTACTATGATATCCTACGCATCCTTTCCCCTACCCCTTCTAGAGAGCCATACCATATCCGAAATAGTATTTTTTGGAAAGGAAGAAAAAGTCAGCATAATTTCTCGATACACTGAAAAAGTCCAAAAACATGTGCACTGTTGAACATTTGTGGATCTCCCACCTTCAGGAAGAGGAGGGTTGGGATTGTCTTCTCTTATTTCCTCCTGTCAGTCCCATTTGATTATTTAAATTTTGTTACATTTGCTTTTCATTTTTTGTTCTGTCATGGATCTTTCATTTAAATTGCTTTAGTTACTATGTATATTGTTTGTGGGTTTTTTTTTTTGCGGGGGCTACGATTACTTCACTCTGCATCAGTTCACATTGATCTTTCCATGTTTCTATGCATTCATCACATACATTATTTCTTACAGTACAGTAATATTCCATTAAGTTGACATATCACAGTTTGTTTAGCCATTCTCAAATTAACGGAAATCTGTTTTGTTTTCAATTTTTAGCTGTCACAACAAGTATTGCCATAAATGTTTTGGAGTACATGGGGATTGTTTTATTATCAATGGCTTCCTTGATATATAACCTAGTAATGGAGTCTCTGGTTCAAAGGGCATTTTAACCATTTCAACAGCTCTACCAAGAGCATTAATTAGGGTGCTTGTCCTTCCACAACCCCTCCAACATTGAGGGCTGCCTTTTTTCATCTTTGCAAATTTGTAGGGTGTGAGATGAAGTTTCAGAGTAGTTTTGATGTGCATTTATCTTATGATAGGAACATTTTTTCAAGTAGTTTTGAATACTTTGCAGTTCTTTTGAGAACTTTGTATTCTTTGACCATTTTTCTATTATGAAAAGGCTATATCATATGTAATGTGTCAGGGTCAAATCAAGGGCTATCAGTAATGGGAAAGTGACCTCTGTGGTCTTAAAAAGAGAAGACCCTCCAGGGGAGTACATGAGGAAAGTGGAAAGATAGAAAAGGAAGCATAAAGGAAGGAAGCCTTATTTTGGACGTGGGAAGGGCTTCCATTGATGAATGTTCCTATGAGTGAATATGTTGTTTAAATATCTTGAAGACCAAGTGTTTACCAGAGAAATTTGATATGAAGATTTTTTTTTCACTTGACCACCTTTCTCCTTATCCTAGGTGCACTCATGTTGTCTGTACAGAGGCTTTTTAGTTTCATGTTCCTTCTTCTGCTATAAACATATTATTATGTTCTTTCATTTATTTTAATCTTTTTTTTAAAGTGGCACTGTTAACATTGGCTCTTTTCTCTTCAGTCCTGATTCCTTCCTGTCTTGTGATATTCTCTCTTCCTCTCACCTTCATGTAATCCTATTCACTTTTTTGTGCCCCTTTTCAAAAGAGATTTTTCATTATCTTCATTATTCATCTTTTTCTTTTGTTTACTCAAGACCCTCATTCTCTTATTCATGGCTAACTTTCTTGGTATTCTTCATGCTATCAAAGTTTCTAAGGTATCTCTTCTAGGCTCTCCCCTCTAGGCACTTTCTGCCAGTGCCTTGTGAGACTTGCTCCATGGATTATCCTTTTCTACTGTGCCTCCCCTTCCAGAGCAATGTCAATTAATGATAATTATAATAAAGATAGGTAAACAGCAGCACACATTTATATAGCATTTATGTGTCACACACCGTGCTAAGTACCTTACAATAATTATTCCATTTGATCCTTATGACAGCCCTGGTGCTATTATTATCCTGATTTCAGAGGAAACTGAGGCAAATAGAGGTTAAGTGACTTGGCCAGGTTTACACAGGTAGTGTTTAGCCTCAGAACTTTGGTCTTCCTGATCCCAGGCCTGGCACTCAGTACTCTAGTCACTGCACCACTTAACAATGTCCCATGGTAGGACCCCTTCTCCATCAAATATTGGACCATTTTCCTTTTTTTGTTGGTTGTTTGACTGTAGTATTTATTTATATCAGCCTGAATTTATTTACTAGGCCTGGAGGTCATTTTCCTTCTGTTTTTATTTTTCCTGCTCATTTATCTGTTTATGTTGAAGCACTTTGAGTTTTCTCCTTCTTGAAATCTTTCGTACTTTCAGTCTTTCCCCCCTCATTTCCTTATAATTCATTTCCTGACTCCCTCCCTTATGATTATGGTTTCCTTGAGGTATGGATCTCTAAGTGTCTAAGTCTTCTCCCATGATGGGCATTTCACATTTCACCAGGCTGGGTCTCTATCCTAAGTAGCTTTTGGGTGGTCAAAGTCCTAGTTGGGCGCTGTACTCTCTCCCTCAGTTTGGGAGCACAACACAGCTCCACATATACATGGTATCCCATCCTGGTGACCTATCCCACTTCCTCTCTTCCTCAATTCTCTGGCCTGGCACTATAAGTTCAAGGCCTACTTTCCCCGGCACTGACGGTTCATTGATTTGTAGCTCTGGTGCTTCTGGGTTGCAGCCCCTAACAGACTTTTGCTCCTGAAGGGCTATTCAGCTAATTCATCCAAGTTGTCTACTGAGGCCTAAGCAAATTTCCACAGCCTGGATCTGGGTCTCTATGGGAATGGAAAGAGGGAGGGGGTAACAGGATTCAGGGTTGAGTTTTGATGTAAACCTATCACATATCCTTGAGTCTGCTAGTGCAGCCTTGCTACTGATAGCATAGGAAGTAGAGAAGGGGTGCTAAATGAATCTGGGGTCAGTGAGTATCAGTTCCTGGGTTTGGGAGGATTTTTTGAACCCTTCTGGATTCTAGACCATGGAAACAACTAAAGTTGCTTTATCTTTAGTGAATGATATCTGCTTTAAAGAGGCTTTAGAAATCATAGAAGTCAGAGACAATGTCTAGTCTGCCATCTTATCTATGTGTGAATGTTTTAAATGACAAAGTATGTTCATTTAGCTTAGCTCTCATTACTCATGTGTCAGGTTTTGTAATATTAAATTTCTAGCTGTTCAATAAATACTTCAGTGGATCTGTGATATCATCAACATGGTTATTCCTTCTACACCTCAACCAGTGATATTCTTTTACATATTGTCCAACATCCTTGACAGAGGTGCTAGAGACATTGCATAAATAGATAGATAGATAGATAGATAGATAGATAGATTTCATGAGAGCCAGTGTATCACTCCAGAGATAATATGGCATAATGGATAGAGGCCTGATCTCAGAATCAAGGAGACCTAAGATCAAGTCCCACCTCTAACACATGTGGGCTGTATGGTCCTAGACAAGTCATTTAACCTCTCAGTGCTTCCAGGCAACTAAACTTACAAGTCTTATAAGAACAGCTACAGATCTGCATTAAAAGGAGAAATGTCCCCACTGGAAGTTCCCTGCACCAGTGAAATCGCAAGTCCATTTAAAAAAAGATGGATTGTATTTAGGTGGTTAACTCCTTCCTTTCACTACACAATCAGCTTACCACTTTTTATAATATACATTTCCCAGATGATATTACTTATAATACTTCTTAAACATATTTTACTGCAAACTACTTATATCTACCATGCTTCTCTACAATGTCCTTTGAGCAATTTGCAACTCTTTGGAGATTGTGGAATTCTAAGATGTATAAGCATTCCCCATTACTAAGAAGAACAGTATTAAATGATTCTTCTCCTCCTTCTTTTCTTCCTTCCTCTTCTGTGTGTGTGTGTATTGTATATGTGTGCATGTGCACACGCTCACAGACGCACACATGCAGGAACAACTTGGGATCATTGAAAGTAGTACATAAATTGAAAAAGAAAATCCGACTTTCTCTTCCTCATTCAATTCTGCACCTAACCCACTGCCTTTCTTTAGTGCCTCCCCCACATAGTTCAAACAACTAGACATCTACCTGCATTTTACAGATCTTATTGAAAATATCTGATAATACTTTGTGGAATAATGCAATTAACGTCTGCAAGAAAGAGCACCTGGAGGAATTCATGATCCACTGGTAATTTTACTTCCATTTGGACCTACTTAGGGCATCTTCTGTGATAATAGCAAAGTTCTTTTTGCAAAAAAAATCCATTTCTTTGATATGCTACTTTGCTCTAACATGAACAATCAAAAAGAGTCACTGAACAGAGTCATTTTTATGGTTGTATTTGACAAATAATCTTGTATGATCTTATTATACAAATGAAAAATTATCTTGGAGGAGGGTTGTGTTTTGCTTTACTGAGTCAAATGATTTTTTTTTTTGTAATCAACAAATTATAAAAACAACATATATTTTCTCTGCAACTTTCAAGCAACTGCATAACTGTAAATATATGTTCTACTGTAGAAATATCATCTGAGGAAGCCTGACTCTTTTTCATATTTTCATCAAGAATGTATTTGGTATATGTATGGATCACTTTCCTATATATTTTATAAAGATGAGAAAGTTGACATATTACTCAACAGATATTGATGTTCTCTTGATCTTCTTTTCCTTAGTAGTATCATTCATGTTTTTTCCCTATTCTTTTGGTCAAAGGAATTCTCAATGCTCTCAAGATTGTGTCATCTCCAGCACAGATCTCTTCCATTCACATTTAGTTTAAGGGATGGGACACTAAGAGTCAGGGAGATCAGGGAAAGTTTCATGTAGAAATAATGCTTAAGCTGCATCTTAAAGGAAAAAAGGGATTCTCTGATGTCGAAGGAAGGAAAGAGTGTATTCCAGGAATGGGGGACAGCCAGTGCAAGGCATGACAATGAGAGATGTAGTGTTGTGTGTAAGGAATAGACAGAATGCCAGTTTGGCTAGATCATAGAATAGGGGAAGTTGAGTAATATACAGTGAAACTGGAAAGACAGGTCAGGGTCAGGATGTGAAGAGCTTTAAAAACTAGAGAGAGGCATTTATATTTGATCATAGAGGCAGAGTCCCTGGAGTTTACTGAATAGGGTCAGAGCTATGCTTAAGAAAAAGCACTTTGGGAGCAGGGAAGAGGATGGACTGAACTGCAAAAAGACTTAAACCAGGTAGACCAATTAGGAAGCTGTTACAATTATTTAGGCAAGAGGTGATGAAGGCCTGAACTCAGGCAGTAGCAGTATGATTAAAGAGAAGGGGTCAACTGTGAGAGCTGCTATGAAGGTAGAAACAGCAAGATTTAGCAACTGACTGGACATGTAGGTGAGGAGGAGTGAAGAGTTGTGTGACTTCCTCTAGCTCTGTTCCACAGCATGTGAACAGGAATGGAGGAGGTAGATTGTAGAAGAAATCCAAGGCTGATAAATGGCAACAAGAAAAGGGATAAGGGATTCAAGGATGGAGGACAGTGTTGAATTTAATTGGTTAAGTATTGGGTCATGCTGGAGAGGGATAGAAATGAAGTCAAAGCAGGGTATTAACCTGAGAAAGTACTGCTAGATGGAAGGACTAAGGGTCTTGAAAAAGGCAGAGAATGGACTTAAGATGGGTAAGACAAGGTATGAAAAGGTTAATAAGAGGTTATGGTCAAATAGAGGAATATGAGAGTTTTTAAATTATGGAAGTACAGATTACTAATAGGTAATATTGTCATATCATGTGTGACCTTCCTTACGTGTGGCTGAAATAGAGTGAAGGAGTAGATTATGGGATTTAAGGAAGATAAGGAATGAGGGTTGTAAGAATTTGAGGGAACATTAGCAAGGATATTGAAGTACCCTAGTATAATTGCAGGAGTTGTGGAGGTGAGGAAGACAGTGAATGGGGGGCTGAACTCCTTGGGAAGAAGCTAAGGGATACCATACAACAGCCAACTTAACATGTACTGGGAACTAAATTTTTACATTATGAACTTTTAAGAAGGAAAGGTTGTTGAATAATGCTGGTAAAGAGAGAGAGCCTGCAAGTGGAAATGGGGATCAAAGAATATTTTACTTACCCCTGGAAGAGAGTGGATCTATACTGAACTGTTAAATTACTGGTGATGATAATGTTACATTACTATGATGCTTTGACTCAAATAGCTCATTACTGGATATGGTACAGGAGAAAGTAGAAAGGGCACTCAAGAAAATTAATTCAGGAAGAGCAACTTGGAAAGAATACACACAGGAAAAAATGTTAGTGAAGGCAACACAATTTTTAAAGTCCTTATAGAATGAATTTCAAGAGATCTTAAGGAAATATTTCAAAAGGATGCAGAGACAGTACTTTTATCAGATGGAAAAGAGAGGAGAGGACTGAGAAGACAACAGATCTCAATCCTTATACTTACTTATTTTTATAGGCTATAAAGAGGGCAGGAAGCTAGACTTCTAGAAGTTTCATCTCCCTAAAAATAAATGAGAGAATAAAGAAAGTTTTTTGGTCAAAGCTAATGAAGCCCATCAAATACAAGTGTCCTATAGGAGAGGAAAAAGTAGAGAGGGAGAAAAAGAAAAATAAGTACACATGTCTATATCTGTCTCTATATACGTTTACATATATCTCCATACATAAATATGCCTATCTCTACATGTAAACATACACGTGTATATATGTACAAATATATACATATATATGTATGAGAGGCCATAGTGTAAGATTTATATGATTTATAGGGCCTGTGCCAGTGATTACATTTGAATAGGGACTTACTAAGCAAGGAAACTCCCTGTGACACTAAAGGTCAGCACTTTCTCTGGGATTTATACTTTAGAGAGTATTCTACAGCAGTGAGTGATTAAGAGACTTTCCCATGTCACAAAGCCTATAGGTTCCTGATTTTCTTCTTGGCTTGAAGATCAGCTTTCTGTCTACTACATCATGCCCTCTAGGTTGGAATTGGATATCAGAAACTAAAAGTATTCAAATAAGTAGATGAGAAGACAGAAAAAGAGTAGGTAGCTACTGAACCGAGGCTCATATCTGGGCTGAACAAGGGACAAAGCTTTTTCAAAGTCCCATCTTATAAGAGGGTCATTAAAAGCACAGAGAAAGCATGCGTGCACGAAGGGGATCAGGAAAAATCCTAGAGGAGGCAGGGAATGGAGAAGGGGGAAGAAACAATTAGGATCATCAACATGCAGAGAGAGAGAGAGAGTGGATCTTAAAGATTACTACCTAGTCTGACCTCTTCATTTTGTGGATAGAATAATAGTGAAGATCAGAAAGGCAGACTAGCATGTTCCAGGTTGTGAAGATACTAAGTATGGACTGAGCCCTAGTCCTTGGTTGCCAAATCCAGGGCTCATGCCACTGCATCATACTGCCTCCTTGGTGAATTAATGCTTCTGGTTACAGGACTTTATATGAAGTTCTGGCAAACAAATGAAGTGTGAACCTAAAATAACAATAATAGAGGAACCTTTGGAAGTCTCTGTCATCAGGTTCTCTGCATGGACCCCCTGACAGTCAAATCATCTCAGAAAATTCTCTAGCTTTGCTTTTAAACATGTCTGGAGAAGAGTTTCCAAAACATCATTGAACAATTCAATATCTTCTGATCTTTATAATCTATTCTAGGGATTGGGTATGGGAGAGAACATAATGGTATGGTCACTAATCAGTGCTGATAATTCTCTGTTCTCCAACTCAATGAACTGCCACTTGGAAGAGTGGGAAAAGACTAGATGAAAATGAAGGAAGGGAAGATAGGTTTGTACCCACTAAAGAGTAAGGCACTGGGATTTAAGCTGCTAAAAGAAAGATAAGAGCATCAATCTCTGTCATTTATGATTCTCCTCAACTGAAATCTTTCATTTTGCATTTTAGATCTACCTCTCCTTTTTATTCTACTATGTAAAGCTAGCAAAAACCTACTTGACTTCACTCATGATTCATGATTAATCCCCTCTCTGACCCTAATCCCTTATGCTTTTTCTTTTGTACACTATGACTCCACTTCTTCTACTTTTTTGTATGTAAGGGCTTATTCCCTACCCACATCTATTCAAAGCTGTGATGCTTCCCTACAGAGACCTTCAATAAGACTCAGCATATTCTTTAGTAACTACCACTAATAGATGCTAATACCTGCTATTCTGGACATAAAGATAGCAAAGGGACTGGACGTGAGATTTCACTGCTATAGAGAACTCCAAGGTAAATGTGTATGTCAGCATATGTGTATATGCACATATATGTGTACATATGTAACAGCTAGTATATAGCATGCCTGGTTTGAATTCACATCAAGGGCTGGGGAGTCTGTTCTGGGCATGCATAATGATGTGACCTTTCCCCTATTTCAGAGCAGTTGCAGGTATCCTTTAATTGTTTCTCTTCAGCCACCTGAGTGAAAAGGAAGGAATACAGGAGTGGAGCAATGGAGTGTACATAAAAAGGGCTTGAAGAGACAATCCTTCTCTTCTTTGAGGCTTTAAAGGAAAGAGAAATGATATGTCACAGGGCAGAGTGATCTCTTTGGTTTTAATATTATTTTTTACTTTAATGAAAATGACCAACACCACAGACTAGTTATTTCTATATATGTAGTGGGACAAAGAGGATTATACATTAAAATGCAGATCTCTATCATGTATTTTGCTTTTCTTCTTAAATATATAATAAATTAATCTATAGCTTTAAAGCTGCCCTACTTACTGGCTTCCCTTCTCTTTTCTCTCCATTAAAAAGATACTGCAGTGGTTCTCTTTTCTTTCCTTATTTTTTGCTACTTGATCTCTAACTCCCCTTGGTCTCTAAATCCCATGGAAAAAGAAAAGAGAAAAATAGAGCCCTTGTAGCAAATATACATAGTCAACAAAATAAATTCCCACCCTGGCTGTTGGCAAATGTATGTCTTATTATGCATCTTGAGTCCTGTACTTCCCTCTCAAGAGAGAAGTAGTAGCTTCATCATCAATCTGCTGGAAATATGGCTGGTCACTGCATTTATGAGAGTTCTAAAGTCTTTCAAAGTTGTTTTTCTTTGTAATGTTATTATTTTATAAATTGCTTTCCTAATTTTGCTCATTTTACTCTGCATCAGTTTATATAGGTCTTCCCAGGCTTCTCAGAAATCATCCTTTTCATAATTTCTTACACCATAATAATATTCCATTATGTTCACATACCATAATTTGTTTAGCGGCTCCCAACTATTTTCTAGTCATTTACTACTACAAAAAGAGATAAGACTTTTTGGCAGACATATATGGACACTTTTCCTCTTTCTTTGATCTCTGGGTCTAAGGGGATGTATGCATGGTGGATCAAAGGGTTTGGATCAAAGGGCATTTACAATTTAGTGACTTTATGGGAACAGCCATAAATTGCTTTACATGTTGTCTGAACCACTTCACATTTCTACCAAAAATACACAAGGCAGGAGGGGATCAGGTTCTCTAGAAGGAGTACTTGGGCACTAATGCTGGATTCAGTGATTGATAGTTTATACAGTCTATACTTTTCTTGAGAAAAGAAACGAAAAAGTATACACAAATAAGATATTGTTGTTCTGTGATCAAGAAATCATGTGGTGAGTTTTTTTTCTGTAAATTGGTTTGTGTGTGTGTGCGCGTGTATTAGCACTGATATCACAGTACAAGAATCTATTCTCCACTGTGTCCAGCAGCCCTTCTGACAATTATAATTGTCCTTTTTTGTCATCTTAGTCAATTTGATAGGTGTGGAGTGGAAGGTCAGAGTTGCTTTAATTTTCTTATTTCTAATTAGTGATTTAGAGCATTTTCACATAGTTGCTGATAACTTGGCTTTCTTCTTTTGAAACCCGCCTATTCATACATATAATTTGATGATTTATCTATTGAAGGGAATGACACTTGTTCTAATAAATTTGAATCAATTCCTTATGGATCCTGTATATGAGAACCTAATCAGAGAAAATTGCTGCAAAGATATTTTCCCCATTCTCCTCTTAATTTCAAATTCAATGGGTTTTTTATGTAAAAGCTCTTTAAGTTTTATAATCAAAACTGTCCATTTTTTCTTGCTTAATCACATCTGTCTCTTGTTTGGTCATGAACTGCTCCCCGATCCACTGATTTGAAAACAAATTTCTTCTTCGCTCCTCTAATTTGTTTATATTATCATCCTTTATGTCTAAGTTATGCATCTACCTGGAGCTTAAAAAAATATCTGGCATGAAATGCTAGTTGATGTCTTAATGTCTGCCAGACTGCTTTCCCATTTTGCCAGCTATTTCTACTGAATAATGAGTCCTTACCCCAGTAGCTGAGGTCTTTGGGTTTATTGAGCACTAGGCTATTAGATTCATTTGCTTCTGTAGGCTAAGTGTTTAATCTATTCTACTGACTGACTAACATGTAAAGCATTAAATTAATGCTAGTTATCATAATTATCACTATTATACCATTATTATTATTATTTTTAAAGCTAATTGATATCCAGTTGATTGACATTTGGTAGCGTTTAACCACTTCAATTATATTGTAGGGAACACCACAGTTGGGAGCTACTAGAAAAATTCCAGCCCCTTACATTTCCCCTTGACCCCTGGGGGGAGCAATGATCAATTGTTCTCTGGGGACTAAGCTTACTGATACAGGGGGGGTTGGAGTTGGGAAAATGGGACCAGAGGGGGGGCATATATGTATGTGCACACACATATACATATCCATTCATATATCTGGGTGTATCTTATATATCTATATCTATATCTATATCTGTATATCTATTTGGAGGCAGCTAGGTGGTTCAGTGGATAGAAAGTTGGGGCTGGAGTCAGGAAGACCTGAGTGCAAATCTGGCCTCAACAATTTAATGATTGAGGGCCCCTGAGCAAGTCACTTAACCTCTGTTTGCTTTAATCCACCAGAAAAGGAAATGGCAAACCACTTCAGCGTCTTTGCCGAGAAAACCCTATGGACAGTATTGGCATAATCTGGTCCATGGAGTGATAAGGAGTCAGACACAACTGACCCCAAAACAATACACAAACACACACACATAATTTCAGTACTTTTGAGGAAAACACTTGTGTGTTCATCTCTAATGTTTAATATGATTCGTTACTTTTCTGCTTAAAGCCTCTAGTTCCCAGTTGCTCCTAAGGTTAAGTCCAAACACCTTCAACTTCTTACATCCTACTTCCCCATTCTTTTTCTTGACCATTTCTCAATCTAAACTCTTTTCCATTTTGCTCAGGTGTGTCTACAAGGATACAGTAGCAGCAGCAGGTGGGCAACAAGACAGGGTTGCCCCGGGGATTCCTCTCCTTACAGAGATCAGCAAAGTAGAGCTGTGGGTTCCTTGCCAACCATTCTAAGAGCAATTGACATGCACTTTGGATGGGTCAGCTGAAGATATGACACAAGTATGAATAAATGGGTGAAAAAACATTTTATAAGCACTTACTTTGTGCAAAACACCGTGCAAAGTTCTGGGGATAAAACAGGAAAACAAGATAGCTACTGCTCTCAACAAGCTCCCATTTTAATAGTGGCAATCCATACATAGAGGAGGGTTCAACCACAGGGCAAATGGCAAGGCACGATGGTCCTTAGTGCACAGTAGCAGAGCAGATGGTAAACAGTGGTGGTTCTGATGACAAATAAGCTAGCTTGGCTGAAGTCAGAGGGAGATAAGGCTAATGTACAAATGTATCTTCTTTACTGGTAAGTCTATTGATAAAACCATATCAGTTTCTGACCATGAATCATCAGACAGAGCCAAGGACTTCGGGTTGAGATATTTATGCTTTGGATCCTTGGTAACTGTAACTGCTAAGGAGATGGGTGCTGTGACACCTACAGAAGCTCTTGCTAGGGGTGGTGGTGGTGGTGGAGCTTTCCCTGTGATTGTTTCCCTGACAGTGGGGGACATGGCTAGAGGTAATAGTTGGTGGCTTGAGGACTACTGATCACTATTACACAAGGGCTCTTTTTTCTGTATAGCTCTGGACCAGCTTCCACCTGGGCCTGAAGTGGGGTGATGGTCCTAGTAGTAAAAGTTTGCCTTCTACCTCCCTAAAATTATCTCACTGCTCTGACTCTTCCGGATAAGGAAACTTTGTTTGTACTTGGTCTAGCTATCCTCCATTACACTTTCCTTCATGATTCCAATCTACACTAATACTTTCTTTTCAGAACTCATATTAATACATTTTCCATATTCCCTTAGGGATATGAAGTGGAGGTGACGAATATATTTAAGGCTTTAGATATGATACAGAGAGCACCTGAAGAACTATGGACAGAAGTTTGCAATATTATACAGAAGTCAGTAAAATTTAAAAAAGAAAAAAAACATTCCAAAGAAAAAAGATCAAGAAAGCAAAATGGTTGTCTGATGAGGAAATAGCTAGGAGAGAAAGTAAAAAGTAAAGGAGAAAGGGAAAGATATACTGAACTGAATGCAGGATTCCAGAGAATAAAAAGGAGACATATGAGAAAAATGATTATTTTCTTTTTGTATTAATAACCAATTTTATATATGGGACTCAAAAATCCTCTTTCTGCTTTCTTATTCAAAGCCCAGTCTTTCAAGGACATTTCTGACCTTGCCCCCAAATTCATCCCACCAGGATCATCTTATCTAGGTGGAATTCTTATGTAACCACATCATTGGGTAGGACTGGGCGGAGAATAGAGTCTTTTGTACAGACTGCAAGAGACAGCATGATATGGGAATGCTGACATGATCAAAGTCACATCCCTCCAGTGCCTTAATAGAAAAAGCTCATCTCTCATAATAACATTCATTTTCTCACTGATAGTTTATGAATTAGGTTTGCTCTCTACCTGGTGGGACTATCCACTTTTCCAAAAAGATTTATGGTATTTAGCATCTCCATTAGGTATCTTTGGCTATGAGATACCATTGACCTCAATGTATTATTTGTTAGCATAATTAATAAATTGATTATTAATTACTCAGAAACTCTGTATTTCAGACTTTTCATTTGTCTCACATTGGGTTTTCTTAAATGAGATATGTAAAGAAAGGGAAGAAAACAACAGAATAGGAAAGACAAGAGATATCTTCTAGAAAATTAGAAATATAAAGGAAAAATTTCATGCAAACATGGGCATAATAAAAGACAAAAACAGTAGGGACTTAACAGAAGCAGAAGAGATTAAGAAGAGGTGACAAGAATATTCAAAAGAACTACCAAAGAAAGATCTTAACATCACTGATAACCATGATGATGTGGTTACTGATCTAGAGCCAGACATTCTAGAGAATGAAGTCAAGTGGGCCTTAGGAAGCATGGCTAACAATAAGGCTACTGGAGGTGAGCTATTTAAAACCCTAAAAGATGATGCTGTTAAAGTGCTATACTTCATATGCCAGCCAACTCGGAAAACTCAACAGTGGCCACTAGATTGGAAAAGATCAGTTAACACCCCAATCCTAAAGAAATATAATGCCAAAGAGTGCTCAAGTTTCCAAACAACTATGCTCATTTCACATGCCAGCAAGGTTATGCTTCAGGTTCTGAAAGCTAGACTTTAGTAATATGTGAACCGAGAATTACCAGAAGAGCAGGATGATTTTCAAAGAGGCAGAGGAACTAGAAACCAAATTGCCCATATTCTCTGGATTATGGAATTTTAGAAAAGCATCTACTTCCACTTCTTTGACTACACTAAAGCCTTTGACTGTGTGATCACAACAAAATGTAGCAAGTTCTCAGAGAGATCATCTTGTTTCTCTCCTAAGGATCCCGTATGTGGGCCAAGAAGCAAGAGTTAGAACCAAACATGGAACTGATTGGTTTAAGACTGAGGAAGGAGTATGACAAGGCTGTATATTGTCACCTTATTTGTTTAACTTCTATGCAGAGACCAACATGCTAATTTCCAGACTGGATAAGTAAAAAAAAACTAGAAATAAGGTTTCTGAGAGAAATATCAACAATCTCAGAAATGCAGATGATGCCACTCTGATGGCAGAAAGTGAAGAGGAATTAGGAAGCTTCTGGATGAGGGTGAAAGAGGAGGTTGTAAAAGTTGGCTTGAAGCTTAACATAAAAATAATAGATAAATAAAAACTAAAAACTAAGATTTTGGCAAGTGGTCCCATCACTTCTTGGCAAATAGAGAAGTGGAAGCAGTATCAGATTCTATATGGTTGCACTCAAAGATCACTGCAGACAGTGACTGCAGCCATGAAATTAAAAGACATTTGCCCTTCGGAAGGAAAGCTATGGACAGTATACTAAAAAGTAGAGACATCACCTTGTTGACAAAGGTCCGTATATCCAAAGCTATGATTTTTTCAGTAGCAATGTATGGCTGTAAGAGTTGGACTATAAGGAAAGGTGAGCACCACACAATCAACACTTTTGAATTGTGGTGCAGGAGAAGACTTTTGAGAGTCTCTTGGAAAGCAAGGATATTGAGTCAGTCAATACTTACAGAAATTAATTCAAGCTATTCACTGGGAGGTGAAATGGTGAATGTGAATCTTAAATACTTTGGCCACATAAGAAGATGGGACTCATTGGGAAAGATCCTGATTTTGGGAAAGATTGAAGTCAAAAGGAAAAAGGGATGGCAGAGGATAAGATGTATGTACAGTATCATGGAAACATGGAATATAAAATTGGACAGATTTCAAGAAATAAATTTCAAGGATAAAAGGGCCTGGCACACTATGGTCAACAGGGTCTTGAAGAGTCAGACACGACTGAACAACAACAAAATGAATTTGACCCTTTATATGCTGTCATATAAAGTCTTCTAGTAATAGAATGCACGTATTGTCTTCCTAATTAGAGCGTAATGGGATGGGACCCTGTTTTCTACTTCTTTTATAGGCAACACTGCATCTGGCCCACCACTGACCAGAAAGAAAATTAATACCTATTGACTTGACCCACAAAGAAAATTAAATATGAGAATTTACACAAGTGAATTTTCTATTCCACAATTTAGAAAAAAGAAGAATGAAGAAAATTCCCTAAAATAAGTAAGAGGTATTGCTCCGAAAGATTCCAAATCAAGCATGTGGCAATATGGCATAATAGAAAGCAGCAAGCAGAAAAAAGGTGGAGAGGCTTTAATTTGGACTCTTCTTAATCAACAATTTAGAGATTAGAGGTAAAAGAGACTAGGAATATGATAATCATCAAATCCTTGTCCCTCCTTACCTTTAGACAGATGAATGCACAAGACAAATAACTGTCTAGTTCTTTTTAAGATGTGCAGATCTTGTCTCTGCAACAAGGTCATCCTTGGAAACGGAAAGAAAAACTTAGCAGTACTCTAGGTTTAAAGTTTGGACCTTCAAATAAAGTTCTGGCATCTCCCTCAAGTTTAGTGGACCTCACCATGAATACTGATATTGGAAACAACTCCTCTATTGCGGTTCCAAAGGAAGGAAACAAGGCCAAACATGTACTTGTCAATGCTCTGCATGCTTTTGTACCATGTAATCTGTTCTCACTAAGGGTAAATTAAATTTGAGAAATTAATTTTTTCTAAATGAAAATTATTCGCTGGCTTATTGGATTCATTTTTAAACTATTCATCACAGCCACTTAAGTTTTAAACATTTTTGGATGACAGACTGAACTTCCTATTTTTGTTTTACCTATAATAACAGTGAAATTCTGCTTATCCTGTGATTCAATTAATATTCTTGTGAGAACTTTTTAGAAATCCATGAAATTATATTGCTATATAAAAATGCAAGAATTTTGATTAACAGATCAGAAAGGGCATGTGGAAAGAATGCTATTGGGTAATCCTAATATCCCATGCTAGTCATGAAACCAGTTTTATTCCAAAGATTGGGATGATTCAATCACATTGTGCAAATGGCTTGTTTTAAAGTTATAGTATTTGGCAAAGATGAATTAAAGAAAAATGACTGATCTTTTAAGAGATATTGTACTTTCCAAGAACATTTTTACATATTGGCAGTTTGAGTGTAGTGATGAGGAGAGATTCATGTCCCTCAGATGAAAATTAAATGCGAATCTTGGAGGAAATCATTAGGCAATATAAGATCAATGCTCCCTCCACATCGCTATCCCTCTTCTCCCATATATATAGTAAAACCAGTGTAAGATGTGGTTGATTTATTCCTAGGAAACAGGGGGGTATTAGCTGGATTTCATGGGTATGTAGGCACTGTCCCCTTATGTTTCAATGTGTACATTCTTTTCTATGTATGTATATATATATATACATATATAAAATATATTTTAAAAATTTATTTTAGTCTCATTTAGACTATAATGAAATGTACAAGAGATCTCAGAAAATAAAGTTAATTCTTTTTAAAAAATATCCCATTTTTTTTCTTCTGAACCTCCCTGTTTCTTCCTTATCTGTGTTATTCTAAAGTTCTTCAGTATAAGGTCACTCAAAATAAGGCAATATTTCAGCTCCTATTTAGTGAACAGAGAGATGTGAATATGAGGGGAAAAGCTGAGGAAGAAGATGGGCTAACTCTGAAGCACAGAAAAAGTCAAATGTAGCAGACCAACATAAGGACGCTGATGCAAGAACGAAGTCATTCCTCCTGGCTGTCTCTAGAGTGCTACCAGTCTTTCCAAGTTCAGAACGGTAACAGACTCAGGAAAGATGTCATTATAAATGATGTATATGAATCACAGAATTTAGAGAACATTTCATTTCATTTAGGAGGAAACTGAGGCCCAGAGTGGAAAAGTGACTTTCCTACAGTCATGCCGTGGTATCAAAGACAGAATTGAAACGCAAGTTCTCTCCCTCCAAATCCAGTAGTTTTTCCATTGCACTGAGCTTCCTAGAGCATTCCTGGTTTCACGTCCTGCCCCTTTGATGAGATGTTGTTCAGTCATTCAGTTGTGTCCAACTCTTCGCGACCCCATGGACCCTACTGTTCATGAGGTTTTCTTGCCAAAGACACTAGACTGGTTGGCCATTTCCTTCTCCAGTGGATTAAGGCAAACAGAGGGTGACTTGCCCAAGGTCACACAGCTAATAAGAGTCTGAGGCTGAATTTGAACTGAGATCTTCCTGACTCCAGGCATAGCACTCTATTCACTAAGTCATCTGACTTTCCCTTTTTGATGAAATACAGCAAAGTAATTCTTAAGGAGCACTCCCTGTATAAGAAAAATACGGTATGATAATATTAACCTTCATAATTCTCACAACATATTTATCTCCATCTGAATTTAGGCAAAAACTCAAAGTCCTTTGTGTACAGAACACAATGGGGAACAGACTCCATACCATGACAGTAGTGCTAGTACACACACACACACACACACACACACACACACACACATTAATTAAAAAAACTCACCACATGTTTTGTCAATGATGGGCCAGTAGCATTTCATTTGTGTATCCTTTCTTTTTTCTTTTCTCTTTTCTTAAGAACATAGACCTTAAGAGTTATTACTAAATCTAATGGCCTTTCTTATGCCCTCTTACTGGAGACCCCTCCTGCCCCATTCTTAAGATTATCATCTTTTCCTTTGTTTTCTGCTGGGTCACTTCTTCTCTTTGGCCATTCCTACTGTCTTCTCTTCTGCATCCTATTCTTGTAACATAGGTTTTCCCAAAGCCTTGTATTACATTCTTTCCCCCTTGGGCACCTCACATTTTCACAGTTTCACTTACATAACAGAACCAAGTATGTAGAGGAAATCAGATGATGTAAACTGTTTATCACCTTAGAACTTATCTAGATTTAGGCAGCTAGTTGGTACAGTAGGTAGTGACTTGAAGTCAAGAATACTTGAGTTCAAATCATGCCTTAGAGGCTTATTAAGCTTTGTGACCCAAAGCAAGTCATTTAACTCCTTTCTGTGCATCAGCTTCCTCATTTCCACAATGAGAACAGTACCATATACCTCAAAAGGCTGTTGGGAGGATCAAATGAGTTAACTTATGTAAAACATTTTGTGAACCATAAAAAGCTATGTGCTGCTTATATGTTTAGGTAGTCTAAACAACTCATTTTACAGAGGAGAAAACTAAGATCCTGAGAGGGACAGCAACTAGCAAGTAGCAGAAAACCCAGGACCACTAAGTTCAAATTCAGTGCCCTTTCTCTTATATTATATCTGAAGCCCTGATCTCTTCTGATTTGTATTGGCAAATATCCATAAGTCACCTTTACTTGGATGCTCCACCATAATCTTGTAACGGTCCTTGTTTGTCTTGTTAATTATGAGCACAGTTAAGCCTACAAACTCTGACGTTTTCTTGAAATGTTCCCTTCTCCTTGTCACCCCCACACAATCAATACTCAAGTCCCATCACTTTTACTTCTGAGATGTAGGTGGTATCTCTGCCCAATACTCTCATTCACCACGTTAACCCAGGTTCCATTATCTCTTAACTAGACTATTGCAAAAGTCACAACCATTGCTCCAAATTTGAATCTTTGCCCTCTCCATGCCCGATTATGGCAACCCTTCAGTATTCCACTTCAAAAAAACAATAATAACATTCTGTTTACTCTTCAATGCCTATCAAAGTCAAAACACCTTGGTATGACAATTAGGCTCCAATCAAACTTTGGGCCAAATTTTCCATTATGGTAGATTTGCTATTCCCTGAGCACATACCACAGATTCCCACTTCATAAGGCTGTATGCCAATTTCTGTTTTATCATTATTTGCATTTCTTATTCTCCTTTGGTCCTTCAGAAAAGAAGCTTTCTTTCTTTTTTCTTTTTCTCACATGGTATGTCCTTAATAACCATTTACTGAAATGAATGACTGGCCTTAACAACCTTTGGGAAATGAAAGTATTCTTTTTTTACCCTTTAATACTGATTATCTTCATGCCTTGCGCTTAACCTGCTCAAGGAACGCATATGAAACTGATCAAACTATTCAATCAATCAATATTTACTAAATGCCCATTATATGCCATATATTGTGCTAAGTGAGGTTGGGGAGAAATAAAAAAAAAGGGAGCAAAAGACAGTCCCTGACCTCAAGGTGCATCACAAATGAATCAAATGTGGGAAAAAAGATAAAAATAAATAAATGAATGAATGAATAAAATAAATAAACACACCAGATCAATAGGAAATAATTTACAGAGGGAAGGCACTAGAATTTAGAGGGGTTGGGGAAGCCTTCTGTAGAAGGCAGGATTTTAGTTGGGACTTAAAGGAATCCAGAGAGGTCAATAGTCAAAGGAAAGGAGGGAGAGTGTTCCAGGAATGAAGGGCAGCCAGATAAAAATGCCTAGGCACCACAGACCAACATATATCATATGCCAAGATAAGGTAAAATTGGTATATGATTTAGACATAAAGGATGATATCATTAATAAATTAGAGGGACATGAAAAAGTTACCTGTCAGATTTATGGATAAGTAAAGAGTTTATGACCAAACAAGAGGCAGAAAGGATAATAGGAAGTAAAATGGATAATTCTGATTACATAAAACTATAAAGTTTTTATACGACCAAAACCAATGCAGCCAAAATGAGAAGGAAAGCAAGAGAATGGTGAAAAATTTTTATATAAAGTTTCTCTGCTAAAGGCCTCATTTTTCAAAGATATGGGGAATGGAGCCAAATTTATTAAAATAAGAACTCTTAGGAGCCATAGTATATCTGGCATGGGACAATGTTAGCTAGATGAGCTCCAATAAAGTAAAAAAGGTCACAATGATACCAGCTGATCTGGGGTTTCCAAAGCACTTGATGTTACTTGAAGAGATTTTTATGCTGCAGGAGAGGTTTGCTGTAGAAGTCCTAGCATTAGTAGTTGTTATGCTTTTAAGAGAATATGCTGAGCGCATTTAGGTTCTTTCAGCCAAGGCTCAAAGGTTTAAGGACTGGACTCAGATTTTTATTTCTAGAACAAGTCTCTCCATTCCAAATTATCCTTCTTTTACCAAAGTGATCTTCCTAAAGCACACATCTGACCATGTCACCTCCCTCCTCAGTAAATTTCAGGCGCTCCCTATTACCACCAGGAGCAAATACAAAATGGTGTTTGGCATTCAAAGCCCTTCATAACTGAGCCCCCTTCTATCTTTCCAGTCTCTCTGAAGCTTTAATCCTACCAGCTACTTGGATTAGAGCCATAATTAGGGCTCTTCATCCCAGGGTGCCAATGGGAGAGGAGAGCAGAGGAGATGCTACAAGATATTTGGGAAGACTTCTTCAAGGAGGGAGCACAAAAGTTCTCCTTTGAAGGAAGTTAGAGATTTTATTATTTTTTATTTATTCATTTATTTAGCATTTTTAGTTTTCAGCATTGATTTTCACAAGAGTTTGAGTTACAAATTTTCTCCCCATTTCTGCCCTCTCCCCCACTCCAAGATGGAATATATTCTGATTGCCCCGTTCCCCAGTCAGCCCTCCCTTCTGTCATCCCACTCCCCCTCATCCCCTTTTCCCTTACTTTCTTGTAGGGCAAGATAGATTTCTATGCCCCATTGCCTGTATATCTTATTTCCTAGTTGCATGCAAAAACTTTTTTTTTGAACATCTGCTTTTAAAACTTCGAGTTCCAAATTCTCTCCCCTCTTCCCTCCCCACCCACCCTCCCTAAGAAGGCAAGCAATTCAACATAGGCCACATGTGTATCATTATGCAAAACCCTTCCACAATACTCATGTTGTAAAAGACTAACTGTATTTTGCTCCTTCCTATCCTATCCCCCGTTATTCAGTTTTCTCCCTTGACCCTGTCCCTTTTTGAAAGTGTTTGCTTTTGATTACTTCCTCCCCCTATCTGCCCTCCCTTCTATCGTCCCCCCTTTTTTATCTCTTTCCTCCTTCTTTCCTGTGGGGTAAAATACCCAATTAAGTGTGTATGGTATTCCCTCCTCAGGTCAAATCCGATGAGAGCAAGATTCACTCATTCCCCCTCACCTGCCCCCTCTTCCCTTTCTACAGAACTGCTTTTTCTTGCCACTTTTATATGAGATGATTTACCCCATTCTCTCTCTCCCTTTCTCCCCTCTCTCTCAATATATTGCTCTCTCATCCCTTAATTTTATTTTATTTTTTAGATATTATCCCTTCATATTCAACTCACCCTGTGCCCTCTGTCTATCTATCTATCTATCTATCTATCTATCTATCTATCTATCTATCTATGTATATTCCCTTCAGCTACCCTAATACTGAGGTTTCATGAATTATACACATCATCTTTACATGTAGGAATGTAAACAAAACACTTCAACTTTAGTAAATCCCTTATGATTTCTCTTTCTTGTTTACCTTTTCATGCTTCTCTTGATTCTTGTGTTTGAAAGTCACATTTTCTATTCAGTTCTTGTCTTTTCACTGAGAAAGCTTGAAAGTCCTCTATTTCGTTGAAAATCCATACTTTGCCTTGGAGCATGATACTCAGTTTTGCTGGGTAGGTGATTCTGGCTTTTAATCCTAGCTCCATTGACTTCTGGAATATGATATTCTAAGCCCTTCAATCCCTTAATGTAGAAGCTGCTAGATATTGGGTTATCCTGATTGTGTTTCCACAATACTCAAATTGTTTCTTTCTGGCTGCCTCCAGTATTTTCTCCTTGATCTGGGAGCTCTGGAATTTGACGACAATATTCCTAGGAGTTTTCTTTTGGGGATCTTTTTAAGGAGGCGATCTGTGGATTCTTTCAATTTCTATTTTACCCTCTGGCTCTAGAATATCAGGGCAGTTCTCCTTGATAATTTCTTGAAAGATGATGCCTAGGCTCTTTTTTTGATCATGGCTTTGAGGTAGTCCAATAATTTTTAAATTAACTCTCCTGGATCTATTTTCCAGGTCAGTGGTTTTTCCAAGGAGATATTTCACATTGTCTTCCATTTTTTCATTCCTTTGGTTCTGTTTTATAATATCTTGATTTCTCATAATGTCACTAGCTTCCACTTGCTCCAATCTATTTTTTAAGGTAGTATTTTCTACAGTGGTCTTTTGGACCTTCTTTTCCATTTGGTTAATTCTGTCTTTCAAGGCATTCTTCTCTTCATTGGCTTTTTGGAGCTCTTTTGCCATTTGAGTTAGTCTATTTTTTAAGGTGTTATTTTCTTCAGAATTTTTGGGTTCTCCTTTAGCAAGTCATTGACTTGTTTTTTCATGGTTTCTCACATCACTCTCATTTATCTTCCCAATTTTTCCTCTACTTCTCTAACTTGCTTTTTCCAAATCCTTTTTGAGCTCTTCCATGGCCTGAGACCAGTTCATGTTTTTCTTGGAGGCTTTTGATGTCGGCTCTTTAACTTTGTTGACTTCTTCTGGCTGTATGTTTTGGTCTTCTTTGTCACCAGAGAAAGATTCCAAAGTCTGAGTCTGTATCTGAGACCGTTTTTGCTGCCTGGCCATGTCCCCAGACAACTACTTGACGCTTGAGTTTTTCGTTGGGGTATAACTGCTTGTAGAGTAGGGAGTACTTTGTCCTAAGCTTGAAGGGATGTGCTGTTGTTTTCAGAGCTATTTCTACACAGTGAGCTCTGCCATGCCAGTGCTCCTCCTCCCCCAACAACTGCCAATCCTGACCAGACTCAGATCTAAGCAGGCTCTGCGCTCCTGCTCTGATCCGCCACTTAATTCCTCCCACCCGGTGGGCCTGGGGCCAAAAGCAACTACAGCTGTAGTTCTGTAGCTGCACTTCCTCCACTGCCCCCAGGGTGGTGGCCAAAACACAAACTCCTTTCATTCTGTCCCCTGCAGTTTTTCCCACTAACCTTCTCTGTTGTCTTTGGTGTTCGTGGGTTGAGAAGTCTGGTAACTGCCACAGCTCACTGATTCAGGGTGCTAGGGCCTGTTTCGCCTGGCTCCTTGTCTGGTTGGTCTGGGCACAACCCACGCTGGGCTCTGCTCCCTTCTGCTCCCAGCTCTGTGCAACAGACCTTATCCAGCGACCATCTAGGCTGTCCTGGCCTGGAGCCCTGCTTCCCTCCACTATTCTGTGGATTCTGCAGTTCTAGAATTTGTTCAGAGCCATTTTTAATTGGTGTTTGGAGGGTCCTGGGGGAGAGCTCTAGGCAAGTTCCTGCTTTCCAGCTGCCATATTGGCTCCGCCCCCAAAGTTAGAGATTTTAAGAGGTGGCAATGAGGAGAATACATGTAAGCTCTGTATAGTGGGGTAGACAATGTATATATGGAGGTGGAAGATGAATGATAAATTTAGAAAGAGAAAGTAGGCTGGTTTGGTTGAAATGGAATAAACAGAAATAAGCCTGAAAAAATGATGAAGGATGAGCCAAGAAGCTGCTAGAATTAATGAGAAATTATTTTCAATTCAATTGTGAAATTAATAGTTGTAAAGGGTTAATCCAAGATCAGTAATTTGTATTTTATCTTAGAAACACTAGTAAGTGGGGGTGGCAGAACCAAGATGGCAGGGTAAAAGTAGGGAGTTTCTTGCTCTCCCCAAAACCCCTCCAAATAACTATAAAAAATTACTCTAAACAAATTCCAGGGCAGGAGAACCCACAAAATGAAAGAGTGAAATAAATTTCCAGCCCAAGGCAATCTGGAAGGTTGAAAGGAAAGGTCTACTGCAACATGCTGGGAAAGGAGCACAGTCCAGCACAAAATGGGCCAGCACAGACTGGCTCCAGCAAACCCAGAGAAGGCCTCAGGGGAGTAAATCACTGGCAGCTGTGGCAGCTTCCAGACTTCTCAGCCCACAAATGCCAAAGACAACTTAGAAGGTCAGTAGGAAGAGTCTGTCAGACCTAGGTGAGAAAGGAGCATAGTCCAGTAACAGCCCTGGGGCAGTGACAGCAGTTGCTGCTTCTGGAGCTCTCAGCCCACAGATAATAGGGGGACAGAGCAGCTAATTCAAGGGGGATTACAGGGATCTCTTTGCTGGCATTGAGGCAGGATTCTTTTGCTTTGCCTGTGCTTAGATCTGGGTTGCTGTCCTGGGAGGCGGTCCTGGGGTGAGGTGGAGTGCTGGTATGGTGAAACCTGTGGTGGTTGTGGAGAGGGAATCCTGCTCATGGTACCAAGGCAAAAAACAGTACTTGTGATCACTCACAGAATACAGCAGAGGCCAGGAGAAGAAGAAACACCTCTTCTTTGATCATACCACCTTGGAAGAACTGAAAATTTACAGGTCCCTGGAAGTATCTCTGAAAAAAACTTCACAAAACTCCTGAAGCTTGGGACAGTATGCTCTGCACACTGGAAGCAGAGCCCTACCTTAATAAAGAGTTAAAAAGTCAAGTAATAGGACTTGCGGGGACAGAGCCAAGATGGCGGCTGAAAAGCAGGAACTAGCGTGAGCTCCCTGCCGAGTTCCTCCAAAAACCTATAAAAATGGCTCTGAACCAATTCTAGAACTGCAGAACCCACAAAAGAGCAGAGGGAAGCAGGGCTCCAGCCCAGGACAGCCTGGATGGTCTCTGGGTGAGGTCTATCCCACACAGAGCCGGGAATGGAGCGGAGTGGAGTAGAGCCCAGCAGAGCCCAGCGTGAGCTGCACGGACCAACCAGACCAGGAGCTGGGTGGAGGGTGCCCTAGCGCCCTGAATCAGTGAGCTGCAGCAATTACCAGACTTCTCAACCCACAAACACCAAAGAGAGCGGAGAAGGTTAGTGGGAAAAGCTGTCGGAGTGGAAGGAGTTCACGGTTCAGCCACTGCCTCCGGGGCAATGGAAGTGGGGCAGCTACAGCTGTAGTTGCTTCCGGCCCCAGGCCCACCTGGTGGGAGGAATTAAGTGGCAGATCAGAGCAGGAGTGCAGAGCCTGCTGAAGATCTAATCCCAGTCCGGGTTGGGGGTTCTTGGGGAAGGAGGAGTGCTGGTGTGGCAGAGCTGGCGCATCCCCCCCAAACGTGGAACATGGAACTCCTTAGTCTGCAAGCAGTCATACCCTGCTGAAAAACTCAAGGGTCAAGTTAGTTGGTTGGGAATATAGCCAGGCAGCAAAAATGCACCCAGATTCAGTCTCAGACTCTGGAATCCTTCTTTGGTGACAAAGAAGAACAAATCATACAGCCAGAAGAAGACAACAAAGTGCAAGAGCCTACACCAAAAGTCTCCAAGAAAAACATGACCTGGTCTCAGGCCATGGAAGAGCTCCAAAAGGATTTGGAAAAAGCAAGTTAGAGAAGTAGAGGAAAAATTGGGAAGAGAAATGAGGAGGATGCGAGAAAACCATGAAAAACAAGTCAATGCTTGCTAAAAGAGACCAAAAAAAATGTTGAAAATACACTGAAGAAAACAACACCTTAAAATATAGACTAACTCAAATGGCAAAAGAGCTCCAAAAAGCCAATGAGGAGAAGAATGCCTTGAAAGGCAGAATTAACCAAATGGAAAAGAAGGTCCAAAAGACCACTGAAGAAAATACTACCGTAAAAATTAGACTGGAGAAAGTGGAAGCTAGTGACTTGATGAGAAATCAAGATATTATAAAACAGAACCAAAGGAATGAAAAAATGGGAGACAATGTAAAATATTTCATTGGAAAAACCACTGACCTGGAAAATAGAGCCAGGAGAGATAATTTAAAAATTATTGGACTACCTCAAAGCCATGATCAAAAAAAGAGCCTAGATATCATCTTTCAAGAAATTATCAAGGAGAACTGCCCTGATGTTCTAGAGCCACAGGGCAAAATAGAAACTGAAAGAATCCTCTGATCACCTCCTCAAATAGATCCCAAAAAGAAATCTCCTAGGAATATTGTCGTCAAATTCCAGAGCTCCCAGATCAAGGAGAAAATACTGGAGGCAGCCAGAAAGAAACAATTTGAGTATTGTGGAAACACAAACAGAATAATTCAAGATCTAGCAGCTTCTACATTGAGAGATCGAAGGGCTTGGAATACGATATTCTGGAGGTCAATGGAGCTAGGATTAAAACCAAGAATCAATTACCCAGCAAAATTGAGTATCATGCTCCAAGGCAAAATATGGATTTTCAATAAAATAGAGGACTTTCAAGCTTTCTCAGTGAAAAGACCAGAGCTGAATAGAAAATTTGACTTTCAAACACAAGAATCAAGAGAAGCATGAAAAGTGATGGCTGTACTCCAATTACTAGAGAAGTAAATGGATTCTGCATTATAATTGCATAAATTTGTGAAATTGTGACACTAGGAATCCTTCAAATGAGGAAGAAAAAAAAGACTGACATTTTTGGGAGAAATTGGTCTTCACATGGTTAGAAAAAGTATAGTATTGCAAAAAAAATAGTGTTGATTACTCATTACACCCAATTACTGTATAGCATCCTTTGAAACATTATGGTTTGCTTTCATGTTCACATTAAAAAAGGCTCTTTTGCTGAATAACAAGATGAGAAGGGCAGAAAAATCCTTCTGCAATAACAACATCTCTCATTACAGAGTACTTAAATTTTATAGAATAGTTTCTTCAAATTAACCCTGTTAAGTAGAATGATTATTATTATCATTGCTCTTGGACAGAAGAGGAGAATGGGGACCAGAATGTTAAGGTGATATCCACATTGACATTTGGCAAATGTGTTCTTTACTCTTTACTTCTTTAATGTCTTCTGAGTTTCTGGACTTTTCCAGCATCTCATGGCTTTTTCTCACTTTGTAAGGTTGCCCCCTGCAGCTTTCTCACCCTGGAAGATTTCTCTAGCTCTGTGGCTCTCTTCTTCCATTGTGAGTTTCTCTGAGAACCTCAGTTTTGAGGAATGGTCTAGGCTAGCCCTCTTTCATTCCTTTTCCAGCTCTGATTCTGACTCTCTAGACTTTACCACCTGCCCTCACTTAATACCCTCCTCAGTCTTCTAAAGTACTTTTTCATGTGTTGTGTACCCCTCCCCATCTAAAAGTAAGCTCCTTGAGGACAGAGAACATTGCTCCCTTTGCTTGTGTTTGTATAACCAGGGCTTAGATTAGTATGTGCCTGGCTCATAGTAAGCCCTTAATAATTTTGTTAACTTAACAGTAAACATCACGGCTAGGTTTCAAACTCAGGACATCTAACTTCAAGTTATCACTAGTTCCACGACATCATGTTCCTATGTAACTAGAATGGGGAAAAGAAAATATTTTAAGTGAATAATAAAAATTTACAAAAATAAAAGATTTAACAAAAAAATGTCAAGTAATAGGCTGGGCAAATGAGCAGAGGATAAAAAATGCAGACTATAGAATTTTACTTTGGTGACAAAGCAGGTCAAAACATACAACCAGAAGAAGACAAAAAAAATCAAAGCTCCTACATCCAAAGCCTCTAAGAAAAATATGAATTAGTCTCAGGCCATGGAAGAGCTCAAAAAGGATTTTGAAAATCAAGTTAAGAGAAGCAGAGGAAAAACTGGGAAGAGAAACGAGAGTGATGCAAGAAAATCATAAAAAAACAAGTCCACGGCTTGGTAAAGGAGACCCCAAAAATACTGAACACCTTGAAAAACAGACTAACCTAATTGGCAAAAAGGTCCAAAAAGCCAATGAGGAGAAGAATGCTTTGAAAATCAGAATTGGCCAAATGGAAAAGGAAGTCCAAAAGCCCACTGTAGAAAATAATTCCTTAAAAATTAGAAATGGAGCAGATGGAAGCTAATGACTCTATGAGAAATAAAGAAATTATAAAACAAAAGCAAAAGAATGAAAAATAGCAATTAATGTAAAGTATCTCATTAGAAAAACAATTGACTTGGAAAATAGAACCAGGAGAGATAATTTAAAAATTATTGGACTACCTGAAAGCCATGATCAAAAAAGAGGGCCTAGACATCATCTTTCAAGAAATTATCAAGGAAAACTGCCCTAATATTCTAAAACCAGAGGGTAAAATAGAATTGAAAGAATCCATGAATCACCTCCTGAAAGAGATCCCAAAAGGAAAACTCCATAGGGATATTATAGCCAAATTCCAGAGTTCTCAGGTCAAGGAGAAAATATCACAAGCAGCCAGAAAGAAACAATTCAAGTTTTGTGGAAACATAATTAGGATAATACAAGATTTAGCAGCATCTACATTAAGGGACTGTAGGGTTTGGAATATGACATTCTGAAGGTCAAAGGAGCTAGGATTAAAACCAAGAGTCACCTACCCAGAAAAACTGAGTATAATCCTTCAGGGGAAAAATGGACATCGATTGAAATAGAGGACGTTCAAGCATTCCTGATGAAAAGATCAGAGCTAAACAGAAAATTTGACTATCAAATACAAAGCTCAAGAGAAGTATGAAAAGGTAAACAGGAAAGAGAAATCATGAGGGACTATTAAAGTTGAACTGTTTACATTCCTACATAGAAAGATGATATTTGTAATTCATGAGACCTTTCTCAGTATTAGGGTAGTTGGAGGGAAAAATATGTGTGTATATCTATCCATCTATCTATCTATCTATCTATCTATCCACACACACACATAGACAGAGGGCACAGGGTGAGTTGAATATGAAGAGATGATAAGTAAAAAGTAAAATTAAGGAGTGAGAGAGAGGAATGTACTGGGAGAAGGAGAAATGGGGAAGTAGAATTGGGTAAATCATCTCACATGAAAGAGGCAAGAAAAAGCTTTTACAGTAGAGGAGAAAAGGGAGGAGGTAAGAAGGAATGAGTGAACCTTACTCTCATCAGATTTGGCTCAAGGAGGGAATAACATACATACGCAATGGGGTATGGAAATCTAACTTACCATACAAAAAAGGAAGGGAGAAGGAAATAAGAGAAGGAGGTATGATAGAAAAGAGGGCAGATTGGGGAAGGGGGTAATTAGAAGCAACAACTTTTGAGGACAGGGTCAAAGGAGAGAATAGAATAAACTGGGGGCAGGATAGGATGGAGGTAAATGCAGTTATTCTTTCACAATATGACTATTATGGAAGTGTTTTGTATGACTACGCATGTATAACCTATATTGAATTGCTTTCCTTCTCAATGAGGGTAGGTGGGGAGGGGGGAAGAGAGAAAATTTGGAACTCAAAGTTTTAAAAAAGAATATTAAAAAAATTTAACATGCAACTGAGAAATAAGATATACAGACAATGAGGTACAGAAATCTATCTTGCCTTACAGGAAAAGAGAAAGGGAAGGGGATAAGAGAAGGCGGGGTAATAGAAGGGAGGGCAGATTGGGGGAAAGGGAAATCAGAATGCATGCCATCTTGAGTGGGATGAGGGGAGAAATGGGGAAAAAATTTGGAATGCAAAATCTTACAGAAGTGAACATTGAAAATTAAAAATTAATTAATCAATTAAACATGCTAGGAAGTCACTGAAGGTTCTTGATATAGTCAGACTTGTGCTTTAGAGAGATTATTTTAGCAGCTGTGTGTCAGAAAGACTGAAAAGAGACTGGAAGCAAGAGTCCAACTAAGTGGTTCTTGCAGCGGTTCTTACCTCTGGAAGGAGGTAATGAAGACATGAACTAGAGAGGTGGCCTAATTTATTAGCAAAAACAAAGGAAGTAGTCTGGCCTGATGAGTTCTTGAGTTAGTCATGCTGGTTCTTTATGTCATTTCTTCCTTTTCTAGGTATTTGCAAACTACCCCTTAGGTAATAATAGGTTCTTGGGTTTGGCTAGGAGTAAAAGTCAAGCTCACTTGCTTACAATGTATAGTTTCCATACTCTTCACTTTTTTGAAAATTGGGACAACAGCCCTTTTCATCCTTTGGTACCTTTCCTATTCTTTATGATCTTTCAAGTCAAGATAATTGACACTTATTTAGTACTCTAAAGCATTGGGCCCCTTTTAAATGCTCCCTAGAATGATACTGAACTGTAATCAGGAAATATTTAACAAAATAAATAAAAATACAATAAAAGAGATAAAATATTAATTTACAGTTTTCTATGTCAATGTGCAGTCCACAGGGAATCATTTCTATTTGAGTTTGACATCACTGCTCTAGTTTGCAAAACATCTGTTAAGGGAAAAGCAAGTTCATATGATAGGTAAATGCTGCCAAATAATACTATCACAGTGCAGAAATTGCAAAGATCAAAACCTTTGTTTTATTATGCTTAAACACAAGTGTAAGATTCAGAAAAATAACCTTGAACCCTAATTGGCTTTCAGACCAAGCTTTTTATGGAGAAGAATTACATCAGTGAGACAGAGAAATAAATTTCTAGTATATAACAATTTTTAAGCCCTTTTCAGGTCATAAAGGTCACCCAGGCATAGTCAAATAAAATCATTATATCATGCTTCCTCCAAAGTCATTAAGTTCAAACAAAAAGAGTTAGACTAATTTTGTAAACAAACTGACTTAAGATTTAAACAATGAGTCTGAAAAATTTACTCTATAATTCTACAATGTTACATGTAAGGAACTCACAATAGGCTGATTGGGAGGGAAAGATTTATAAAGTAAAAAGGTAACCAAAAAGAATCATTCTGCAAATAAAATTAGCTAAATCCCCTTGGAAAAGTTTAAATTTTTTGCAAATGCTATATTACCTTTTTTCTTTCTTTCAGATACTTATCTCAAGAATGTTAAAAAAAAAGTCTCTTAATATTATCATTCCATGAGGCAGGTTTTAGCCAGGTAAGGCTAATATTAACAGGAGACAGGCTTCAATCAGCCAAATCTCCAAGAAAAATTGCCCTGACCTCCAAAAGATAAAATTGAATAACAGGAAAATGAAAAAAAAAATTTCTAATACATTCTACACACATTATGTCATTTGAGCTACACAACAATCATGAGAGGCAATTAATGGAAATATTACCATCTCCTTTTTCCAGATAAGCAAACTGAAAGTCCAAGACTTTAAATGACTTTTTTACCCATGTTCACACAGCTACCAAGCTGCCAGAGGCAGGAACTGAACCCAGGCTTTCTCAACTCCAGGTCTGGCATACTATATACTACTCTACACTAACTATTCAGGTATGAATTGGAGTGAATGGCCACCAAGTTCCTTCCAACTCAAAAACTTTGTTTTTGATTATATGAAGTCAGTGTTAAGTCTCCATTGCCTATGCAAGCCTAGGAGTGGGGCTCACCATGAATACATTAGAATGGCCTTTTACTTCTTTGTATTTCCTATAACACTTGCATATAAATTTTTTAGTTCTTAGTGATTCCATGGGGAGAGGGAACAAAGACACAAATAACTGTGGTTTCAAAGAACTAGGAAAGTTAATAAACTTGAAAGGATCCTGACCAAGAAGGTAAAAAAGCCAGATTTGCTAGCTCTTACCATGCTGCCATATTATCTTGATGACTTATAACTTCAAGCACTCACAGTTCATTCAGGATCTCTTATCCCATTTCTCACATTTACAGTATGATAAATAGTTTAATTTTTCTGAATTTCATAATTTATAATTTCATTTGTATAAGAAACTCCTCCTGAATAAACTGGTTCTATCAAGGCAGATTCTGCCACTTAGATTCTTAGTTATTTTAAACTTGTAGCAATCATAATATACCAATGTTGCCCATAAAAATTGTCTTTTGTTATAAAGCTTACCAAAAAAAATCTTAGATTCAGAAAGAGACCCTAGAAAATCTGTGGTATGATACTTTTTTTAACTGAAAGTACAAGCCCTTTCTATATCATACCCAATAAGTGGGCATCAAGGTTTCTCTTGAAGACAGTTTCAAAAATACTCTTTCATTAACAGAATGGTTAATGGATGAAGGCTATTGAATTCCCACATGCCTCTTATTTCCCCTTAGGGTAGTCAGCTAGCTGCTGTAGTCAGTAAGAGTGCTGAATTTTCAGTCAACCTTATGTTACTTATTATAAATGTTCCCTCTAGGAAACTGCCCTGAAGGCCTGAAGACTCCCCTAGATGCTTATTATATGACCGTGATGTATCATGAATATAAAGTCTCAAATTAAAATACTTATTTTGAATTTGTAAAATCAGAATCACATCCATTATGTTTGGTTAGTAAACTTATGTTTATTTCATTTTGAATAAGATAATGAAGAAGGTGTAGGCCTTAGTATTAAACGGCCTTGCCAAAATAAAACCAAAACACAAACCCACAACCTATCAATGGAAAGAAGCAAAGGCTGAATGAAAGTCAAAAGTTCTAATGCTTTTTTTGGGCTAGGTTACAAATAGCCTCTGCCTAGACTTATGTATACTGAAGTTCTTTTGAAACTCTGCTAGACGGGAAATGAATATAAACTAGAAATAACCAATTTTTAAGACCTCTGCTGAGATTTATTCTTTGACAACTGACAGAAAGACTCAGAAATTAGCATTTTGGTAAAACCTTTATTTGTTTAAGATGCCTCTTAGCCAAAGAGACTGTCTGTACAAAAGGATTAACCTATTGACAATGACTTTCTAAATCCAATCTCATTGAATAACAAGTACTGCATGTGTTTACCTTTCTAACGCACCACAATTCACAATGAAGCTGGCTTTCTTGAAAAGGTCAGAATGCATGAAGAGCTGAATTTCAATAGGAAGACATACAGAAATTGGAAGCAGAATAGAATGGGGTTTGTTGAATATAAATAGAAGAGGAATTAAATGAATTTGGGCCATCTAAGAAGGAAAAAAAACCTGAAACACATTTTTAAGGCTAACAATATTTCAGAATTCTAAGCTATCTTCTAACTCACTATTCTCCTACTTGGTGTATTTCATGCTGTCTCAAGTGCCCCACTAACTGTGGTGATAATTTTGAGCCAGGTTATAGTATATCACTACTTGGGAGGATCAATATTCCTTTCTTATATTATACATTTCTAGTTCTGCTCTGATAGTCACTGTAGAGAAATGTCACTTCTGAACAGGTATGTAAAAATAAAAAAAAAATTAATGATGAACCAGCAGAATTTGAAGAGATGTTATACTGTGAAAACCAAATTTACTCAAAAGATGCCTTTCTGAACTGATTTATTTGGTGCCACTTAAAAAGTCCATTATACCAACAAGATACCTGCAAAATTCACCAAATCTTCATCAAGATGGGTCACATACCAGCACATTCCTTACCCACCACCCAAGAAAATATGGCAATTATGAGATGTCATGGAAATTGGGAGACAATTTGAAAATGAAAAGCCACAGTCAATGTTTCTTTCACATAACAGTAAAAAAAGATTTGAGGACATATAAAAAATGAAAACTAATTGTTTTTAATAGGACCCATAGCATTGTTTCTGGATAAATAATTCCCCTAGAGTTCTAGAGAAAAGAAATGTGACCTACTTTCTTCTCTTTGTAAACTGAATTATAAGAGTACACTATTTGATGTATTATTAGACTAATTCACAATATTCTTTCTTCTAACTTGAAGACATTGAGCACCAAAGTACAGAAAGCATGGAGCTCCAGATGCCAATAATATCTAGGGTATTTTCCTTTAAGAAGTATCAAGCCCAGAATCTTGACATCACTGGAATTATGCTTTAACTACCTGAGCTGTCATCAACTATTTGAATGAGAAAGTTCCAAAAGCCTATACAGTAATTTCCCTTCCCCAGCAAGGTCACAGGCCACACACACACACACACACACACACACACACACACACACATACACACACACTGCTTCCTTATCAAAAGATGTTTTCAGCTTTTTCCAGGATAGCAACAGATGGAGGCCATCACTCCCCTAACAGCCTTCCTCAACATCACCCCCAACACCTAATTTCTATTGATAACTTTTTTGTACCAGCAAAGCATTATATCTGCATTGTCACCAATTATACTTGAGGTAACATTAAACATGAACTGATTCACTGTAGAATGCTGTCCCTGTGTGTGATCACAATTTAAAGGAACATATGGTGTGTGACTCTTTCTACATGGTTGAAATGAGTGACTACTTTCCTGACAAATCATACAATAATACCAGTAGCTTCTAGTGGGCCCCTTATGTTCCAAACTACTGCCAACATGCAAAAAAAAAGATTGTACATAAACTATGGCAGTGACATTCTCACCAAAATACCTTTCACTTTGCTAATGAAGAAACAGTCTTTAATTAACATATGTTGGCAGCCAAGTTCTTACTGACCTATTAATCATTATGACATCTATTATTTTAATATCTTCATATAGAAGTATAGAGAAATAGCATTTAATTTTAATTTATCAGTTCAAGAGTAACTGTGGGGCCAAATTCATTTGGTTTCTCAGGTCTACATTCTGGTTTCAATTAGATTTTTGTTTATTATGTCAAGCTGTCTGGTCTGTCACATTGGCCCTGTTTTTAAAAGGCCTGTGAATATGCTTTAAGTGAGAAAACAGACTAACTGAGAAAGCATTTAACAATTTACCCGTTAGGGCAATTAAAAGTTAGTTTTTTTATATATACATTATCAGGGTCATAAGCACTTTCATATCTGGAAGCTTTTAGACAAATACAATATATCAAAATTCAGAACATACTGAAATATCAGGTTCTGAGTAACTCCATTGTCCTCCCTTTGTTTCCTCCTCTAAGTTCTACATTAGGCACTTGCCTAAAAGCCACGTTTCACCACGTCCCAGCTCCATTTGTTTATTGGCACTAAGAAGGCCAAGAAGAGTGTTTGAGAAACCACATCAGATCTCTGTTCTATACCCAGGCATGTGTTTTGTATTGAATTCAGCCCCAGGAAAGAGAACCTCCAACGAAAAGAATTAGGTTCCCTTTGCTTATACTCACTAACTTGCCAAATCGTGACCCTACCAGACTCTCCTGTTAGGCCTTCCCCATGCACTTAATCTTAGATCAGCTTCCATTTCAATTACTTATACAGATCTCATTCCCGCTGTATTTGATCGTAAGCACCTTGAGGAGAGAGACTGTATCATTTTCATATTTGCATCCTCACTACCTTGTACCCAGTAGGTGCTCAATAAATGACTACGCAAGGTACTGTTTTGTTTTAATTTTTTCCTTATTATTTTCTGCATGTTAACAAAATTCCCTAAGTCAGCTGTATCACAAGAGACATATAATTACTTCAAGTCTGAATCATCATAATCCCAAGTGACATGATTACTTTTTACAATAGTAATAAAAATCATTAGCACCACTCAGCTATTCATCAAAACATAATCCACTCAATCACATGACTGCAGCTCATTATACAACTATAAAAATCTCCTACACCCTCTCTCAACAATACTATGTCTACTACAATATCTGATTCAGGGCTGCAACTCTGGAAAGTTGTGTAATATCTCTCCTTTGAGAAAGAATATGAATAGGATGCATACTTGTCTGGATGACTAACATGGCTGAGGTACAGTTCTGGTAAGAGTTGAGAATGGATTAGACTGCTGTTGTCAAACTCCAGGAGAAACAGGGTCACCAAACTGCAATAAGCATCCCTGCAGGTGCATACTGCCATAGAGATGCACATATTAACTATCTATGTTCTATCTTACTTCTATTTATTTGGTTAAATATTTCTCAACCATATTTTCATCTGATTCAGGCCTCATTGGAGAATGTGGTCTGTGTGTTTGATACCCCTGGACTAGATGACCAAGTTTCTTCCAGCTTTAAGGTTCTATATAAAAAAAAGAAACCTCATCTGACACAGCTTTTTCTTCTATCATTCAATTTTGAGTCTGATTTAGGCTTATACTAATTTCAGCTCACCTTTAGTGCAGTAGAGATTTTTAACAAAACCCTAGTCACTCGTCTCATCACTCCAGTCCCATATGTCCAACTGCCTCCACCTGGAAGCTCTACTGACACTTGTAGTAAACTTGTTATGTTTCCCCATAGATTCACCCACCTCTTTTCCCAACTTCCCTATTCCTCTTCACTCAGGTTTAAAGTCTTAGAATAATCCTTGACTCATTTCTCTCACATCTCCTACTGATTGATTCAAATAACTGCTAAGTGATAGGATTTAGTAATTTCTATCTTCACAATATCCCTCATGACCATCCTCTTCCCTCCCTTAACGACTCTAACTCAGGTATTCTTCATCACTTGTCTGGACTTCTATAACAACTAGGTCTCCATGTTTCCACTTCCCCCTCTAAACCATATTTCATGTAACCATCAAAATAACCTAAGGCACCGTTCTGACTATACCATTCTCCTCCTCAAACAACATCAATGATTCCGTACTGACGATGATAAAACAGAAACTCCTTAAGCTGGGATTTATGAGGCTATACAACATAATCGCCACCTATATCTCCAGTCTTCTTTCACAGTACTTCCCTTCATTTATGTTGCAATCAAGTTGGAACTTCTCTTTTCCCCAAATAAACAGGTTACCTCGGCTTTTGCTCATTCCCCTAGGCCAGGAGAGGGAGTAGCTAGAGCTAAATGGACACATGGGTAAAGGGAAAAAAAACTCCAGAGCTGCTGCAGAATAGGTTCTATCAGCCCTAAATGGAAGTGGATGTAAAGAAGATATATGAGATCTGCACCCAAGGTATGCAAAAGAAAGTTGGTTGGACTCAGGGTTGCATACCCAAGGAGCAAAAACAATAATCAATCTTGAACCCTTTGGAGCTGGTGGGCAGAGGCTATTTGTATTTGAAAGAGTATTTTTTAGAAAAAAAGACTTTATCTGTTCCCCCTCTCTATTTTTGGTTAGAAAATTGGAGAAGTCGTGTTCCTTACCAATTTTGTCCCACTGAGTCGAGGAGGGAAGGAGAAAGACCAAACTGAATCAAGACCCTTGCCTCAGTGATCTTTGTTTCTTCCTCAACACCTAGAAGGATACTATCTATGTAGAAAAATGCTTAATAAATGGTTGGTGAAGGAGTGAATGGATGAATTCTCCATTTTCTCTTCTGCAGAACGAAGGGGCTATACTAGATGACCTTCAAAGTCCCTTCCTGCTTTAAGTCTCTAATATTATGAATTACTGCAGACTGAGAAAAATATAAGTAACTCCAATTTGAATTGCATTCTAAAATTTTTCTTTTGCAAACTTATAATGTGAAGTCAATCACTTGGAATTCAGAATCCATTTTCCCCACAGAAACAATGTAACATACAGTTTGGTTAGATCCCTAAGGCCACCCCATAAAAGCCTATATTATTAATGACACACCTCTAGTACAGTACTTTACAGTACTAGTCACCAGGGCATGATGTCCATAATGCTTCTAACAAAATGAGGAAATGTACATAAAGTGCTTTATAATCATAAAGCATCATATGACAAATGAGCAACTATTATTATGCTTAGGGAGAATTTGTAAGTGGTGGCAATTTGGTGTGCCCAAAATACAAGTGTACTTCAGCATTTTATGCATTTAAAAACAATGTTCTGAGAGGGAGTCCATAGTCTTCACTAGGACTGCCAAAGGAACTCATGGCATACAACAAAAGACAAGAACCCCTCACCTAGGTTCTATTTTCATTATTTTCAAGTATATATATACCAGAATTGGGTTACTGAGTACAGCCTTCCACTTTGGAGGAGACGTTTTATTGTTTGTTTTCTTTGGAGGGGGGAAGGAAGGGCAATTGAGGTTAAGTGACTTGCGCAAGGTCACATAGCTAGTAAGTGCATCAAGTGTCTGAGGCCAGATTTGAACTCAGGTTCTCTTGATTCCAGGGTCGGTGCTGTACTCACTGCACCAACTACCTGCCCCTAGAGTAGGCATTTTAAATTAGCTGCTAAGCCAGAACTCAAAGGATATACTAAAGAGGGAATCTTTGCTCCTCAAGTCTCTTATTCTAGCTAGCATTGAGGTAGAGGGTTAGGAAGAGGAAGGTGATAGGTTTTTGTTCTGTTACACAGCAGAACTGTGAGATCTCTAGCAGAAATAAGCAGTAGGAGAAGCTGATTATTAAGGCCTTTATAAGAAAAGAAAAGGAATTACTGGGAAGCTGGAGAGGAAGTGTCTCTCTCATATCCTTCAGACCATGTCAGCAACTGCTAGTGGCAGAGACCTGGGAAAACCTCCATTTCCACCATGCAGCAGGTAGAGTCATGTCTTTCCATGGAACACCCCTCATCCTTTCCACATTACCAATCTGTCTTCTTTCTCTTTAATAATTAAACACAAACATTCTCCAGGCCTTTCTCTTCCCTTCTGTCTCTGAGACATTTTAGTTTCCTTCAAGGCTCAGTTCAGTTGCCATTTTTTCCAGAAAGCATTTTCTTATTCCTGTAGGTTTTAGCTCTTTCTCTTTCCTCAGTTTATGCTTTTTCTACCTACTTGCTTGAAAGTTAAATCCCTAGAAACAGACTGTAAGCTCCTCAAGATCAAGGACCATTTTTCCATTTTTTGTCTTTTTATCCCCAGCACAATTCCTTGCTTGTGGTGAATATATTCATGTATGCATGAACACATTCATGCATGTATGTATGTATGCATGCATGTATGTATTCATGCATCTGTGTATGTGTCATCCCCAAGGATATGTGTAACCAGAGGGCTTTAATAACATCTTCTTGAATATTCTGGGCATATTGAGGCCTGAGAATAAGGCTCAACAGAGGCCTTTTTAGGGCATGCCAGTAATGTAACCATGTATGATGCTACTAACTTTTGTCCATGCATGTTAATGTTTGGGAATGAGACATGGAGAAATACTGTGATTGTGAGAGAACATGTAATAATTCACCACCATTGCACCAGTCAGCCAAGAGATAATTGAGAGGAATCCCAGCTGAGGTCTTACCTCAAAAAAGCATACAGAGGGACAAGAAATAATATGACACTTCAGATCACAGTCAGAAAGAAGATATATGGTATCTTGATGTCTTGGAAAAATAAAAGAGAGTGGAGGTTGAGATGATAGCCCATACCATGTAGTAGAGTGAATGGACAATCTGCTAGTTTGCAAAAATAGTTACAGAGAATGATTAGGGTCCTGAAAGGGCAATATACCTGTTGCCCTTTGGAGAACTACTTTGCACTTACTCTGTGAACAGGAGAGAAATGGACACCAAGAAATGTCTATTCAACAGCTGAAGATGGACAATTCACACTCAACAGTGTAAAGGATCTGGGTCAAGAGCCACAGGAAAAAGCAGCTTTATATTGATAACTTCTTACGGATTGTGGAAGTTTGCTAAACTTGTCCTGTCCTGATGGACTTTCTGCCTAGGCAACAGATGGCAGGCTAAATCTAGAGGTCGTTGCTTTCTTGATTGGTAACCCACATTTAAAGGCTCAAATGGAAGATGTGTCCTAAATGTCCTAATACTTTTGGGGCTTATTATTTTGGGGGGGTCAATGTGCCTAAAGACTTCCTCAGAAAGGTTAAAAAGATAGTTTTTAGAAGTGACAGCGGGCTAAAACAGAAGAACCTATAATGTGGGGCCAGAGATCAGTTCAACATATGAATTCCGGGGTGGGGTGGGGGTAGTGCCATTCTTATAGCCTAATGGTACTTAGTGATGCATGCAACTAGGTGGCATGTAGATTTTTTTTTAGGTTTTTTTTTTGGGCAGGGCAATTGGGGTTAAGTGACTTGCCCAAGGTGACACAGCTAGTAAATGTGTCAAGTGTCTGAGGTCGGATTTAAACCCGGGTCCTCTTGACTCCAGGGCCGGTGCTCTACTCACTGTGCTACTTAGCTGCCCTGTGGCATGTAGATTTAAGGCAAGTATTGTATATAGTGTATATGGGTGTATACATATATATGTAACTCCACCACGTAATATATATTATGAGCCTACATGTGCTATGCATATCTCTTTTATGCAGTTCTAGTATATGATGTTAAGCAATATGTACTTTGTACGTGAACTATGCTTTGTGTAATGTGATAAGAATGGCACATATGTTCTCTCATGTACTATGTAGGGACCGAAAATGCTTTACATGGAGGAAGAGCGTAGCAGGCATAAATAAGATTCAGCAAACAGCCAAGTGTTTCCTCCTTCAAGATCCTTGGCAAGTTGTACAGAAAAATATTTGTTGTTTCTGTATCCCTAGGGCCTAGCACACTGCCTGGCACACACAAGGTGCTTAATGCTTGCTTGTTAGTCTCTGATCCCTAAACTGGATCCCCTTCTACCATAGGGTATAATTCAGGGTGCTCACTCTTCTTTCTGTGATACTAGAAATAGACACCAGAGGAGACAACTTCCACCCTACAGTCCTTTCTTGGATACTCTGCTCACGTGAGTCTTCTCCAACCTACAGTTCCCATGTTGAACACAATCACATCAGGAGAGAGGCCTTTGGGGCAAAAGTTTCAGACTGTGGCACTCCATGCCTCAGGCACTACAGTTAAGCCTAGTTGTTGGGATGATTTATAATAAGGCAAGTTCACAGTTTTAAAAGCTAGTTCTGAGAAAATCAGACAACTTCCAAAGGTTAGGCCCAGAGTAGCCTGGAGGTTAAGGCCATAGAAGGACAGCCATTCTTCCCATTGGTGTTATTTCATTTCTATATATCTGTCAAAATGCCTACATGCCACAGCCGGAGGTACAATATGGGGATGGCGACAGATCATCTTTTATCAAAATGAATTAAGCAAAATCCCCCATTTTGAATTTTCTTGTTACCTGTCACAGAACAGAATCTAAAAATGAGTGGTGATTTATTATTCCATATATGTAGCATCTATCTTAATCTACCTGCACAGAACTAACACACTAAGCAGGATGTACATTTTTACATTGGCAAGAGAAAGCATTTGACTAAAAACTCCTGGCAGCTGAACTGCCATTTTGGCTTTTTACATAAGTCATAGCAGATGGAGAATTGGGTTAGATTTTTTCCCCTAATTCTCTGTTGCTGCTTTCTATGAGACCAGTCAACAGAGCTTACAGTCAGTCAACAAGATTTAAAGGGCATCTATTGTAAGGAGAGCCCTATGCTGGGCACTGTAGAGTAAGACAAATGGAAAGACAAAGCATGGTTCATAAGATCATCGTTTTAAAGCCAGAAGGGACCTTTAGTGGCCATCTAGTTTTACAGATGAAGAGACGGAGGCCCAGGAATAGGAAAGGAGCTGAACAAAGTCAAGTAGCATTAATTAATGGAAGAAGAATTTGAACCCATGATCTCTGATTCCAAAGCCAAAAGAAGTTTCAATATACTGAGTGGTGCATATACAAAATATAAAAGAACATGAATAAAAGAGAAATAAAAGTATATGTGCAAGTTAATTCAGCTACAGAGATACATGGACACCACAGCTAAAAAACTGAACAGAGGCTAACGTCCAGAGGAGAATAATTAGGAAATTTATGAATTCAAATTCTCATTTATTTGAATTCTTATTTGTATTGTTATTCTTAAGCAATGCTACTTTGTTAGCTTGAGAAGACCTGATTATAGATATCAATTTGTGAAAATATTGACTGAGCCTCTGCCGGGAAATAGAAACTGTGAAATTCTAATATGCTCATGAACTCAAACAGATTATCGTTAGCTAAGAGCCAGTAATGAGTATAATGAGGGAAGAAATTCAAACAACGGATTCTAGCTGATAATAGGAAAGGAAACAGGGCCCCAAATTAACGAATCTGGCAATTGATCTTCCTAATTTCAATATGAGCCTAATAACAAAGCACATAAATGCTTAAGGATTCTTTGAAGAATTGGGATAAGTGAATTTAAGGAAGGCTTCATGGAGGAGGTGAGCCTTAGTCAATGTTTCAGGCAAGAGAAAGTTCACAGTAATCTGGCAAGGAGGCAAGAGGGCATTCTAGCAGGTGGGTGGTAGGCTGTAATTTACCCAAGTGATAGGCTAGGGAAGGAGCTTAAAGCAGAGAGGCTGAGCTAGCATACACCAAAGTACATTACTAGGTCCATACAAAGATTGTGTGTTCAAATGACTCTTTCAACACTATTACATTCTCTGGCAGGATGGTTGTTATTGTTGATTTGTTTTTGGTCGTTTCTATATTGGCAATTTTGTTTGCTTTACCATCATGGCTGACAGATACATTTGATGGTACCAGATGCTTGATGTGACTGTCACTGATGCTCAGGTTTTTTGTTTTTTTTTTTTAATAGCACGTCATGGCAATGTAGAAATGATCCTATTCAGTGCTGCATTCTAATGACTCTCTAAGGTGCAGCTAACCATTTTGTGGGATTTGAAGGAAAAAATCCTTAAGAGGAAAAAGGTTTTCAGTGATCTGAAATGGAATGGTTAAAACGACTCTTTAATTTGAAGGCTTTGCTGTGAGGGGCTGGGAAGGGAGCATCTGGACTGGAACATGAAATTCAAATTGCTCTGAGCTTATAGGTTCTTGATTTGCAGGAATGTAATTTGGAAAACAGAAAAGAAACCTTTGGAAAAGGGCTAATATGATGTGAATGCTGTATTGTATGTGATTGGGCTCTTATGCTATTCAGAAAACTTCTACCTAGCCGAACCTTTTGGGTTATGAAAGCCGACAGAAAGAATGGAATTGACTACATGATTATAAACGATACAGTATTCTTATATATGAGTTTGAAATGAATAGCAACTGATTATACCTATGGATTTCTCCTTGAAGATTGGTCAGATTCCTTTGTAATACTTGAATGAACTTATATTCCTACTATATAAGGTGGAAGATAATGCTTGCATGTTAAAAAAAAAAGGTCACCAGCTGGTGATAGAATAGAAAGCTAAAATGCTAGCCTTTAAATTCTCTCCCAAATTCCTTTTATTCTTCATTATTTCAAAAAGAATTAAAAGATGTTAACTCATTATTGACGAACCAATTATGGAAACCCTTCCTGAGATAACAGTATTTAAAATCACCACAAACAACAATGAAATTCTTAAGTACTCTGTGATCCTAAAGATCCTACAAATCTCATGTAGGAACTTATTAGAACTATTCAAAGTTGGTGAGGAAGTGGGTCAGAGGGTAGCAGCTGCCTAGGATAGAAAAAAAGCACTCAAGCAATTCAAAGCAGATCAATCATGGAAAAAATCACTAAGAAATATCATTATGATTATCTCAATGTAACTTAATGGCTCTATTTTCCCTCTGGTGCCTGGTACCAAAATAAAAAGCTTCAAAGGCCAAAGCTGTGTCTATATGATGCCAAAATGCCCAATCAATTCAATTATACAATCAGGGAAGCTGGTTATTGGATTGAACCGACAAGCTATTTATCTGGTAGACCACATATAAACACATCCTAAGCTTTATTTGAGGGAGACGAGTGAGAATATTTGATGCTGAGACGGGTAAGAAAAACTAGAAGCTAAAGAAGCTGTTGAAAAAAATCAGCCTTCTTCCTAGTTCATTCCCCAATTCAATGACATTTGAGCCAATAGACTGAAGAGAATGAATATGTTTTTCTTTATATTTCCATAAAATGTACTTTTGGGGATATTTTATATAAAACTCTTCCCTGATATCCCCTTCTCCTGTATTCTATAACACTGAACTATCTTGCTACTTTTCCTATCTCCTTTTCTGTTACTACTCTGTTTCCTTGTTCACTCTTCCTGACGTTCGCCCTTCCTCTCCCCTACTAAAATTCCACAAGGTCCAAAATTATCTCTCTTTTCTTCTCTCTCTACATTAGGCAGTTCTTCCAGTTTCAATTACTGTATCAAAACATATGTTTCCCAAATCTACATATCTAGCCCATTTTCCTTCCTAAAAAACTCTGTTAATATTTTCTTGCTTTTATATGATCTTCATTTCTGACAAAATCTCTCTCCCTTTCCCTACCTAGCAAGTTGTTGCATGTAATACATTATTTTTAACAGGGTTGGGGTGGAGAAAGATGAAGTTCAATGAAATTAAAAAAAAAACCTCATGAACTGAGTGTGAGAAAATATGCTGTGTTTCACACCTATAGTTCCAGACTTCAGCAAAGAGGAAATTAAGTTGTACTTACTTATCTCTTCTCCATGACAGGCTTGGTCCTTAGAACTCTACAATGTCCAATTTACTTGCTCTGTTCTTTCCCCTAACACTGTTGTGGTTATTGGGTATATTGTTTTCCTGGTTCTGCTTACTCCAGTTTGCATCAGTTCATGCTTTTATGCATCTGTCTTCTCATGTTCATAAAAATTCTTCATATTTATAATATTTCAGAGTATAATATTATTACACGATGGAGCCAAGATAGCAGAGTCAAGGAAGTATTACAGCAGAGATCTCCTGCCATCCCCCTCTAGATGACTTTAACTCCTCAAACAGAATTCTGGAGTGGCAGAGCAATGAAAGGTCAGGGTGAGGCACTCTTCTGGCCCAAGAAAACTTAGGAGGTTGGATGGGAGGTATAAGGCACTAGGATGGGGGCTGCCCTAAAGCCCATGAGATTTAACACCAGTAGTGGGACTTGGTAGTGGTAATGGAAGCAGCAGCAGCTTTGGGAACTCTCAAGCCAGAGCTGGCAAGGGGACTGGGCAACTTGTCAGAAAGAGATTAGAGGGAGGCCCCTGTGATAGCACTAGAGAGAGGACAGAATGCTATTGGGAAATTCCACTGCCTATACCTGCTTCTGGGGTAGTTCAAAGGCAGGGAGAAGCACTGTTGGTCATGAGACAGCAAGGGTCCTGATGAGAGGTATCAGCAAGAATTTCTGGAAGAGCTAAAATGATTTTCAAATTCCAATAAGAGTGGTAAAGGAAAAGATGGGTAAAGAAATGAGAACTAGTCAGAGAATTTGAAACTCAAAACTTAACAACAAATGCCAAAAATCGGTTTTACATGTAATTGAGGAAAAAACACAATATTTTTCAAAAAGGAGTCCTATCAAATTCCTTTTATGACACAGATATTATTTTGATACCTAAACCAGGGAGAGCAAAATCTGAAGAAGACAAGTATAGACCAATTTCCCTAATGAATGAAAATACGAAAAAATTTAACTGAAATATGAACAAGGAGATTATGACAACATATCACAAAGATCATACACTATGACCAGATGGGATTCAGACCAGGAATGCAGGGTTGCTTCAATGTTAGGAAAACTATAAGTATAACTGAGCAAATCAATAACAAATACAACAAAATCACATGATTATCTCAAGATATACAAAAAGGCTTTTCACAAAATATAACACTCATTCCTATTAAAAACACTAGAAAGCATAGGAGTCAACTGATTCTTTCTTATAATTACATGTGTTATCTATCTAAAACCATCAGCAAGCGTTATCTGTAATGGGGGCAAACTAGAAGCCTTCCCAAGAAGATGTGAGATGAAGCAAGGATGCCCATTATAATCACTATTATTCAATATTGTATTAGAAATGGTAGCTATACTATCTATATCCCGAGAAAGAACTATGGAGTTTGAATGGAGATTGAGGCAAACTATTTGCTCTCTCTTTTTTTTCTCTTCTTTTTGGGGTTTGTTTCTTCTTTCTCATGATTCATTCCATTGGTCATAATTCTTCTTTACAACTTGACTATTGTGTAAATAAGTTTAGTGCAAAGGCATATGTAGAACATATATTGGATTCCATATCATCTTGGAGGGTAGAGGAGGGAGGGGAAGAAAATTTGGAACTCAAAAACTTATGGAATTGAGTGTTGTAAACTAAAAATTAAAAAAAAATCTGATAACAAAATACATAAAATGCATCATAAAAAAGAAATGCTAGCTATGGCATTAAATAAGAAAAAAAATGAAGGAATACAAATATGCAATAAGAAAACAAAACTGTCACTCTTTTGTAGATATGATGGTATACTTAGAGAATCAACTGTAGTCAGAAGAAATAAGAGAAATTCCATTAAAATAACTGAGACATTAACAAACACTTGGGAGTATATCTACCAAGACAAAACCAGGAATTATATGAACAAAATTACAAAACACTTTTCACACAAATAAAGACAGATCTAAACAACCATATAAATATTAATTGCTCATGGGTAGACGGAGCCTATATAACAAAAATGAAAATTCTACCTAAATTCATTTATTCAGTGCCATGTCAAACTATCAAAGAACTATTTTATAAAATTAGTTATTCTCTTCTGAATTTTCATCCTGAGCATCCCTCCTACCATATTAGCTTTAAAACTTTTTTTTAAAATTCAGTCTTCTTAGAGGCTTTTGTTGTAGGCTCTTTGACTTTGTTAACTTCTTCTGTCTGTATGTTTTGGTCTTCTTTGTCACCAAAGAAAGAATCCAGAGTCTGAGACTGAATCTGGGTGCATTTTCACTGCCTGGCCATATTCCCAGCCAATTAGCTTGAACCTTGAGTTTTTCAGCAGGGTATGACTGCTTGTAGGGTTAAGAGAACTATGTTCCATGTGTGGGGGGATGCACCAGCTCTGCTACACCAGCACTCCTCCTTCCCCAAGAACTCCCAACCTGGACCAGACTTAGATCTTCAGCAGGCTCTTCACTCCTGCTCTGATCCACCACTTAATTCCTCCCACCAGGTGGGCCTGGGGCTGGAAGCAACTGCAGCTGTAGTTCTGTAGCTGCCTCACTTCCGCTGCCCCTGGGGTGGTGGCCGAACAGTGAACTCCTTCTACTCCCGCAGCTTTTCCCACTGACCTTTCCTGTTGTCTTTGGTGTTTGTGGATTGAGAAGTCTGGTGACTGCTGCAGCTCACTGATTCAGGGTGCTAGGGCACACTCTGCCCAGCTCCTGGTCTGGTTGGTCCACGCAGAGCACGCTGGGCTCTGCTCCACTCCACTCCCCTCTGCTCCCAGCTCTGTGCGGGATAGACCTCACCCAGAGACCATCCAGGCTGTCCTGGGCTGGAGCCCTGCTTCCCTCTGCTATTTTCTGGGTTCTGCAGTTCTAGAATTGGTTCAGAGTCATTTTTTATAGGTTTTTGGAGGGGCTCGGTGGGGAGTTCATGCTAGTCCCTGCCTTCCAGCTGCCATCTTGGCTCCGCACCCCCCCCAATTCAGTCTTGCAGCCTATTGCCTGACTTTAGACTTGAAATTAGGGCTGAGCTCTGCCCCACTTCTGGAGGCAAGGTCTGGGCTCATCCTGTTGTTGCTCTCTTGGAGTGCCGAGTGTTGCGTCTCTTTAGGATCTCAGAGACAGGCTGGGAACTTGAAAATTTTCAATGCTCCCAAAGTGGTCTTATTCACGATAAAGTCTACTTCCTGTAGGTCCCCTGGTCTGGCTCCGCAAGTTCTTGACTTGGGTTCAGGTATGTGCAATAGCAGATTTCTGCTGGACTCAGTTACTCTCAGCCAGCTGTAAAGTTATGCTGGATCACAGTGATAGAAATGTATGTCCCCCTTTTGTCTGGGATTCCTGCCCTGGTTATTGTTCTAAAGCCTTGACTAGATGCTAGAAATGAAACTTCACTCTGATGCTGGGGTCTGAGCCACACAGTTGCTTGCTTCTTAGCCTCCACCTTTCTTTGTATACCGGCCAGGGCCTCCCATCCAGGAATCTACCTACAGGAATAGGTTCCCTTCTCAGTCTGCCCTAGATCTTTGATCTGGAACTGAGTAGTAGGTGACAAAACAGTCAGTTAACACCTGTATTCATCATGGTGTCCATAGTATGTGTCTTTGTGGTACCCCAACATAGGAATTGGAGTGCCTCTTTTTCCAGTTCAATCTCTTCCTGTGCATTAGAGTGCTCTATGGAGGAGTACTCCTGGTCACAAAGTCCTCAGTGACCAAAGACATCACAGTACGTCACCTATGTGGACCTGGGCTAGAAAAATGACTCACTGTGGCTTTTTCTAGAGTCCTCCATCAGGATTTGGTGTAGTGCATTTTCTAAATGTTGGGAAGATTTTTTTTTGTGAGGGGTGAGAGGGGGAGTTGATTGGCATTATACTGCTTCCTACTATTCTATAATCTTGTGGATAGTTTAAAAATTAGGTTTTTAAAAAAATAGATTTTAACCCCATAATCTATAATAAAAGATTACCACTGCCAATTGATAAATTTAATAACACTCAAACATTGGTAAAAGTAAATGGAAAGGATTATCATTACAATTTCATTAAAACTTGAATAGGCAGAAGTAAAAAGGAGGTAGACTTGTAGCATACTCATTAGTGTTTAATAAGATGTATACTTTGTTCAAAAAATGAAGCAAATACAAGAAAAGAAAATGAAATTGTATATTTAATGAATAAAATGTATGCTTTAATACTGAGAGATTAATTCTGTTGGGAGATTTTACAACTGAATTTTACTGATGTTGATATTCATTGTGTATAGTTAATGGTACCACCACTCTCCTAGTTACCTAGCATGGTACATACACCTAGATCCTGATTCGTGGGAATAATGAATTCTTGATGTGCTCCCATTTTTTGAATTCACACTGTGTATTTCCATTAGACAGGAACCAATGACCATATTCTACATAACTGTAATTTTGAATAGTGCTAATTTGAATACATGCAACTACTTTAGAGGATTCATTATTCTCATTAATTGGGACCCAGCTGTATCATGAAAACAACAAACCTATTTCAGGAGAGGAAACTTTTTTGTAAACATTCATTTTTTTTATTTCCAAATTCTCTCCCTCCATTCCCCCAGCTTCTGAGAAGGCAAGCAATACCCATCATACATGTGAAATCGGGTAAAATATATTCCACATTAACCATAATGTAAAAAAAGCAAGAAAAATAAAGTGAAAAAATATTCTTCACTGTGCACTCCCTCAGAGTTCATCAGTTCTCTTGTTGGAATTAGACAACATTTCTCATCATGAGTCCTTTGGAATTGTTACGGATGATTGTAGTGATCAAAATAGCTAAGTTTTTCACAGTTGATCACCATTATAATATTGGTGTTCATGTGTACAATGTTGTCCTCGTTCTGCTCAGTTCATTTAAGTCTTACTAGTTTTTTTTTTCTGAAATTGCCCCCTTCATTGTTCCTTAGAGCACTATAATATTCCATCACAATCATATACCACAACTTGTTCAGCCATTCCCCAACTGATGGGCACCCTTGGGGGGAGATTTTTGAGAGTCATAAGGTTCATCATGTTTTACATATTGCTCCTGTTATGAATAGACCCAGTTCTGTGCCTGATACTTTGCCTCTGCCCCCTTTCTCCAACTGTTTATTTCTGGAATCTTTCTATCTAGAATATATCATACTATAAAAATGACAATACTACAAAAATTAATTTATACTCTTAATGTCATATCAATTAAATTACCAAAGAATTATTTTATGAGCTAGAGTAATAGGACCCAGACATACAAAAAATATTTATAGCAGCTCTTTTTCTGGTGGCAAAGAATTGGAAAGTGAAAGGTTGTCTGTCAGTTGGGAGATGCCTGAAAAAGTTATGGTAAATGAACGTGGTAGAATATTATTTTGCTGTAAAAAATGATGAAGCGGTAGTTTCAGAAAAAAACTCAGAAGATTCGTATGAACTGATACAAAGTGAAGTAAGCAGAGCCAGGATAAAGATTTATTCAATAATAGCAATACTGTAAAGATAATCAACTTTGAAAGACTTAGTAACTCTGATCAAAATAATTTTCTTCTTGTTCAGTCATTTCAGTAATGTCCATCTCTTAGTAATCCCATTTGGGGCTTTCTTTGTAAAGATACTAGAATGGTTTGCCATTTTCTTCTTCAGCTAATTTTACAGATAAGGAAAATTAGGCAAATAGGGTTAAGTGACCTTCCTAGGGTCACACAGTTAGTGTCTGAGGCCAGATTTGAACTCAGGAAGATGAGTCTTCTTGACTTCAAGCCTGGCACTTGATCGATACAATGACCAACCACAAGGCCAAGGACTCATGATGAAATATGCTTTCTATTTACAAATAAAGAGCTGATTGACTGACAATGAAGACTAAAGTATATTTTCTTTTATTTATTTTTTCTTGCTTTCATTTTTGGAACAAAGTTAATGCAGAAAAAAATGCTTCATTCACTCATGGTAAGGGTGAGCAGGCAGTAATATATAATCAACTGACAAACTGAAGAATAAGAATAAAGAATGATATCCAGGAAGTATATTACAAGTAGAAAAGATGGGGTGGTTATCCAATAAGAGGAAGGAATAACAGTCAAACAACCAGAGTGTTCCCTACATGCCCTTGAAATGTCAGGAGAAAACAAGGGAAGTTTCGTGGACAACGGAGGGACCTCTTGTTGCAAACTTGTATGAGAACCTGGACAAGAGTCATGTATGATGGCCAGGCAAGCAGGGGTTACCATCTGCATCAGTGGAAGGAACTTCCAAACTGGCTAGATCATAGATCCATTTGAGTATTTAAAAGTATCCTCCCAACAATACTATTATATAAGTAGGAGTGGTATTGTTATTCCCAATCTAGAGATAATAAAACTGAGGTTCAGATAGCTAAAATGCCTGGCTTAATGTCACACAGCCCGTGGAAACCAGGTCTCCTGGTTCACAGTTTGGTGTTCTTTCCACTATTTCTCAGACCTCCTTTGATCACTGAAGCTGGTAGAGACCCCTCACTTTATTGTACTTGTAGAGAACTTTATTTATAGCACCCTTACTGCACTTACCACATATTGCCTTTCATAGTACACACTGCTTATATAAGCCTCTCTCTCTCTCAGGAGATGGTAAGCTCCTTGAGGGAAGGGAAGGACTCATATCTTACACAATTTCTTATTCAAAGTGTTCTGCATAGCCAATTCTCATCAAATATCTGAAGAATAAATGAATGAAGATGACAACCACAAATGTCATAACACAGGCTCCAAAATTCCTGGGAAAACTTTGATGGGTGATTTTCACCATTGTAATTCAAATAGAATCAAAGGAAGTGAAAGCTGTCTTTTCTAAGAATGTTAAATCATTCTTACTCCTTTGACACATTCTGCTCTTGACATAACATAATAACCTTTATAGCAATCTCAAATACAAATAGAGCAGCATTCAACTAGACTGAAAAAAAAAGTTTCACCGCCAAAAAGAAGTTTGGGTTGCAAAGAAATACAAGAGTTTAGCAAAGTCATGTGAAATAATGTTATATTAAAAAGTATACTTGCTCATAAACCAAAAACCAGAATAAGAAAACTGAAGACAGTATACTATTGTTTATAGAGGACTCTAAACCAAAATGATGTTCACACAGGACTATTTCTCATGTCTGTATTATGGAAAAGACCAATGGGGAAGAAGCAAAGGGAATGTGTCTCTGAGACCCAGGCAGGGAAGAAGAGTCAGCTTCTATTTCTGTTAAAGATGCAGTGCCCTAATGATGCTCTTGAGTATACACACCAAGTCTCTCTGTATAAAAAGGTAGGAGAGGAAAATTACCTACATTTTGAAATCACTAACTTCAGACTACTGGCACAGACTGGAGTGCAGGAACCTAAGATTTTCTCCCTACAATAGAGAAGGAATTTTTTAAAAATTCTATATTTCAGTGGTGAAGTTTTTATAACCTAAGACATATACTGTTCCTTGGAGACTAGACTAACTCAAGGAAAGATGGAAATATAAAAAGAATATTTACTTTAATATTATCTAATATCCTTTCCAAACATCATCTGTATGTATGTTCTTAAGAACTGAGGAAATGCTTAAAAGCACCATAGCCTATTGATGCTATTTTATTATTTTTAAAAAAACTTGCCCAAATGTAAAGAAACAAGATATTCAATCATAAAGTATAATCTCACGACTGCTTTATATTTGTGCTTGTAAAGAACTTCTACACTTTTACCAATGAGTACAAAGTTTTAGGTTCTCCTGCCTTGCAAGGAGAACCCCAAAAATTATGATTTCTATGACTAGTCACAGAATTCAATAAACACATTTTAATCAAAGTTAAGTATATTAATATTTATGGTTAGTTCCTATTTTCCCAGACACTATAAAAAATCAGTTCTTTTTGTGAATGTCATGACCTACAGTAGTCACTTGAATAGATAATATTAGAAGTTTTTTGACATTAGTCTTATAGGGCTGTCCTTTATTTAAGGGAGTGTAAAGATCGAATCATGAGCATGCTTCATCCAACATTCATTAAGTTTATGAAAGTTAAAGTTTGTCCACTAGTGTAGAATCAAAAAACAAAAGGACTAGAAAGAATTCTTTGGAAGATTTCTATTTCTGTAAGTTATTAAAAGCCTAAAGCTATCTAAATTTTGCTGCACGACCTTACTTCCCTTTTGACAGAATCTTTTCCTCTAGTTTTTCATACGTCCTATTGTATGAAACCAAAGACTCCTCTAAAGTTAGCCAGCCAGTGCTACAAAGATAAGGAAGCTGGTTCGGTGGTACCTTTCAATGATCAAAAAGGGAGCATGTTTAAATGTGTCTGTTGTGCTGTATAGTTCTGATAGGACTGAATGTTTTGCTTTTAGTTCTCTCACACCTCGGCCTGTAACTAGTGTGTGCAAATAGTGCTTTGCACCAGGATGACAAATTTATATGGTGCTGACAGCACTGCAGACATTCAGCATCTTAGAATCGATGGAGTTTCACATTTAATTAGTACAAATAATTAGTTAAAATAGGTAGCTGCCAGGTCTTGGGCAAGGTTAAGTTACTCCCTCACCCAGACCTACTGTGTCCTCCCTACCAGTAGGCCTCACAGCAATGTTCTAGGGTCTCTTCTCTCTCTTCCCCACAAACATATTTCTATCCTCCTTCCTGCCTCTTTCCTAAGCTATTTCTACCACTTGCCTCCCTCCATCCAACCAGACACAGATATAGAGGTCGTGCTTTGTGCTGCTTGCCCTGGACACAAAAATGTCTAATTAGAGCTTTGCTCATACCATAGTATTTAAGAAGAATCCTGTGAGTGGTGAAGGTCAGCTATTACCAAGTAGCAAAAAATGTCAGCTGATCATACCAATATATTATGAATATATGTGACCTCTTCTTTCTCTAATTCCAAACATGATAAAGCTAAAATGGAGATAATTTACCATAATCTGCTTTGGCGGGAACTAGATTTAACTGACCTGCATTCATAGCAGATTTAATATCTCTGATTTTGGCTCATCTTTTCCTAATAGGGGATCAGCTCTTGTTACCTTTGTCTGCACACCCAACAAATGCTATTACTGTGGTTTTTAGATCCCTAATACAAAGATGACTTTTCTTGCGTGCTCATCATAAAATATGTGTAATATCAGTGCGCTGTGTACACAATCAACCATTCCCCTGGTAGTGGCGGTGGTGAAGGCAGGGGTGAGGGTGGGGTGAAGCGGGAGGCTAGTAAATTGGTGCACAGGAGTCTTTGTGGAACTAAATAAATGAAAATAATGAGACATTATAATTCAGGGCACAACAATAGTGGGCTAACCATTTGAAATTTGGTATCATACTATTTTAAACTTTTAGTCATATTCTGCTGAATTTGATATTACCGAAGATTCTGATTTAACATTTGCAAGGAAGCTCCCCAGCATCCAAATCATTAAGGGGGAGTTTCAGGGGGGAGGGGGGGAAGGGGGAGGAAACCGCATCAGGCCAAGTTGATTTCCCAAGGATACAAAGAGTAATTTTCTACAGATGAGGCACACCTTTATGCACTCTATTGAAAATTAGACCTAGTGTTATACATTCATGATACATTTCAGGCTTCTTCAAAGAATGGGTTAGAACCAAAGTGTAAATCATATGCTTGTTTTTGGATTGCTTTATCTATTCCTTTATATATATATATTAGTCCCATTGTAAAATAGAGATGTGATTTTCCTTTCACAAGTCTAACTAAATCTTCACATTATGCAAATACACATCTGCTCCAAAAAACAAAGTAAAGAAACAATCCTCACTTACTACAAAACAACAAAGATTTCAAGGATATTGGAGTATAATTTTGTTTTTGCTTTATTTGCTTTAGCTGCATCAGGTCTAATGGTGATACATTTTACTAGCATTCTCATAACGATTAAAATTTTCCTTCAGAGTATATGGACCATAATAAGAGTCAATATATGGTAAATCTCCCCTTTTTATAAGCAGAGTACTTAAGGATAGCTACTTTAGGCAAATAAGCCTCTAAGGCAAGCTAATTGCATATATTTTAAATATTAGTAACCTAAAAACATAGACAAGCTAACACAGGAAACAGAGCTTGGTTAAACCTGCTATTTTTTAATTCCAGTAGCTGCTTTCCATCACAGTTGTGTCTGGGTTAGTCTGATTCATTCATAGATATCTTTCACTAAGCAGGGAGGTATATTTAAAAGTAAACTACCAGAAGGCAAACCTTTGAAAGCTACTCTCTTGCTTGTTTCTTTAATTTGGATGAAAATCAAAAACTCAGCATTGGAAAGGACCCCAGAGGTCATCAAATTTAACCCCTACAACATTGTGAACAATTGCTCATCCTTCCAGCTGCTTTCCCTTCTCATCTTCAGGATGGCTCATCTTCCATATTTATTTCTCTTAGCTTTCAACTAAGCAACATGCTTAGCAACAGCCACTGAAACCAATTAGACATTTATTGAGCACCAACTATGTGCAAGTCACTGTGTACAAGGAACAGAACTTCTGAAAGCATGCCAACAAAGAAAGGATATGATGACTGCACGCTGAAATAAACTGGAAGTTACACAAGAAAAAAAAAGTCATAGAAATCACTGATTTAGAACTGGAAGGGACCTCAGCGGCCATGCTACTTAAATCCTTCATTTTGGTGATAAAGTCACTTGCCCATAGCCACACATGCTGATAGTTCTAGACCTGGGAGGGACCTCAGAGGCCACTTAAGGCTACTCCTTCATTTTCTAGGTGAGTCCTCTCTGCTTACTTTCCTTGAGCAGATGAGGGCAAAAGTAAGGCAGAAAGAAGGAATAGATCTTAGACTACTTCAGGGAGGGCAAGTATCTCATGAGTTCACCTTTGATAGGTGGGAAGGAGAATCCTTTGAGGGAGTGGTCTAAATGTGACTGAATGGCTTTAGGGGAAAAATTCTCAAGGGTGTGCTGACATATTAAGTTATTATTATTCTGAGTTTCTTACCTAATCTCTGAACCCTTGCTTAATCTTGACTGTGAATGTTGTTATCTGAAAACACTTTAAATTGTAACTCCAAAATGGCTTGTGTTAGAGATTTTAATAACTACCTATCTTTGGATCTCTCTCACACAGTATATGGAATGGTTAAAATTGTATAAAGAAAAAAAAAATTTAAAAATTTAATTTCTTTATCTTTCAAGGCCTAGTTTCATCATGCCCACTGTTGACCTGGCAATAAGCAGTATACACTTCGTATAAAGACTGTGGACAAGTCCCTTTTCCTACTCTGAGAAATAGGTTCTAGTTCTAGTGGCTCTAATCAAGTATTTAATCACAGGAGCATGACTTCACTTCCCCAGGCCTTCAGCTTCTAACTGGTAAAACGAGGAGACTAGATTAGATGCCTCCAGACAGCCTTTCCAACTCTAAATCCTATGGCCTCATTTCACTTTTTCTCTAAAGAGTTACCTTTTGTGGGCCTACATTAGGAAAGACCAATTAAATAGACCATGGCTTTCTGTCTTCTACTTAGAAATGCACTTAGGTATTCAAAATATCCACCTATTTGATACCTTCTTTTTTAAAAAAATTAACATTCATTTTAAAAATTCTGAGTTCCAAATTCTCTCTCTCCCTCCAGGGACTCCACCATCCACTGAGGCATAAGCAATATGCATGCAAAATCCAAAATCCATTATGTATTTGCAAAACACTATTTCCATTATGCAAAACTTTTCCATATTAGCCCTGAGGTAAAAAAAGCATGGAAAAATAAAGAAAGTGAAAAACAAGCTTCAATCTGCATTCAGAATTCATCAGTGCTCACTCTCTGAAGGGGGATAGCATTTTTCATCACGGGTCCTTTGGAAATGTCATGGATCATTGTCTTGATCAGAGTAGCTAAGTCTTTAACAGTTGATCTTCATTACACTATTGCAGTTACTGTGTAAAATATTCTCCTGGTTCTGCTCATTTCATTTTGCATCAGTTTATATAAGTCATCTCAAGTTTCTCTGAAACTACCCTGCTTGATATTTCTTAGAGCACAACAGTATTTCATCACAATCATATACCACATCTTGTAAAGCTATTACCCAACTCACAGGCATTCCTTCAATTTTCCAATTCTTGGCCACCACAAAATGAGATACTATAAATATTTTTGTACATTTAGGTCTTTTTCATTTTTCTTTGATCTTTCTAGAATACAGACCTAGTGTTGGTATTGCTGGGTCAAAGGGTATCCATAGTTTTATAGCCCTTTGGGCATAGTTCCAATTTGCTCTACAGAATGGTTGGACACATTCATAAACACTTAACAACAGTGCATTAGTATACCTATTTTTCCACATGTCCTCCAGCATTTATTAATTTCTTTTTCTGTCATGTTAGCCAATTTAGCAAGTGTGAGGTAGTACCACCTCAAAGCAGTTTTCATTTCCAATTCTCTAATTATTAGGGATTTAGAGCATTTTTGCCTATGACTTTTGACAGAGGTTGAGACAGATAGTGACATGAAAGCAACAAACATGAGCTTGTACAAACTTTGGGAAATAGTGGAGGATAGAAGGGACTGGCATGCTATAGTCCATGGGGTCACGAAGGGTCAGACAGGACTGAATGACTGAGCAACAAAGACAACTAATAGCTCAGTTTCCTAGATATTTGAGAAATAAGGCCTTTATCAGAGAAACATGAAGTAAATAATTTTGTCCAGTTTCCTGCTTCCCTTCTAATTTTGTCTGCATTGGCTTTGTTTCTGCAAAATCTTTATAATTTCATGTAACCAAAATTATCCATTTTACCTCCCATGAAGCTCTCCATCCCACTTGGACGTAAATTCTTCCCTTACCCATAGATCTGACAGTTGTTTTTCCATGCTCCCCAATTTGCTTATAATATCACCTTCTATTTCTAAATCATGTGCCAATTTTGTCCTTTCTTTGTATACAATATGATATGTTGATCTATGTCTAGTTTCTGCTAGACTGCTTTAACCTTTTCCCTAGCAGTTTTTTTTTTTCAAATAATGAGTTCTTGACCACAAAGCTTGGATCTCTGGGCTCATCAAACACTAAATCAATATGGTCGTTTACTATTTTATATTGCATATCTAATCTATTTCACTGATCCACCACACTATTTCTTAGCCAGTATCGAATTATTTTGATGATTACTGCTTTATAATACAGTTTGAAATCTGGTAGTGCTAGGTTACCTTCCTTGACATGTTTTTCCATTGACTTTGCTGATTTATTCTTCCATACGAATTTTCTTCTTTTCTTCTAGCTCTGTAAAATAATTCTTTGGTGGGTTGATTGGTATGGTACAGAATCAGCAAATTAACTTGGGTAGAATTGACATTTTTATTATATTTTCTTGGCCTACCCATGAGCAATTGATATTTCTCCATTTGTTTAAATCTATTTGTGTGAAAAGTGTTTTGTAACTGAGTTCTTATTTAGTTCCTCAGTGTGGCTTGGAAGGTAGATTCCCAAGTATTTTTTACTGTCTTCAGTTATTTAAAATGCAATTTCACTTTTTATCTATTCCCAAATGGGTGTTGTTGGCAATATATAGAAATTGTGATGATTTATGTGGGTTTATTTCATACCCTGGGATTTTGCTAAAGTTAATTTTTTTCAACTAGTTTTTTAGTTAACCCTAGAAGGTTCTCTGAGCATACCATCATATCATCTGCAAAGAGAAACAGCTTTGTTTCCTCATTGCCTATTTTTATTCCTTTAATTTCTTTGTTCTTATCTTATTGCTATAGCTAGAATTTCTAAAGCAATATTAAATAACAATGTTGACAATAGTCATCTTTGTTTCAGTCCAGATCTTACTAGGAATGCCTATAATTTATTTCCACTACCAATAATTATTATTCTTGGTTTTAGATTGATACTACTTATGATTTTAAAAAGGATGCATTTATTTCTATGCTTTCTGTTTTCAAAAGGAGTGGATGTCATATATTGTCAAAAGCTTTTTCTGCATCTATTGAGATAATCATATGATTTTTGTTGTAGTTGATATTGATATGATCAACTGTGCTTAAATTTTTCCTATAATGAAGCAGCCTTGCATTCATGGAATAAATCCCACTTGGTCATAATGTATGATTTTTGTGATATATTGCTATAATCTCCTTGCTAATATTTAAAAAAAATTATTCATATTCATTAGGGAAAGTGGCCTATACTTTTCTTTCTCTGTTTTTCTCTCCCTGGTTTAGGTATAAAAAACCTATTTATGTCATAAAAGAAATTTGGTAAGATTCCCTCTTTACCCATTTTTCGAATAATTCATATAGTATTAGAATTAATTGTTGTTTAAATATATGGTAGAATTCATTTGTAAAACCATCTGGTCCTAGGGATTTTTCTTTAGGGAGATCATTTATGACTTGTTCAATTTCTTTTTCTAAGATAGGATTATTTAAGTATTTTATTTCCTATTCTATTAATATGGACAATTCATATTTTTAAAAATATTTATCCACTTCACTTAGATTGTCAGGTTTATTGGCATATAATTGGGCAAAATAGCTTCTAATAATTGCTTTAATTTTATCTTCATTGGTAATGTATTCATCCTTCTCACTGCTGATATTGGTAAGTTGATTTTCTTCATTTTAAAAATCAAATTAACTGATGTTTTATCTATTTTGTGTTTTTCATAAAAAACCAGATGTTAGTTTTATTTATTAACCTTTTTATTTGTTAGTAATTTTTTTAACTTTCAATTTTATTAATCTCTCCTTTGATTTTCAGGATTTCTATTTTGTTATTTAATTGGGGATTTTTAATTTGTTCTTTTTCTAGTTTTTTTTTAGTTGCATACCCGATTCATTCATCAGATCTTTTTCTCTCTTTTACTGATGTAAGCAATTAGACATATTAATTTTCCCCTAAGTACTGCTTTGGCTACATCCCACAAACAGTTGTGTGTTGTCTCACTGTTGTCATTATCTTTCATGAAATTATGGATTGTTTCTATAATTTGTATTTTGACCTATTTATTCTTTCAGATTAGATTATTTAGTTTCCACTTAAGTGTTAATCTCTGCTTCCAAGGCCCTTTATTGAATATAATTTTTGAGTCCAAAAAGGTGAAGCTCTGTATAGACAACCCACAGTTTAAGAAGCGCCGAAGGGGTCACAAGAGAAAAAAAGTTAAAGAAGCCCTGGCTTACAATGCCTTTTAGTAAAATGAAATTTCTCTGGTTATCTTTTTTAATTAAGTCGATTTTTGTTTTACTTTGTCTGAGATCATAATTGCTATGCTTGCCTTTTTAAAAATTCATTTGAAGCATAATAGATTCTCTTCTAGTGCTTTATTTTAACTGTGTGCATCTTTGTTTCAAGAGTGTCTCTTGTAAACAACATATTGTTGGATTCTGGTTTCTAATCCATTCTGTTATCTGCTTCCAATTTAGGGGGGAGCTCATCCCATTTACATTCACAGTTGTGATTACTAACTGTGCCTTTCCCTTCACCCTATTTTTCCCTATCATCATCTTCTTCATCTTCTTCATCATCTTCTTCTTCTTCTTCTTCTTCTTCTTCTTCTTCTTCTTCTTCTTCTTCTTCTTCTTCTTCTTCTTCTTCTTCTTCTCTCTCTCTCTCTCTCTCTCTCTCTCATTCCATCCCTCCTCAAAAGTCAGTTTTGCTTCTGACTGCTATCTTCCTTTATTTACCCTCCCTTTTATCATCCTCCCCCCTCCCATCTCTTATTCCCTTCCCCTCCTATTTCCCTACTGCATAAGATATATTTCAATACTTGAGTGTGCACATGTTTTATTCTCTCTTTGAGCCAATTCTGATAAGAGTGGAATTTAAGCATTATCCACCCCCTCCCACTTTCCCTTCCTCTATAAAAGCTTTTTCCTTGCATACCTCTTTTATGTGAGAAAATTTTCCCCATTATACCTTCTCCCTTCACCCAGAGCATCCCACTTTCTCACCCCTACATCTTTTTTTTTGTAGAATATTCCAATAAAATCAACTCATATTCATGCCTTCTGTCTATGTAGACTCCTAATTGCCCTAATAATGATAAAGTTCTTAAGAGTTACAGGTTTCATTTCTCCATACATGCATGTGAACAGTTTACTGAATCCCTTATGATTACTCTTTCATGTTTATCTGTTTATGCTTCTCTTGAGTTCTGTGTTTGAATGTCAAATTTTCTGTTCAGCTCTAACTAGTCTTTTCATCAGGAATACTTGAAAGACCTCTATTTAATTAAATATCATTTTTCCCCTGAAAGATTATACTCAGTTTTTCTGAGTAGGTGATTCTTGGTTGCAATCCTAGCTTCTTGGCCTTCAAGAATATCAATATTCCAAGCCCTCCATTCTTTTCATGTGAGAGCTGCTAAATGTTGGGTGATCCTGACTATGGCTCTAAGATATTTCAACTGCTTCCTTCTGTCTACTTACAAAATTTTCATTTTGGCGTCTCGTTTAGGAGGTTCTTGGTAGATTCTTTTAATTTCCATTTTACCCTCTGGGGCAGTTTTCCTTGATAATTTCTTGAAATCTGATATCTAGGCTCTGTTTTTGATCATGGCTTTCAGGTAGTCCAATAATACTTAAATTATCTCTCTGTGATCTATTTTCCTGGTCAGTTGTTTTTCCAGTGAGATATTTTGCATAGCCTATTTTTTTTCATTCTTTAGACTCTGTTTTTTTTTTCTTGTTTCTTGAAGTCTCATGGAGTCATTAGTTTCCACTTGCCAATTTTAATTTTTAAGGAATTATTTTCCTTAGTGAGCCTTTGTACCTCTTTTACCATTTGGCCAATTCTTCTTTGTAAGGGTTTTTTTTTTCTTCAGTGAGTTTTTGTAACTCCCTTTCCATGTTGGCCTGTTTTGCTTTTAAAGACATTCTTTTCTTCAGTGAATTTTTGTGCCTTTTATCATTAAGCCAATTCTGTTTTTTAAGCTGTTAAGTCTCTTCTCAGAATTTCCTTGCATCACTCTCATTTCTTTTCACAATTTTCCTCTACCATTCTTATCTCTTTCTTTCACTCTTCCAGAATTTGTGTTGTCCTATTTTCTGAGCTATTTCTTGGAGTTTGCAAGTTTTTAGTGCTTCCAAGGTGGTATTATCATTGGAGAGGTGTGGTTACTGCTTTCCTGGTCTTCGCCCTGGTCTTTCACCAAGAAGGACCTCTGACCCCTGCAGCCACAAGTATTAGTGCTCCTCTTGGTCCAGATACTCTGCTCTCCTGCAGCTGCAAGTGTTAGTGCTTGTCTATATCCTGGAACTGCAACCTAGAACTGCATATGGGCAATTGAGATTCCAGTCAGTAGCAGCTGCACCCAGGGCCAGGAAAGAGACCTCTGTAACCTCTTTCTGACTAGCTGTCAAACCCCTTACCATCCCTGGGCTGAGAGTTCTGAAAGCTGCTGCTGCTGCTGTCACAACCACTGACACAACCACCTCCAAAGGCCACCCCTGGTACTCCTGCTACACTCTGGGCCTATGCCCACTCAGAGTTTGACCTCTCCAGGGGACCTCCAAAGCCCGTGACTGGTGTTGCCACAAAGCTGTGCTCTCAGCCAATTCACACTTCAGTGTCACAGAATTCTCCCTCCAACCTCCGAAGTTCTTTGGGTTGGAAAAATATCTCACCCTGACTTTTTGTTGGCCATGCCACTCAGGAATTCAATTTGGCACATTATCTTAAAGTTGTTTGGAGGGAATGTTGGGAGATTTCAGCTGGAATGCTGCTCCTACTTTACTATCTGACTCTGCTTCTATTTAATATCTTCTTTCATAACTTTGAAAGCTCATCATAACTTTTTCCATTTGACAGAAGAGAAGACTAAGAAAAAGAGATATATAGTGATAACCCAGTGGCCCACCACTTCCTGAGCCAAAAGATAAGAGGCTTTAAGAAGAATGGCAACAAAAATGGGTGCATGAGAAGAGGCTGGATCAGGTGAAACAAATGCTCAAGGACTGGAAGCTGCACACATTTCTCTTCAATGTGATGTCCTTTGAGGATGAAATGATGTCGGTAGGGCACATGCTTTGAGTTACTCTCTTAGTTGTGGGAGTAGGCAAGCTGTCTTTGTTTTCTAGCTGAGCCCCTTTGTTGCAACACAAATTTGCATTTGTAAAACAGCCGTCCAGGGATAGAAGTATAGTCTGTCTTCAAGAGAGTTAACTGGCCAGTATGAGGCCAATATCCATAACGGCCTTATCAGTTCCATGCTCCTACCTCACTGTACAACTGAGTTCAGAGGCAGCCCAGCCTAGACACTTAGAATTCTTTTTGAATAGAATGCTGGGGACTCTTTTTTAGTGTCTTGATTCATTCATATTTATACCAATAGCCGAAATAGTCATTCTAATACTAGTATCTTCATTTAAGAATCAGTCTACCAGCACATTTTTCTGTATTATCTATTTTCTGTATTGTTAGCGTAGTAGTGAAACACAGAAAAAATATACAGAACTAAGGTTTTGGGGCAGGCCATTTTCTTTCCAGATCTATATGAATCCAAAATTTCATTCCCAATTTAGTTGAACTACATGAGCTTATTTTTTGATTCATAAGCATACTAGTCTTACCATTGAAAGAAGGTCTCATTTTCTATTTCAGATTTGCACGTTTTAACTTTCTAATCTATAAGACAGGTTGATCAGTTTATAACCACCTGTAAAGAAGGGCAGTTGGATGACACTCCAGGGGATTGAGCACTTGGCGTGGAGTCAGGGAGACTCATCTTCCTGAGTTTGCTGGCTTTAAACACTTACTAGCTGTGTGACCCTGGACAAATCACTTAACGTTGCTTGCCTCTGTTCCCTCATCTGTAAAATGATCTGGAAAAGGAAATGGTAAACCATTCCAGTATGTCTGCCAAAGAAACCCCAAATGGGTCACAAAGAGTCAGATACAAATGGACAACAACAGACCTGTAGAGAATATCATCATATTTTGCCTAACCTTCTAACCTACAATTGCATTTCAAAAAGAAGCTGAAGTTTCTGGCCTACATATTAATCATCATATTATTTCCTACTTGGAATTGGCCTCTCCAAGCATAACCTATCAACTGTCTGATCTGTCACTTCCTTGTTCTATCTGTGGTTAATCATTACTGCCTGTCTTCCTGTCAGGCTAGTCATACTGGCTCTACATTGGCTTTCTCACCATCATCCATCTCTCTTGCACTCTGCTACAGATTCTTTGAACCTCTGACCTTCAGCTACCCACTAGGCTGAATCACTTAGCTAGTATTTTCTTAATATGCCACACTTGTGGGACCTTAGCCAGGGAAAAATCTTTTTCTTCAGGTATTTAATTAGTTGGCATTCCAGGCCTGGATAACCTCCTCCCTGAGTCACAGCATTCCGAATTCCTCCCACTGTATAATCCTGGCCTCCTGCCCATATGCCAAGGAAAAGACCCAGTAGCAGTGCAATTACAATTAAATGAGTAAATTCACACATAGGAAAGAAATAAATGTAAAATAAAAATGTTACCTGACCAGGGGGAGTGTGTCTCTATCTGTACACTTAGTTATTCTAGGTCAAACTGACATTAGCTATTCTCAAGGGACACTCACCTTTCTTCTTTAAAGTGGAGAAAAATATAAATTAAACTTCAATTAGCATAGTTTTTAAGATAACTTTTGAAGTGGAATATCTTCATTTCAGTTAAAACCACAGGTAGTCTCAGAATCTGTAAATTTATAAACTCTATCAGAAGACACCATTTTCATGTACTGGTCTTGAGGAAAATAAAGAAAATAAAGATGGAAAAATCAGTTGGGCCACCCCAAGTAAACACAGAGTGCTGGAGATAATTAGCTCTCAAGATGTCTAAAAAAAGGGATGATACCAAATCCTTGGGGCTAGGGATTGGAGTGGGGTGGAGGTGGGGTGAGGCAGCAGAGAGTTTGTTTACCAAAAACAGAGATTAAGAAAATACCAGTAGCTGCCAACTATGAGTTGTCTGGCTGGTGCTTCTTGGTCTCAACTTGAGTTACCTGAGTTCTTCCTGGGGTTAGCACCCCACCCAAGATCTTTGGGGTTCAGAGCACTAGATATTTAGGGCCCTCTAAGGCAGGGGTTCTTAACCTTTTGTGTCCTCCCAGCATTGTTGTGAATAGCTAATATGATCATATTTGTACAGCACTTAGCACCCTGCCTGCCTCCTCCTCCTCTTTCTCCTCCTTCTCCTCATCAGAATTATCTCTTTTGGTATTCTAGTGAAGTCTATGGACTCCCTTCTCAGAATGTTTTAGAGTATATACCATAAAACACATAAGATTACTAAGGAAACCGACTTTCTTTTCAAATACAGTTATCAAAATATCAAGAAATAAGTTCACAGACTCTAGGTTACAAACTTCTCTTCTATGGTAACTTAGAACAAAGTGCTAAGGACCTAGGCCTGGGGTGTCCAGGTCTGAGTGCCAACCCACCTAAACTAGCTGCTGCTGCATCCTGCAGCTTCTATGGTCTTTTCTATGGGTTTCAGACTACCCTGGGGCTTTGGAGAGGGGAAGAGGAATCTTCTCTTTCTGCCTCCAGATACTAGACTCTCTAAGGAATCAACATTGTAGGTCATGCAAAAGACAAGAGAGAGATGTGTGATAACAATAAAGGTTTGTAGCATATTATTGATGACCAACTGAAAATTCAGTATGAAAGAAGAGATTAAATGACCAGAAAAGAAAGTGAATTATACAGGGAGAGGGATGACCAATGGATAGCTCACACGCTGCCCTGGTATCTACATCACATCAAGAGCTCTAGAAGAAGAGTCCCAGCTCATGTTTCCACCTTCACTTGTGGGGCACTTCTGAGAAGACATGTATAAGAAGGTATTGGGTGGGTCACTGTCAGCACCATTTGAGGGAGTGCTCACAATGACAATTAGTAAAGGAGGGCCTGGAGCGCCTAAGTCATAAATCCTGGGGGGGGGGGTAGGGAGGGGGGAATGAGGATGAAAGCTCTGAACACCCTGTGGATACAGTAGACTTTTGTTCAGCATATATGTATTATCTATTAAAAGAGGAAGGAAGACTAGATGGACTCTGAGGTGCCTTTCAGCTCCAGATTCATGATTCTATGATCACATTTTAATCTTCAGAATGCCATTTTGGTTTTTTCCCTATTATTCCTACCATTAGGACTTGAATAGTACTTCATCCCCAATGAATACTTTCAAATGCATACTTTAATCATGTCCCCAACCCCACCACCCCAAATATGTCACCTCTATCACTTTCTGTTCTTTTTTCCTACATTTTTATCTTCCTTTATATGCATCTAGGTACCCAAGAAAAGTGTCCAATATACCCCCATATCTTCTTTGATTATTAAACCAAAAGCTCTGTAGCCCCCAGGCCTTACCTACCTCCCATCCCCCTCCTTCTACACTCAGCAAAAACTACCAGAAAAATTTCTATATCTATGCTGTTCCTACCATTTATCCCCCTTAGGTCTATTATTGACTTAATATTATGTGTAAAAGTTGCTTCTCTCCATCCCTTCTGCACCAGGAATGTTATTTCCAGGTGAGATGAGACATCTACCTAAAATCTTGGACTGAAATCCTATGATGTGCATCAAGTCTTGCACTTGGTATGTTGCATTTATGGCTCAAGAAGGATGGGAACCACAGATATGCAATTACCTGTTTTGGACAAGGTCTTTTGTGTGAATATAGGAAGGGCAGGGAATGCAGTAGACCAGGGGTGGGGAACCTGTGGCCTTGAAGCCACATGTGGCCCTGTAGGTCCTCAAGGGGGGCCCTTTGACTGAATCCAAACTTCACAGAACAAATCCCCTTATTAAAAAAGATTTGTTCTGTAAAACTTGGACCCAGTCAAAAGGCTACACCCAAGGACCTAAAAGGCCACATGTGACCTTGAAGTCACAGGTTCCCCACCCCTGGACTAGACTCTTCAATCTAGAGACACCAATCTTTAGCAACATTTTCCTCTCCTGTCTTGCAGGTTTGTTAGTCATTAGATAAAACTAAACCTCAATCCTTTAAAGATAAGGGTATTATTATCATTATAGAAATCTTTGAGAGTTGTAATTATGATGGTCTCTGACCCTTCACATTAGAATATACTGTGCATATGAAGTGACAGCCTAATTTGGTTGGAGCAAGGCTCTGTGTAAGCTAATTACATGTGGTAATTTTGTCTGAAAGGAGACTGACTTGAAAGCGAATCCAATTTAACGGTGAGGAGATTGTTATAAGAAACATTTCATTGTGAGCTTGGAAGTCCCTTAAAGTGCTAATTTTTCACTTGAATAATCATATTGCCATAGTGAGGGTTTTTCAAATTACTTAATATTTGTGAGATATTATTGGTCCTAAGGGAAAAAAGCAAGACAAATAGTGAGGATTTCTGATTTTATGGAAACAATTTAGGATTCTGATTATTATTATTCACATTTATTAAAATTAAACTCTATATTCTTCATCCTGCTTGTTCTCAAGATATGGTGGGCCATCTTATTCCATCAAAGGACAAGTCTAATTCCTTGATTACATATTCAACTCAGAAGGAGCACAGGTTGTCCAGTTTATCAACTGCCTTCTTCTCAGACATTTTAATAACAATTATTTCTGGGAAATCGTTACATGAAGCTGTCAGATAGCAAGGTAAAATATGGAAACTGCAAACTAGCAAGGCAAAAGGCATGATTTAAGGGGTGCCTAAAGCAGGATTTGAAATATCATGGAAAAGAGGAAAGAGCAACTCCTTGGCTTGGCACTGTACCACTCACCTCATCACAAGCTCAGAACAGTAAGTTATTCAGATAAAATTAAAACTGTCAAATGAAAGTGCAGATAATGAGATAGATGGAGAGAAACAGACAGACAGAGTTTAAGATACAGACAGCCCTTTTCTTAAATTCTTACTCTGTGCCAGGCCTTGCAGTAAGTGTTGGAGACATAATTACAAATTACTTGTTTGACTGTTCTTGCCCTCAAGGAACATATACAGAGTAAAGCTAGCTGGGCAGTTCCATGGAGGCTTCCACTCCAACAAGATAAGATAAAAGCTCACTTCTAAAAGGAAGGGATCCAGACTTGGACTCCAAGTTCCTGGTGGTAGGACAATGATGCGAGTGGACTGAGTAAAGGCAGCATGGTGTGGAGATGGCTGGGAAGTGGCAAAGAGACCTAGTTGTAGACAAGATTAGGTGAAAGGTCACCAAGCCTTGCATACCAGAAGAAAAGTGGAAGGAAATGGGGGTGAAGGATGGAGAAGAGGATGATAACCTCACAAAGAAAGTAGATGTTAGAGTTGAAATTTGAACTCAGGTCTTCTGACTCCAAGTTTAGAGTTCTTTCTAGTATATTACATCACCTCTCTATTCATGAATTTGTCATACACAGACTTGGACGAAACATTCTTTTATGTTTTTAGGTTTTACTTTCTACCACATGTCTGTGTGTAAATTTGTCACCTTCAAACTATTTCCTTCAATCTTTAAAAGAGATTCCCAGTTCTGATATGAGAGGATTTGAGGGGGAAAAGCTGTGTACATATTACCTATACTTTCCATGCATTTTTTGGACAGATACCTGGAAATAATATTCAGAGAAGTCCTATTTGGACTTGTTTCACAAATAACACATGGGAGGCACTGGAGTTTTTGGAGTCCAACCTCTAACAGGTTCACTCTTGATCTGGTCAGACAGGAAGGACAGGAAGACAGCTTTGGAGGGGTTAATAATCTTACTTTATTCTAGTCTAGTCTTCTCAAAGGGCTGACTGATAATGGAAAAACCAACTCCTATGGCATTCCCTAATCACCCTTCTTGCAGGGGCCAACAAGAAGGGGGAGGCAACTACCCCTGTGTCTCGATGGGGTCAATCGATGCAGGCACAGCATTCCAGCTTGTGTACTCCCCTAAATCCCCTCAAGCCTCAATGGGGGCCGGTTGAGGCAGGTACATGCATTACTCAAATCTCAAAGGGCTGCCCCTAAGGCTTGATGAGGGCTGATCAAGGCACATGTGGCATTACCCTGTTGGATTTCCCTACGGGTTCCCCCTAAGACATAATTACAATGGGGACTAGTTGAGGCAAACACAGATTCCCTCCTAAGCCTTGATGGAGGCCAATCAAAGAACATACAACATTATGGTGTCATATTCCCCATGGGTTCCTCACTCACTGACCAGTGCTTTAGAGGGCAACAGACAAGGAAGCCATATTGCCAGCAATAGCCTCGCAAGTTTACATTATCTTACCATTATATCTCACTGCACAGTCACAGTAGATATTTACAATTTTAAGGACAAGTGTTTATATTATTTATCACTATATAACACCGCATAAGGGTGGTGGAGATGTTTACAAGTCATGAGCCTGGGAAACAGAAATTGTTATGGCTATGGATCCTGAAAAATATTATCTAAAAAAGAATAATAAAACTACCTTACTCACAGGACTTCAAAAGTTCACATGGAAATGACCCTTGACTTCCCAAAGCATGAGTTTTGGCATGTTCTAGAAGTCTGGAAAGGCTTTGTGTATGAGATCAGTGATGAACGATGACTGCTGTTTGAGGCTTGGCTTACAGAGGTACATAGAGGATGATCACCACAACATTGCCCACTGGGTAATAATTCTTTTAAACTGTTATTAAGTACCTATTATCTTGCAAGCTAGGTGGCACAGTGGATAGAATGCTGGGCCTCTAGTCAAGAAGACTCATCTTCCTGAGTTCAGATCTGCTTTCAGACACTAGCTATGTGAACCTGGGCAAGTCACTTAACCCTGTTTGTCTTAGTTTCCTCCTCTATATAATGAGCTGGAGAAGGAAATGGCAAACGACTTCAGTGTTCCTGGCAAGAAAACTCCAAAAAGGGTCACAAAGAGTCAGACAAGACTGGAAAACAAAAGAAACATTGCCAGAAACTGAGACTCAAAAGACTTACATTATACTGGTCTAGGAAGGCAGACTATGACTTGCAGAAAAGTATAATGCCAAGTTAGGTAATCATGCTCTAGGAACATCTGAGAGGGGAGAAAACACTTTCAAATAAAGGACACAATGGAAGACTTCATAGAGAAGGGTGGACCTGAACTAAGCTTTGAGTAAGGAGAAGGATTTTGGAAGGTGGATATTTGTAGAGCATTTTAAGTTTTGCAAAGATTTTCACAGTAACTCTGAGGTAAAGACTATTATTATTTGTGTTTTAGAAATGGGGAAAAAGAGGCTGAGAGTGGTTAAGTAACTTGCCTAGGATCATATAGATAGTAAATGTCTAAGGTAGGAATGAAATTTATTTCCTCCTAACTCCAAGTTTAACACTCCACTCGCTGCTCCATAGGCATGGGGGATGGCCTATAAAATGCATTGCGGTAGGAGATAGCCCATTGAGTTTGAGGGTTAGCTAGTAGTGCAATCTGGTTGAAATATATATTGTTTGAAGGACTTGCCATCTAGATCTTCCTTGAGGATATCAGGGGCATGTTTAATGAAAATTTAAAAAGAAAAGCAAAAGGTTTTCACAAACAATTTTCCACAGTAAATCATCTTGAGGGGCTGTATGGCCTAGTGGAATAAAGAAAACCTGGTATTCCACCTAGTGGAATAAAGAAAACAAGCCTCACGTACTCTACATGCTAGCTGTGTGACCCCAGCAGCTTCATCTCACAGTGCCCCTAGGCAGCTCTCAAAAAATATAAATTACACAAGAGGTGCCAACCTGCATTAAGAGGGAGTTTCCTCACAGAGAGCTTTCCATATTAATGAAAGCACAGATCCAGCACCAAAAAAATGAACCCCTTTATAGCTACATACCTAAGAGATAAAGAGAATATAAGATCTTGCTGTAGCTAATATTAAAAAAAATCAGTGGAATAAGATACAACATTAAAGGTTCTCCTCTAATATGGTGTTTCTCATGTATATGTTAACATCACAAAAATGTATTGCTAGATGGAGTGAAAGAGACACAGAGATGACTATTCTCTGATTACCTCTGTTGAGTGAGTAGTAAAACATAGAGACATATGCTAACCAAATAGAAGGTAAATACCAAAGGTTTTGCCAGTGTTATTAAGCATGATGACCTATGTGAAATCCAAATGGAAGAAGAATTCCCCATATATGGTGAGGTCCTCTAGATGTCCCTGTTGGGAGATATCATGGTCCTGATTACATAGTGTTCTGCGCTGGCAGAACATGTGCAATGAGACTGATTGCCATTCAAAAGAGGGCTGAAAACTGTGTACTGTCCAGATTACTTCACGAAGCCCATTGGAATAGTCTCTCAATACATTCATCTGCCATAGACAATGAAGGCAGATAATGAGCTGGGACCAGAGCTGAATAGGAGGAAGAGAGTGGGTTGGATTTACTACCCTTTCAATGATCTGAAGCTATTCCCTGACTCTTCCTCTGCCCCCAACAAAAAGCCAAGTTCTCTAACAACAGTACTCTCCAGGTGATGCTCTACAGCTGCGAATCATGCAATGCCATAATCTCTGAAGAATTAAAGCTGTGGGTGGTCTAAAGGGCAATGGAGAGACACATAGAGTTTTTAACTGCCCTGCATGCAGGATGGACCTGTATGACTGTAAAAGCAGTTTGGTCATGTAGCTAGAGTGAGAGAAATAAAAGAGACAGCCTGAATGCTGTACTGATATACATAGGCTATTAAAAAATCCAGAGAAAGGCCCTCATACCCAAGAATTTCATAGGAGGAGCAGAAATGCAGGGATCTTGAACACGAACATGGATAAGATTCCAGATTCTTGTAAATATATTTCATTTGGTATACTCTGTCATAACAGCAAAATTTAGTGCGCATAATATATGCTACTTTGTCCTGGCTTCTTCTAAAATCAGTGATCTGATAAGAAGGGATTGATGAATGATCAGGGGGAAAAAACATGAGAAGCATCGACTTTTAGTTTAAAGAAGGAAATCATTTGACAAAATGATTAATTCTGAATTGAAAACATTTGCAGAATAAAAATAGAGGTGCCTCATTAGGATCAGTTACAATTTGTGCATCTATTTCCATGTAATCCCTCTTCTGTCATATTCACAGCTAGGAGTGCATTTGATATGACTATTATTATACGGCTCACATGACCTCCCTTTACTAAAGAGCTCCTCAAATGAAGGAAACTGAAATTTTCAGACAATTATAAGAACACTTTTTATAGACTGGTCATATAGCACTGTGAAAATGAGAAATTATTATCTAATTTAAATGATAAAAGTTATGCCATTTGATTATTAAACACACACATTTATCAGTTTTCCATGGCTCTTGGTGTCACCTGAGTGCAGCCACTCTGGGTTCTTTCTAGTACTTCTCCCTGCTCAGCATTTAATTTCCAAATATGTCTCTCTTCTCTTATTAACTTAACCTCAAAAAGACACAGAATGATATATAAAGGTGGAGAAAACTTAGACATCCAGCCCAACCCCCCTCATTGTACAGGGGCTGTGGCATTGAAAATGAGTATCAGAGAGTTTAAGTGACTTGACCAAGGTCACACAAGCACCAAGTGTCCTAAGTGAGTCCTCTGACTCCCGAACCCAGCCTCTTTCTACTTACCCTTATATGGTTTTATTTGTTTCCAAATTGAGGAAGGATTCACCATCTGCTGAGGTGAAAATCATTCTCATTATCTCTCTCTACAATTTCATCCTTATCCTCACCTGTACCCTTCTACAACCAAGGTCATGGTTATCCTCTGCCATTTTGCACTTCCAGGTTATTGGTGACAAGCTAGATATTTTTACTTTGTACTATTTCCATTCTCCAGTTTCCACAGAAATTTGTCTCTCTTCATAAAACACTGTCCCTAGCTGCCCTTTTCTCTAGAGTTCAGATTCGCCTTTCTCTCATCACCCCTGATGATGTGTTCCACGAACACATCTAGATCCTCTCTCCTCCAACACTACTCTACAATGACTCTTCCTTTGTTGTTCACATCATCTCTCTACCCCCCCATACACATACACACATGTACATACACACGCATATATAGTTATAGTTATACATACTCACATATCTAAGACATTCTTCCTTCTTTCACTAACAAGGTCTGTAGGAGATTGAGAGTCTTCCTCCTCACCACTACCTTTGCTCTCATATTTGGACATTTCAATGCACATATCAATATTTCCTGGTCTTCAAGTTCATTCACAATTGACTCCGATGACCTTCACCTTCACTCTACATTAGCCACCCTTACATCTCTTCCATTTATTTATCTATCCATTCGTTCATTTTTAACATTCATTAAAAAATTATTTCCAAATTTTCTCCTTCCAGCCCCTCCCCTACCCATTGAGAAGGCAAGCAATATGATACATAGTTCTATATTAGCTGCTAGAAAAAAAATAAGCAAGAAAAATAAAGTGAAAAAAGTATCCTGAAATCTCTACCCAGAGTTCATCAGTTCTCCCTCTAGAAGCAGATAGCATTTTTTACCCTGAGTCTTTTGAAATTGTTTTGAATCACTGTATTGATTAAAATACCTAAGTCTTTCACAGTTGATCATCATAACAATATGGCTGTTACTGTGTACAATGTTCTTCTAGCTCTGCTCACTTAACTTTGTATAGGTTCATATAAGTCTTCGCAGGTTTTTCTGAAACAATAACCTTTATCATTCCTTATAACACAACATTAGTCTATCACAATAATATACCACAAGTTGTTTAGACACCTTTATACCTCACTGCCATGCCTAACTGTACCTCTATGATATAGAACTCTGATATTTCACATGTCTGTTCATTATCTTCAGTCCTTCCATCTTGCCCTCTGTCTCACTCCTTTAAAATCTATCATTCACCCTCACAACAACCTCCAGGCCCCCCATTCTTTCTATTCTCTTAATTTATCACTCTTACTGTGGCCTCACTTTCTTCCTCCTGGTCTCACTCACTTTGCCACCTTGACTCCAGAGTAGTTCAAATATAGACCATCATACAGCCATGATTTTTGTGTTCTAAAACCATTCATAATGTGCTTTAAACCTAGATCAAAAGTAGTGAGTGGATTCTGGGAAGTTGGTGGAGCAGATTAGAAAATTCCAAACTCTTCAGATTTTCTCCACAAATAAGGCAAAGTAGTTCCTCTGGACAAACATAGAGTGGTAAAAATAAACAAGAGTTTGGACAGAACAGTGGTCCTCCTGGGTCAACTGGAGAAGATCGGAGGTTTGCTTCCTGTGAAATGTAAAAACCTCCAGGCTAGATCTGCTGAAATTGCAAGCAGAGAGCCCTGGGGCTAGCTGGGTTAGAGGTAGTTTCAACCTCAGCCACAGGAATTTTCACCTCCCATACAGTGTGGGGAGTCAGGTATCTAAACAGGAGAAGACTGAAAGAACCTCTGCTGATAAGGGATGCCCGACCCAGCTGTGCTGCTGAGACATGGCCCTGGGTGATAAGGAACAAGCACATGCCCAATGAGTGCAGAAGCAGTGGGGTGGGGATGCCACTTGCTGTGCCCACTTACAGGAGGCTGAAGCTCTTGGTTTCGGTTGCAGGATAGAGCAGAGAAATGAAGGAAAATCTGAAGTCAGAGACAGCATTCCCCCTAGTGCAGGACTAGAGGTGATTACAATAACAAGCTGCTGTAAATATTTTTTTTAAATGAGCAGGCAAAGGAGAAAGAACCTAACCACTGAAAGTTACTAGGGGAATAGAGAAGCCTCGAATTCATCTTCAGAGGAGGATATTGAAGCAAAAAAAGCCTCTCCTACCCCAAAGGGTAACATAAATGGTCACTTGCCAAAAAAGAATTCATAGAAGAACTTTAAAAAGACTTTAAAAATCAAATGAGAGAGATTAAGGGAAAATTTGTTTTATGTTCTTTTTACTTTTTCACATTTTTATTATTTAATATTTTTAGTTTTCAATATTGATTTCCACAATATTAGGAGTTACAAATTTTCTCCCCATTTCTACCCTCCCTGCCACTTCAAGATGGCATATATTCTGACTGCCCCATTCCCCAGTCTGCCCTCCCTTCTGTCACCCCACTCCCCCCACCCCCTTATCCCCTCTCCCTTATTTTCTTGTAGGGCAAGATAGATTTCTATACCCCACCCCATTGCCTATATATCTTATTTCCCAGTTGCATGTAAAAACAACTTTTTTTGAGCATCTGCTTTTAAAATTTTGAGTTCCAAATTCTCCCCCTTCTTCCCTCCCTACCCACCCTCCTTGAGAAGGTAAGAAATTCAACATAGGCCACACATGTTTCATTATGCAAAACACTTCCATAACAGTCATGTTGTAAAAGACTAACTATATTTCCCTCCAACCTATACTGTCCCCCTTTATTTAATTTTGTCCCTTGACCATATCCTTTTTCAAAAGTGTTTGTTTTGGATTACCTCCTGCTCTCCAATGAGAGCAAGATTCACTCATTCCCTTTCACCTGCCCCCTCTTTTCTTCCAATATATCTGCTTTTTCTTGCCACTTTTAAGTGAGATAATTTACCCTATCTTTCCCTTTCTCCTCCCAATATATTCCTCTCTTACCCCTTAATTTCATTTTTTAGATATCATCCCTTCATATTCTACTGACCCTGTGCCTTCTATATATGTGTGTGTGTGTGTGTGCGTGTGTATGTATATATACCTATATCTATATCTATCTATATCTATATCTATATCTAATATATATATTCCCTTCAACTACCTTAAAACTGAGAAAGGTCTCACGAGTTACAAATATCATCTTTCCATGTAGGAATGTAAACAAAATAGTCCCTTATGATTTCTCTTTCCTATTTACCTTTTCATGCTTCTCTTGATTCTTGTACTTGAAAGTCAAATTTTCTATTCAGCTCTGGTCTTTTCATTGAGAAAGCTTGAAAGTCCTCTATTTTACTGAAAATCCATATTTTGCCTTGGAGCATGATACTCAATTTTGCTGGGTAGGTGATTATTGGTTTTAATCCTAGTTCCTTTGACCTCTGGTATATCATGTTCCAAGCCTTTTGATCCCTTGATGTAGAAGCTGCTAGATATTGTATTATCCTGATTGTGTTTCCACAATATTCAAATTGTTTCTTTCTGGCTGCTTGCAGTATTTTCTCCTTGACCTGTGAACTCTGGAATTTGGAGACAATATTCCTAGGAGTTTTCTTTTGGGGAACTTTTTCAAGAGGCAATTGATGGATTTTTTCCATTTCTATTTTACCCTCTGGTTCTAGAATATCAGGGAAGTTTTCCTTGATAATTTCTTGAAAGATGATGTCTAGGCTCTTTTTTGATCATGGCTTTCAGGTAGCCCAATAATTTTTAAATTATCTCTCTGGATCTATTCTTCAGGTCAGTGGTTTTTCCAATGAGACATTTCACATTGTCTTCCATTTTTTCATTCCTTTGGCTGTTTTATTATTTCTTGATTTCTCATAAAGTCACTAGCTTCCACTTGCTCCAATCTGATTTTTAAGGTGGTATTTTCTTCAGTGGTCTTTTGGACCTCCTTTTCCATCTGGCTAATTCTGCCTTTTAAGGGATTCTTCTCCTCGTTGGCTTTTTGGAGCTCTTTTCCCATTTGGGTTAGTCTAATTTTAAGGTGTTGTTTTCTTCAGTATTTTTGGGTCTCTTTTAGCAAGTCATTGAGTTGTTTTTCATGATTTTCTTGCATCACTCTCATTTCTCTTTCCAATTTTTCCTCTTCTTACTTGATTTTCCACATCTTTTTTGAACTCTTCTATGGCCTGAGACCAGTTCATGTTTTTCTTGGAGGCTTTTGATGTAGGCTCTTTGACTTTACTGACGTCTTCTGCCTGTGTTTTGATCCTCTTTGTCACCAAAAAAAAGATTCTAGAGTCTGCATCTGAGTCTTTTTACACTGCATGCTCATGTTCCCACCCAACTACTTGACCCTTGAGCTTTTTGTCATGGTATGACAGCTTTTAGAAAAGAGAGTACTTTGTCCCAAGCTTTAGGGGCCTTTTGCTCCTGTTTTCAGAGCTATTTCTACTCCTTAGTCACTACAACCTTTGCCACACCAGCACTCCTCCTCCCACAAGAACCTCCAACCAGGACTGCAACCCAGATACAAGCAGGGCAAAGCTTTCAAGGAGTTGTTTTCTTCCTTAAGATTCTGGATCTCCTTCTCTAGATGGTTGGCTTATCTTTTTCATGATCTTCTTGTTTTTCTTGGACTGTTTTTATTTTTTCAAAATTTTTTGAAGATGGCAGCTGGAAAACTGGGACTCCCTTTCTAGTGACCATCCAGGTTGTCTTGGGCTGGAGACTTGTTTCTCTCTGTTATTTAGTCAGTTCTGTAGCTCTAGAATTTGTTCAGAGCCATTTTTATAGGTGTTTAGAGGGATTTGGGAGAGAGCTTAAGCAAGTCCCATAAGATGAAGATCAGGAGTAGAATTTATACGGGGGAACAAAGCAAGGGCAGTAATTACGATCTCAGACAAAGTTAAAGCTAAAATAGATTTAATCAAAAGATAAAAATAGGCAAACTACATTGTATGTCACCCATATTAATCAATATTATTTTAGACTATTTAAAAAACTAGATAGTATAAGGCTTGAATATTGCTGTGGTGTAGGAAATGCTGAGTTCCTGGATTTAGAAAAATATGGAAAGACTTGGAAGGAAGATGCTATCCACCTTCAGAGAAGCAAAGAACAAATAAGTACGGTATGGTCTTACATAGATGAATATGAATGTACATGTGTATATATGTATATGATTATAGATATCTATGTATATGTATGTAAGTCTATATGTATGTCTAGGTTTGCATGTATGTGTATATATATGAATATATATGCATGCATACCTTATACTTCATATATCATACAAATATTGTATATCCATTTTATATATTAAATAAATTATTACATAAATATAAATTATGTAATATATATAATGTATATACATAATATATATACATGTAATATGTATAATATATAATATATGTATATACATATATAACATATAAAAATGTAGATATAATAAACTATGCAATATATATGTAATACATAATAATAAACCATGTAAATATATGATAAAATAATATATTATGATATAATATATAATAACCATATATATCCACACTTAATTGTAGCCTTCTTGGGGGTTTGGGGGAGGAAGAGGGGAAAAAAGAACAAAGTAAAAAGTATACAGCCGAGAACAAAATAAGACCTACAAGGTAGTAAAGACAGTTCTGAATATACTGTGTAATATTTATTACACAGACTTTCTTAAAATGGAAATTTGCTTTATATTTTGAATCCTCTCTTATGTTCTGCTGTGCGCATGGTAATTTTTTTCTTGCTTTGTATTTAAGTTTGTTTCTTTTTTCTTTTGTATTTTAGAAATAAAAAATACCCCAAAAAGAGTGTCACCTGTCTTGAATTTTCCTACTCCTATATTGCCAAACAGAACTCAAAGATATCACACAAATAGCTAAGTCTGATACAAATTATTGTGATATAATCTCATGGCAATTCTTTTATTTATTTATTTATTTTTTGGTTATCATGTTCCAAAAATGCATGCTCCAAACTTTTTCTTCTTTTCGTAAATCCCTGATACTTTCCTCAATCCTTTCTCTTTAAGTAGATGATCCTACCTCTTAAAGTTTTCCTAAGAAAGTCATGAGCTCCTTTATTTCCAAAACCTTCTAAACATTTCCTCTCTTCTCCTCTATCTCATGTTTTGAGAAAGGGGTGACCCTGTGTGCCTTTCCCATCTCCTTTAGGAGCTTTGTCCTTCAATCATTCCTTATCTATACCATCTTCAATTTTTCCTTATTTAATAGGTTCTTCCCTGACTAAGGGTCTGCTCTGGGCACTCTTTTCTCTCTCTACACCTCCTACCTTGGCAATAACATGAGGTCTCAGGTGTTCAATAGTCTTAGCTATGAAAATCATTTTCAGATCTATACATGTAGCTTTAATCTCTCTCCTGATTTCTAGTTATCCATTATAACTATGTGTTAGACATTTGCAACTGAATATTCCATAGGTACCTCAAACTCAACAGGTTCAAAACAAAACTCACTTCATTTCCCCCATAACCTAATAGTCACTCCTCCCCTCCCCCGCCAAAGGCAACACCTAAAGGAAACTTCATGAGTCATGAGTACCCTACATATGGAGCAAAGGACTTTCAGTAACCAGGAGTTATAAATTACTCCTTAACCATGTGTTCTCTACACATATATCCCATTAAGTCAGTGGCAACTCTCCCCATGGAGCATGTTACCATTCGTGGGAGACTGTATCCCAGATATGGGGAAAATGTTTTTCTGGTAACTAACTATTCCTGTGATACCATCTCAGTAATCCTTTTCTAAAAACCATTGGCTAATTGTCAATGGGAAGCCCAGAGGATGTGTGTATGTGTGTGTGTGTGTGTGTGTGTGTGTGTGTGATAATGATCAACAGTACATATCTTTCCCATTACTGAGAGAAATGTCAACTAGAAGACAGCCAAAGATAGAGTATAACTATCCACTAGATATCTTCTTAAAGGTGGAAATCAAGCCCTTATTGAGATTACTGAGATCTGGTCATTCACCCAGTTTTGAAATCACCTAACTATATAGTCATCCAGCCCACATTTTTTTCATATTGTCCTCCTGAGACTTTGTCAAAAAATTTGTTGAAATTAAAGTACACTGTACCTCTATCGTTACCCTTACCTATAATTCTAATAACTCTTTAAGAAAAAAAAAGGTAATGATGTTAGTGCAGACTAAATTATTCTCTGAGAACCCATGGAAGCTTTTAGCAATCACCACTTCAATTTCCAAGTGCAAAAGATAGATCTCTTGTATATATAAACATCATATAAGATACTTTGACAGAAATAACCACAGAGGTAATTTTGTACAATGATCCTCAACTATAATTATCAAGTGAGGTGTGGTACAGAAAGCTGTATGCTAGCCAAAGTTGTTTGCCACTGTCACAGAGAATGTCAGTACATCTCTCTTTGATAGGTAATGCTCACAGTCAATGAGCTGAGTCCATAACTGAATAGGAGAAATCAGTAGGTTGCCCTACATTTAGGATGCTATACAAGGCTTCGAGTGAAAAAGTTAAAAATATGAGGGTTGAGTGGCAGACACCAGGTCGAGATCATTAGATAGGATGTGAAGCATGGTGTCAAGTCTGGGGCTCACTAAACAGAGTGGGCAACATGTGGCTGCAGTGTTACTCACTAATTACTGTAACATGGGCTGTTTGAGACTGGGAGAGGTCATAGGACTAGAAAATAAGAAACGTCATGATTTTTCAAAGGAAAGAAAACAATAGTTGCAAATTACAGACTAGTGAGCTTGACTTCAATCCCTAGTAAATTTTATAATGTGTTATAGGAGGGATAGGTATACACATTTAGAAAAGGAAGGAATCATCGCCAAAAGCCAGCATGGATTCAAAAAGAACAGATTATGCTAGGCTAACTTCATTTCTCTTTTTTATAGAGTTATTACACTGGTCCTAGGGGTGGGGAACCTACGACCTTAAGGCCACATGTGGCCCTCTAGGTCTTCAAGTATGGCCCTTTGACTGAATTGAAACTCCATAGAACAAAATCCCCTTAGTAAAAGGAGTTGTTCTGTAAAACATGGACTCAGTCAAGAGGCCACAGCAAAGGACTTAGAAGGCCACATGTGGCCTGAAGGCCACAGGGTTCCCCACCCTGGGACCCATCAAAAAAGTGCTCTTAATCACTGGATGTTTTTAAGTCAGTGCTGGATGATGACAGGTTGGAGATGTTGTAGAAGGGATTTTCATCCAGGTAGTTGGCAATTTTTGCCAATTCTACCTCCACAACAAAACTGGAGTCTCCTGCTCTTTCAGATCAAGGCTGTAATCACCTCTCATTTTGGCTACTGCACTAGCCTCCTAATTACTCTCTTTAATTGGCTTGGGATTTGATGTGATGGTCTCGGAGATTCCTCATTATACAATTCTTTCTGACATTCATATTTCTGTTAATAATGACACCATTTTCCCAGTTTTGCCAAATGTAATGTTGGAGACATTCTTGATTCTACCTCTTGCTCACTGCTGACTTAATCACTAGGTCCTGTACATTAAATTCTTTTACAGATCTTCTCCTTTCTATCCCTAATTCTACTATTCAAGTCCAGGGCACTGTCACCTCTCATCAAGAGTACTGCAATCCATTCATTTATTTTTTGGAGGGGGGAAGGCAGGACAATTGGGGTTAAGTGACTTGCCCAAGGTTACATAGCTAGTAAGTGTGTCAAGTGTCTGAGGCCAGATTTGATCTCAGGTCCTCCTGACTCCAGGGCCAGTGCTCTACTCACTGCACCACCTAGTTGTCCCAATCCATTCATTTTAAAATGGATTTTTATTGATATCTTTTTTTCAACATTATCCCATTTACCCTCATAGATAACCATTCCTTATAACAAGAAATTAAAAAGAAAGGAAAAAAATCAGCAAAATCAATTAATATTAAAAAAAGATTGGACATCATATCCTATTTTCCCCACACCTTTGGCCCCACACTTCTGACAAAGGAGTCAGAAGAAGTGACTGCCCATACTTCTTTTGTGAGGTCAAGGCTGTTCTTTGGAATTTTGGAACATTCATTTTCAATAGTTTTGTGGTTGTTGTCCTTTCCACTTACACTTTTGTAGTAATTTTTCGTATAGTACATTACCATTCTCACTTTTTCTTCAACTCTGCATCAGTTCATGTAAGTCTTTCCATGTTTTTGTATTCATTATATTTGCCGATTCTTACAGCATATATATTAATATTCCATTAATGTTCAAATTTTTTAGCCATTCTCTAATCAATGGGCATCTATTGTGTTTCCAGTTTTTTGCTAACAAAAAGTGTGGGTATAATTCTTTTCCTCTATATGGGGACTTTCTTCTTAGCAATGACCTCCTTGGGGTAAATGTTTCGTAGAAGAATCACTAGATTAAAGTGTATAGGAATCATAGTAATTTTATTTGAATAATTTCGAATTATTTCCAAAATGTTTGTGCTTATTCATACAGTTCCACTCATAATGCATTAGTCGGCCTAGTTTCCCACAAGCCCTCCAACACTGACTATTCCCATCTTTTATAATATTTGCCAGTTTCCTGGGTGTGAAGTGAAATGTATGGGTATTGTGATTGGCAATCTCCTTATTATTACTGATTTGAACCATTCTTACGGTTGTTAGTAGCCTGCAATTTGTCATCTGAGACCTGTTTTTTATCCTATCTTTTGACCACTTACCTGTCAAAGGAATGACTTTTGGCCCTCTAAATTTCTATAATCTCAGATACCAAATTTAATCAAAGATATTTTATACAATTATTTTTCACATTGGATCACTTTGTATTTTATCTTTGATAAATTACATTTGTTTATGCAAAATCTTTTCAATTTCAGGTAATCAAAATTATCTACGTTTTCTTATACAATTACCTCTGTATTTTTTTTCAGCTAAGAATTAATCTACTATCTGTAGCTGTTTTTCTTCTAAGTTTTTTTGTGGTATGACTTTTAATATTCAAGTCATGTATTCATTTTGAATTTATTGTAGAATTACATCTGGTACAAGATGTTATGATAATTTCTTTATTTTGTTCTCTTCATTAATTTTCTTGCCTTTCTAGCTATTCTAAAATTTTATTTTTAGATTCATGATTTATATATTTATTTATTCCTTTGGAAGGAAGGGAAGGAAGGGAGGATTTATTGAGCACTTATTACATCTCAGGCACTGTGATAAGTGCTTTAGAAATATGATATCATTTGGTCCCCACAACAAACTTGGGCGTTAAGTTCAATTATTATCCCCACTTTATAGTTGAGGAAACTTAGGTAGATTAGAGGTTAGGTGTTTTGCCCAGGGTCACACAGCTAGTGTCTTAGGCTGAATTTTAACTCAGGTTTTTGGACTCTAGGCCAAGAACTCTGGTTGCTTTCTTAGGCCAGTTTGTGGTCCTCATGAAATCAAAGCTTCTAAATTATCAAATCTGAGTTCCCTCTACTAACCAATATCCATTTTATTAGCTTATAGATATTGTTCTCTCACATCTTTACTCCCTGGTGACTAACTTTAAGAAATGTCCATTTAAGATGGAAGTAATGAGGACAGAAGGAATCATTGCCTAATTGTAGAAATTCCCCAATGTTCCAAACTATGTGTTCCATTTCCATCTCCTGCTCGCCTTGTGATCATTTCCTTTCTCATCTTCCAGGAAATTGCCTTCTTGGGCTCTTTCTCTTGCCAGCTGCTCCTGAGAGCTCCAATTTCCATCCTCTTTAGGCAGGATGTTGTCCATGGATACACAACACTCTTTCAGAGGAAGTTGCCTTTCTTTACACCAACTCCCTGAAGATTAGACTGATTAGCAGGTTTTGATCTTCCACTATAGAATATCTCTCCCCCTGTAGGAGTACTTTTAAATGGGACTCCCTCTCTCCTTTGAGTTGAGATCTTCCTGTTTCTTTCTTTCTCCATTTCAATCCCTTCGTCAACTCACCCATTACCGTATAGCCCTCCTTTTTTCCTGAGAGACTTTATATTTGAAGAATTTTCCCCCTGGTTGCTTGCGGAATTTGTGGCTTGCCATTAGAATTATTCTCCTCCCACCCACATACACACCCTGGATCACTGCCTTGTCATGGCAGAGGGGATTGTGTAGCTCACTGAAAGTACAAGCTATGCCATGCAGGGTTACCCAACACAGATGGGTCATAGTGGAGATTTCTGACAAAAGGTGATCCACTGGAAAAGGAAATGGTAAACCACTTCAATATTCTTCTCAAGAAAACCCCAGAGACCGTATTAAAATGATAAAAGAGATGACATTGGAAGATGAGTCCCTCAGGTGGGAAGGTGTCCAATACACTACTGGAGAAGAGCTGAGGACAACTACAGGTAACTCCAGTACTATTGAAGTGGCTGGGCCAAAGCTGAAAGGACACTCATCTGTGGATGCATCTGGCAACAAAAGGAAGTCTGATGGTGTAATGGTCAATACTGCATAGGAACCAGGAATGTAAGATCTATGAAACAAGGAAAGCTGGTGGTGGTCAAACAGGAGATGGAAAGATTAAATATCAACATCTTGGGGATCAGTGACCTTAAATGGAGGAGAGAATGGGTGAGTTTGATTCAGATAATCAATACATACACTACTTACTATGGGCAAGAATCACTTTGGAGAAATGGAGTAACCCTCACAGTCAACAAAAGGGAGAGAAAAGCTGTAATGAGTATAATCTTAAAAATGGCCAAATTACAGCTCTCCAAATCTAAGGCAAATCATTCGACATCACAGTAATACAAGTCTATGCTCTAACCACTGATGCAGAGGAGGCCAAGGTTGATCAGCTCTATGAAGACCTACATCTTCTAGAAATAATACCCCCAAAGTCACATTCATTATATGAATACAAAGTGCAGGTGATGAATATATTTAAGGGATTAGATATAGTAGATAGAGTTCCTGAAGAACTATGGACAGAAGTTTTCAATACTGTACAGGAGGCAGCAAGAAAAAAATCATTCCACAGAAAGAGAAGAGCAAGAAAGCAAAATGGTAGTCTAATGAAGCTGTGCAAATAGCTGAGGAAAGAGGGAAAGGGAAAAGAGAAAGGGAAAAATATACTCAAACGAATGCAAAATTCCAGAGAATAGCAAGGGGAGATAAGATTTTCTTAAGTGAGCAATGCAAAGAAATAGAAGAAAACAAAAAAAATGAGAATGACAAGAGATTTCTTCAAGAAAATTAGAGATATCTAGGGAATGTTTTCATGCAAAAATGGTTGTGATAAAAGACAAAAATTGTAGGGACTTAAGAGAATTAGAAGAGATTAAGACTAAGTGGCAAGAATATACAGAAGAACTATACAAGAAAGATATGTAGACAAGTCTTCAGCAAGATGAAAATCCATGAGTCCATTTCCCCAAAATTAGCAGTGCCCCCATTAGAGTATGGAAGTTGCTATGGGTGGATTGCTAAGCAAGTTTATTGTGGATTCACATTTTCCATTGTCAATTCATAAGTCTATGAACTTATCTGGGATTCTTGTCCTATGGAGATAGCTGTAATTGCATTACCTTTGTTACAGAATTCTTTTTTTTTCTTTTTGTTTTACAAGGCAATCAAGATTAAGTGACTTGCCCAGGGTCACACAGCTAGTAAGTGTCAACTGTCTGAGGCTGGATTTGAACTCAGATAGTCCTGACCCCAGGACCAGTGTTCTATCCACTGTGCCACCTAGCTGCCTCACATAACTCTTTTTTTTAAAAGAATTTCTGTTTTTTATCTTTTTTCCTTAAAACAAAAAAAAATGTTGGCTAAGGACTAGAGAAAATGATTAGTCCTCCATCTTGTTCATATGTCTTAGAAGTTGGAATCTACTCTTAACTCATCTTACCACCTTCACTCTTGCTCCACTCCATTCAACAATGCAACATTTATTAAGTGCATTCAATTGCAAAATACAGTGTATGGGGTAATCGTTAGGGATTCAAAAACAAAAAAAAAAAGAGATACTCTATGGCCTTAAGGAAATAAAATTCTAATCTATTTTATATGCTTCAGCAATCACTACCATCATCATCACCATCATGATAACACATTTATATGGCACTTCAAGGTCAGCAAATCACTTTATAAATATTATCTTATTCCTCACAATTGCTTTGAGAAGTAGTAGCTATTAATATCTTCATTTTATAAATTAGGTAACTGAGGTAGACTGAAGTGAAGTGACTTTCCCAGAACCACCCAGCTATTGAGTGTCTTAGGCTTAATTTGAACTCAGGTCTTTTTATCCACTGCACCACCTAGGTACTATAAATCTAATTATATTACTTTTGAAAAGGAAACTTTCAGTAAGAAGACATCAGCTGCTCTCTACTCCAAATCCATTGTCTTTTGGGCGCTCCTCACCTCACCTGGACTCTAGGGCTATTATTATTCTCCTAGCTCAAGTGTGGACAGATCACTTTTCCCCATTCTTTAGCTACCTAGAGTTTGGTATTTAGCAAAAATGGACTTATGCTACAAAGGGAAAACAAAACAAAACAAAACACAGCCATATGCAATTTTCCAGAGCACAGAGGGTTTGAATTCCAATTTAACCAATATCAAGTCACAATATCTCAAATGAAATCTAATCACTGTCAGCGCTCAGAGCCATTATTACCTTCTTGGTTTTATGTACTATATTTCTAGTAGTTTAGCCCAAGCTTAGATTAACTTTCTTCCCCACCATAACACACTGTTCATTTACATAGAGTGTGCAACTTATTAAAACCCTTCAGCTCTTGATTTTTATACTTATGTGCATGACTTTCCTTTTATCCCTATTAAATATCCTCTCATTAGTTCTGGTTCACCAACTGCAGCCTGTTGAGATCTTTGGGTATGCCAATTCTATTATCACTTGCTCATATACAGATTTGATAAATGTGCCTCTGGTATCTTTGTACTATTCATTCAAAAGCCAGACAACTGAAAAGGCTGAATGAGAAAAGCAAAGAGATTGTCTTTCTATGTCCTTAAAGAAAGAAACTCAAGTAACCCAGCATTATATGATACCATTCCTCCATAAGCAGCTGCTACTTTCTATTATTCTAACATTTAAGGGCTTGACTTGTCTAGGAACAGTGCTTATGTGGGCATAATCTAACCCTTATTAGAGCTAAATCAGAACCAAATGATGCTTTTCACTAAAAGGAAGGAAGTAAAATGAGACCTGAAATGGAGAAAAAATATTTAGTTTTGCTCAATAACACCTCATTACTTGGATCTTGACGACTGAATTATAAATATACTCTACATAATCATACATCAGGATTTTTCATTCCACACTGCTCTAATTTTTAACACCTAGCTGGTTATCTTAATGATAATTAACATACTAAAAGTACATTTCAAGGGACATTATGGTGGGAAAGCAAAGAAAATCAAAACTGAAGCTGATATTTCATCCTTTAACTATTTTAACTGAAGCTTAACTCATGGGGGCATTAGAGATGGAAAACACAGATTAGGTCAGAAAGTCTTTCTCCCTGAGCAGAAAGGAAAGCACATGATGGAAAGCCATCTGGTTCCTTCAAATCTAAAAGAAAACACTTTAATTCTTCGAGATTAAATACATTCAAGCGTGATGCTCCAGCTGTATAGCATGGATTTCAAATGTGATCCTGCAGACTAAAGAATTCTACACACCTCAAAGAACCCAAACTGCAGCAGTCACAGCCCATTACCAAACTGGGAAATGGACAAAGTTGTTATCAGGGACCTCCTGGTCCCTTCCTTCTGCCAACAGGCTACATAGAGAAATACCACCCGGCCCAAGCTCTGAATCTCTTTCTACATCCTTCATCAATACTCCCTTTATTTCCTAAGGGCCTGCCTCTCAAGCAGGCAAAAAAGGTGATAAAAAAATTAACCAGATGAACTAATCTTTGTTAATGTACTATCTCACTAACCTAATGCACTACTTCTTAAAATGACTCAATGTCTTAAAGCAGCTAGAAGGCACTATAGTGGACTAATGAGAGATTTCTTTGTAAGGTTTTTCTCACTCTTCAGATCACAGTGGGGCCACTGACTACTGACTCAGTTCAATTCAACAAACATTCAGTACCTATTACATTTAAGGAACTATAATATGCTCTAAGAATATGCAGAGAAAAATGGAATAGCCCCTGCCCTCAGGGAGTTTACATGCTACTGGCAGGATGCACGCACACACACGAAAAATGGAGAGGATATTTTGAGGAGGCAGAGAAGTCAGAGGGCATCAGAGAACAAGAGAACCGTGGATAATTTAAGGTTTCAGAGGTCCCAGGGCATGCTATGAACCTTAAAGGAAGACAAGGTTTCACAAGCATGAAGTTGAGAAAAGAGTGAATTGCAGGCATGGATAACACTCTGTATGTAGAAACAGAAGCAAGAAATGAAATACTGGATTCAGATTATAGCTACCAGTCTAGCTGTTCTGAAAAGCAAAATGAAAGAAAGGACAAAAATGGGAAATTAGGCTGGAAAATTAGGATGTAACCAGATCAAAAACTTCAAATGCCAAAAAGAGGAGTTTATTTTTAACCTTGAAAGAAATAAGAAACCACTGAAAGTTTTTGAGCAGGTGAGTAATATGGTCAGGCTTGTATCTTAGGAAAATTATTTTGGCTGTTATGTGTAGGGCTAACTAGAGAAGGAAAAGAGTGCAAGCAGGGACACAAAGGGCTAGAGGAAGGAGAGCTAAAAGATTTCTAAATGGAAATGTTAAGGAATAGACAAATTTCTCAGAACCACATGGAACTTTCACAAAAATGTATTATATATTAAGGGACAGAGATATGGCAAACAAATATAAGAAGGTAGAAACAGTAAATGTATCCTTTACACACTATAATGCAGTACATAAATAAATAAATAAAATAAAGTTAGACAAATAAATAAATAGAATAAAGTTAGCTGAATAATTAAATAAATAAAAGAGTAACAATTTAGGGAGTACAAACAAAAGACATGGACCCAAATGGAGAATTAACAATGAAATTCCAAATAATGAGTGAGGCAAAGAGCAAATCACAGGAACAACTGCTAACTATGAGAAAGGAAATACTAATGACAAAAAATGCTAAATTTTTTGGGATGGACTTAAAGCAGTCCTGAGGAAAGCAACATCCCAACAAATATACATTAACAACATAGAAGAAGAGAATTAATGAAATAAATGTGTATCTTTAAAAATTAGAAAGTTGACAAATAAGTAAAATAAGAACAAAAAAGAAAGTATAAAAATGAGAAGAGAAATAGATGAATTGGAAATCAAACAATCTATAAATAAGAGACAAATAAATAAAACCAAAAGCTGGTTTTTTGAAAAGTAAAATAAAACTGATAAAACTTTAGTCAATACAATTTAAAAGAGGGCAGGAAATCAAATAAACAGAATAGTAAATGAACAAGATGATATCACAACAAAATTAGGAGACATAAAAATAATTATCAGAACCTACCATGCATATTTATATGCTAACAAAAGTAAGAACCAAGAAAACATAGAATAATACTTAAAAACATAAAATTTCCAAACTTAGAGAATACTAAATAGATATCTTAAATAATCCAGTCTCAGAAAAGGAAATAGAACTAGTTATAAAGGGACAACTATTGAAAAATTGGTTCCTGGTGTATTCACAGGAGAATTCTATCCAGCTCTTAAAAGAATAAATAATAATAGTAGAACAGAGAAACATTCTAAAAATTAAGAAAACGCTCTTCTAGACTCCTTTTACAAGACAAATACAATCTTAATACCTAAAACAAAGAACTGTAGACCAATATCATTAATGAATATTGATTCAAAAATGCTAAATCAAATCTCATAAAACAAATTAAAGCAATATATCCAATATATCATTCCTTATGACCAAAATTATATAAAAATTTATATAAAAATTAAAAGGTGAAAAGATAAGCAAAGAGGAGATAAAACTATCCCCATCTGCTCATGACATGATGGGTTACTTAGAGAGTTCTTGAGCAACAGCAAAGACGTTAACAGAGACAAAGCTTCAGTAACATCACTGGCTACAAAGAAAAACACTAAAAAATCAACAGCATTTTTAATTAAAATAATAATTACTATATCATAATGATAATAATAATAGAATTTAAGAGCCAATTTTAGAAAGGGAAATTCTATTTCAAATAACTACAAAATGTAAAAAAATAGCTGTGGATCAATCTATCAAGGCATACAAAATATTCATATAATTTTGATTACAGAGTGTTCCTAACAGAAATTTAAAAAAAAAACTTAAATAGCTGGAGGAACATTCAGTGCTCATGTCTGGGCCATTCCCTCACACATAAAGCAACTCCTGTGGAAAAGAGGCCTGTCATCACCACCAACTGCCACTCACAGGCTAGATAAGCCAGCCTCACCAAGGCAGTAGGAATCCTTGAGGGAGAGACAGGAAGCAACATTGTCAGGCAAGTTGGACCACAATCACTACCACCACCACCATCTTGACCACAATTTCCTCTATGACCTTAGTGGAGATACCTCAAGACTCTGAGCCCAAGAACCTTGTTCATAGCAATGGCCCCTAAACCACTGGTTCCTAGCTAAGCCTTTACTGCCATCATTAAGGGAAGAAATTGTTGTGGAGAAGAAGACCACATTCCTCATCACCACTAGCAACAACTGCTTACCAAGTGCCAAGAGTAAAATGGGTAAAAAAGCTCTGAGAGTGGCAGAACTTCCTCTTTCCTGCCCCTCCTCCAAGTCTATGCTTCTAGTGCAGCCCTCACAGCTCTCTTCTGATGAGGCTGCTCAACGGAAGAGGCCAGCCACCTCCATCATCTAAAAACCAAATTCCACTCAAGGGGCAGGCAAGTGCAGCCTAGTTGAGGCAATAAGGCACCCTGCCTGACGGAGAGACAAGAGGCAGCATGTGTCAGACAGGGCATACTACCAACACCATCGTGACCACCACCTTCTCTGAGATCCCATTGGAAACAGTCAAAGATCCTGAACCCAAGAGCTTCTGGAACAGTAATAACCCCAGTCCAAATATCTCTAGTCCTCATCATCACACTGAAATTGCTTCTATAGGAGCTATAGCCAAATATATTGAAGATCCAGAAAAGAAAACTCTTATCATCAAAGTCTTTGATACCACCAAACACTTCAACATTGGCAATTGACATGATTTCATCAGTGGAAATAACATTAAAGAAGAAACACTACGGTCAGCTTTGCTGCTGCACCCTAAGGACCATGGGACCTTTATTCTGATTTGCTGCTGAAACCTTCCATATGTGCTGTCTCCACCATTAAAATGTAAGCTCTTTGAGAGCAAGAACTGTCTTGTTTTTCTATTTGCATCCTCAGTGTTTAGCATAGACCTTAATAAATAAATAAAATTCATTCAAAATAAGATAACAATATTAGCAGAGTTCATTTATAGTTTCGATGTTATACCAAACTGTCAAATGCATACTTTACAGAACCCCATAAAATAATTACAAAATTCATTTGAAGAAAAAAATATATAGACTGCCAGGGAAAATAATGGAAAGACGTAGGGATAAAAGGGGAAACAGTACTTCTAGACCCCAAACTATATTAAAAAGTGGCAGTCATCAAAAGCATTTGGTATTGGTTAAAAATAATAAATTGGCAGACTAAAGGAATAGACCAGATAAAAGATTATCAGAAACAATGGAACTCAATAATCCAGTGTTAGATAAACCAACAAAATATACACACAAGAAACTCCTATATGATAAAAAATTGCAGGGAAAACTGGAAAGAAGTCTGGCAAAAATTAGGCTTAGAACAACACCTGATACAATATTTCATAATATATTTTAAATGATATGTGACCTTAATATCAATGATCTTGCTATAAAAATGGAAGAGCAGAGGATTATTTATCCTTTACAGCTATAAGTACAGATGTATTCTTTTAAAAAAATTCTTTTTTCTATCACCAAAATTTTCCCCAGTATCTCTCTTTCCCCCTCTATGCAGAGAGACATTCCAAACCAAAAATGTTTTAAAGAAATGGAAAAGAAATCAGTAAAAATTATCAATGCATTGAGAAAGTTTGGAAACCTGTGCAATGTACTATACCAGTGGGTCTCCTACCTTTACAAAAGCACAGGGAGAAGAAGTCTTTTTACATCTCATCTTTGATGTCATTCTTGAGTTTTTTAATTTTAATAGTCATTTTTGATTGTTTTTGGTTGATCTTTCCATGTATTTTGTGGTTGACATTTTGTATGCTTACTTCATTCTGCATCAGTTCATGTAAATCTTTCCAGACTTCTCTGTATTCATCATATTCCTCATTGATAACAACACAGTTCCATTACATTTACATAGCACAATTTGGCTAGGCATTCCTCAAATGATGGGAATCCCCTTTATTTCCAATTCTTTCCTATCAAGAAAGTATTCCTATAAATATTTTGGTAATATGGAAACTCTTTATCATTGGCCTCTTTGGGGTACAAACATAGTAAAAGAACAGTTTTGTCAAAAGAAATGAACATTTTAGTCACTTTATGGAGATGTCTTTTCATCCAACTAGAGATAAAGGCAATTACAAAATACAGAATATATAACTCTGGTCAAATAAAACTGCAAAGATTCTGAGAAAACATGCAAATCAAAACAGGTCCAAGTGCTACGTCAAATTCAGACAATTAGCCAGGATGACAACAACGTAAATGGAAAAGAAACAGCCATAACGCAATCAAAAGTGTTACGAAATTAGGAAGAAGCAAGATTCCAAAGAAGAGATATAAGAAGAAATGTCTTTGTACTGGTGGAAGGTCCACAGGTATGGTATATTGCACATATTTTCAAACTTTTTCAATGATTGGTATTACAGATTTCTTTTCTCTTCTTTTCTTTAAAATATTATTAGTTACAGGAGTTGGGTCTTCGAGAAAAGGGAGTGGGAAGAACACTCAAGAAAAAGTAGTGATATAAAAAACCCAAAAGGTATGAATAAAATTTTATTTTAAAATAGTAATTAACACCATAACAATTAGTACTAATTACCAACAATGTAAATGTACCATGATGCCTTTTAAAATCCAAGGAATCAAAATGAATTCATCTTGAATACTGGCAAAGTGGAAATTATGAGCCTGGGTGAGGGGTAGGTACAATCCATTCAATTAACATTAAGTACCTACTATGTGCCAGGCACTGTGCTCTGCTGGGTCTCTGGGGACTCTGTCAAAAATAAATCAGTTCCTGCCCTCAACAAGCTTATTATATTCCATTTGGGAAAATATGTACATGTATAGGTATATATAAGACATACAAAGCGACCAGGAGGTAACCTTGCAGGGGAAGACACTAGTAACTGGGCAGGGAGAGGGGGATGATATCTTGCAGTAGATGTCAACTGCTAGAATGGATTCCTGTACATAGGTTTGTATGGAAGTGGGATAGGGATAGGAACAGGTAATTTGCAAATTTGGAGGGTGGATATAATCTTCTGGAATAAAGTATGAGGTAGAAACTTGAATATGGATAATTACATTACTAGATATTTGCACTCTCAGGACAAGGACAAAATGAATAACTGAGCATAGAGGAGTCCAGTTTCAAGTCAAATTTTATGTATATTAGAAACCCTATTGAAAGAGGGAGGTTTATTTTATGCTTCTGGGTTCCCAAATTTGTCACACAGATTTCAGAGGAATTATTTTTTATTTTGAGTATGATCACTTTTTTAGAGTATAAAGAATCCAGCGAAAATTAAACACAATTGGTTCTGGGAAGAAAATAAATTATACAAGTTTCTGGGCATTCATTTCAGAGGTAGAAGAAGAATTACTTAGCAGATATACAAAATATTGTTTCAGATGACAAAAGATTCCATTAAGTAGCTTTTTTCCTCCTCTATGAAATATAATTCCTTTTGAACAGCAATGTGATACAATCTGTGTAATGCCAGACTTTTGTATTAGTTATTATTAAATTTTCAAAGTGTTATTATTTTTTAAAATATAGCCAAAATCCTAAGGCCATTCTAAATAGACAATAACTCCCCAAATGGAAAAAGAGTAAGCTGCTGAATTATGCACCAGTTATAGAGCTTTTCGATGGCCTGTTCACTCACCTTAAAGACTGCAGACCAAACCATAAATAAGTCAAACTCTCAATCAGTGCACAAACTGTGAACTCACTCTGACTCATCCAGGTGGAGATCTGAAGGCAGGGATACATTCCTTACTTTCTCAAGAAAGGTTTCACTTTCAAGGCCTCACTTGTGCATACCAAAAAGATCTTTAAAAACAAATTGGAAAGATGGCAATTCTTGTTAAAATTTCCATTAGGTGAGAGAAGTGGGCAGCATGAAAGCAGTGGACATATGGAAGAAGGGGTACAATTGATAAGACAAGGATTACTCAACAGAAAGGTTCTACTTCACAATTTTTCTTAGGGCCAGTATTCTTTGAGGTGATTCAATGTCATATAACCAGACATCCCACCTCATCTTCATAATCGTCACCCTGAATTTACTCATACAAGGGAAAAATACCTCTATGTTCAGGCTCCTGTTCTCCAAAGTGCAAATGAAAGAATTGTCTTCAAGGTCCCTGCTGATTACAATCAACACAATGATAGATAGGGTTAATCTCTAGACTTATTGGGGAGATTTTATAAGTAGCTTTCAGTTTTCATTCTTTCCTGATCCACACACCTATACTGCAAGTCCATGTGACAGATGGCAGAATTATGAGTTCCAGGAAAGCAAGAAGAAATTGGAATTGTTAGGTCATTTAGGACCAGTGGGATTTTTTTTAAAAGCATTATATTGTGAGTTGAAAAATGCCAATTTGGAAGATCAATTTTTTCATACTAAAAAATAAAGAAGAAAAGAAAAAGTCATAAAAAAGGAAGGGAATACTCAGTGTTTGACAATTTCCAAGCAAAAACTTTCACCTTGTCCTGGTTCTTCTGTGAAGAGTCATATAAAAGGAGGCCCCTACCTGCTAGCTTAGAAACAACCTCTTTCTCCAGTGATCTTGGAAGTGTAGGTACCACTTTTATTCATAGTGAGCAGTAGGTCTGCTTTCCAAATGTCCTTAGTCTGCGAAAGTAAGCTTTAAGTGCCCTGCGGACATCCAAAAATGCAATCTGTGTTCAGAGGAATACTGAGGCATAGGATATAACAAAGGTGAAAATATTTTCTGATTTATGTGGAAGTTGGAAGCAATGTCTGGCAAAAATCCCAGAACTATTCTTACTATTGCTTTGTTCAGGAAAAGAAAAATCTGTAAAAGGATATGAGCAAGAGAGCATGAAGCTCCATAGACCACTGAGCCAAACATCTAGAAGCTGGAAGGCAGCATTAAGGTCAAAAGGCTGAAATGCAGAGTCTGTCTTCAGGTCCCAAAGCCTACAGAGATCTCCTGATGGAATGAGAGTTCTGATTTGCAGGTTAAATGAGGGACGCTCCTCCAAAAGATGACATTCAACTGAGACAAGGAGTCAGTTTTCCTTTGATGCATCATCTAACCACTGACGTGAGGACAGACTAAGCCTGAAAAAAATCTTCCAATTCTTTGCAGGGCCAGCTGTGAGGAGTGCAATATAGGCAAAAGTCAAACTAGTTTTAGAGCCACCTTCTTTGTCACGCACCAGCGACTGAGCACCCTGCACCCTCCAAACCCTGCAGTGAGTCTTAAAGAAAACATTCACACTTTGCTAACACAGAAACTTTCCAAGCAAGCATCCTGGTCAGAATACAGACATCAGTGCACAGTCTCAGAGACAATCAGCTCCTCATCTACATGGGAAAGACAAAAAGATTAAACTGACAACGATAAAACAGACTTGTTAGGATGAGGAAGAAAAGTGCGATTTAAAGAGAATATTAAAATTCATATTGAAAATGGAGGGACTAATTTGTTAGCCTAAAACAAGAGTACCTGACTTCTCCCTAGGCCAGGGGTGGGGAAACCTGTGGCCTGGAGGCAACATGTAGCCCTCTAAGTCCATGTGCGCGGCTTTTTGACTTAGTCCAAGTTTTACAGAACAAATCCTTTTGTTAAACCACACCAAATTTAAGTGAGTTCCTATTCTCAAGGAACTTATAATCTAATCCACATAATGTGATGGTATTCCCCAATTGCAATGGCTGATTTGCAAGGATGATGATCATTTCTTAAAATGCACATTTTATCATTTAGGACCTCTTTATTTACCAGTACAATCTTCTGTGTGTCAAAGAAAAAGAACAGGATACATGAAGCAGAATAGAATAGATAAGAGAATATAAAGGAAGGATTCTGTGGAAAGAAGAACATAAAATAGAAGGTCAGCAATAATAATGCTGACGAAATGACTCAACAAGTATGTATTAAACACTTTCCATCAACATATGCAAGGTGAGAGGTAATATAGTATAGTGAACAGAGGGCAGGTCTTGAAATCCGAAAAACCTGGGTATGAGTTATGCCTCTGACATTTATAACAGCAGCTGTGTGACCATGGGAAAATCAGGTAACTTCTCAGTGCCCAAGGCAACTTTTAAAGACTTTAACTTACAGATGAGTTGCCAATCTTCATCATAGGAGGAAGTCTCCATGTCAATAATCCCCCAATAAAGATGACATCACAAGTCTGGACCAACTGTATTTGAACTTGTGCTAGGAATATGAAGTGAAAAATCAAATGTTGCTGCCTTCTAGGAGCTTACAAATCAAGGGCTTGGGGAGGAGGGCAGATTGGAGCTATATTACGCCCATCAATAGTATAATACAAGCTAGAAAGGGAAGGTAGTGAAGGAGAAATCAAAGCACTAAAAGGAATACTTCAGGAAGGAAAGAACAATTCAATCAATGGGGATCAGAAAAGGCTACCCAGAAGCAGGATGACTTGGGCTGACCTTCCGAGGAATAGAAGGTCTCTGAAAGGTACCCATAAGGAGGAACAGCACTCAAAGTATGGGGGATGCTCTGCATTAAAGTGTTTGAAGATGCAGCAGGGAACCACTGAAGAATTTTGAACAGAGGATCAACATGGTGAGACATGTATATAAGAAAGTGGAAAAAAAATGGGAATTGACATTACTTGGCAATTGATTGAATGTGGCAGTGGTCTACAAAGTGAGATGGGCAAGATGATCCATTGGGCTCAGGAAGAAGATAAATAAGAAATTATACCAAGATAGCATGGTGCAATTGAAAGCTTCTGTATTCAGTGTTTTAAGACTTAGGTTTAACTCCCAGCTCCACTATTTGTCACTTGTGTGGCCTTTGGCAAGTCCCTTCACTTCTATGGGCCTCAGTTACCCTCTTCACATATAACCAGTAGGTGGTCTTGACTGTCTGGGTATGCAGGTTTGGAAAGCAAAACCAAAACAATTACTCATGCCTTTCTCTGGCCTCCACTTTTGGAATTTAGCCCCTACCTCTCTGTGTTCCAACTCCTCCCTTAGCCTTCCAAGGCATGACTCTCCCTTGCTCTATCAGGCAAGTTGAAAGAGAAAATACTGGGGGAGAAAACAATGGGGGGGGGGGCTCACCTGCTCCCACCCACCCCTAACCAGACAGCTAACAGTCTACTAGCTCATTTTGGCCCAAGGAGTCAAGGGAAACTCCAATTGTACTTTACCTTTTTTGGAGGCTTTTACACAAACATTTATGAATCAGGAATCATCACAATTCTTCCTTTTGACTGAGCCCCCAGCTTGGGTGTGGGGATGGTGGTGGAGAACAGAACTAGAGTTTTGATTACAGTTTGACACCTGTCTAGTTTCCTGCATGCATTCTGGCCACTGACTCTTTCTGTTGCAGTCTCTCTCTTCACAATTAGAAACAAACACAGGTCGAACAGCACAGCAGTTATGACACATCATAAATTTAACCAGGGCGGAGGGGGGTGGAGGGGAGGAAGAGGAAGGGAATAAGTATTTGTTAAGCAACTATTATATGCCACACATAGCACTAAGCACTTTACAAATAATATTTCATCTTATCCTTAAAACAAGCCAGGGAAGCAAATGTGATTATTATCCACATTTTGCCAATGCGGAAAGTGAGACAGACAGAAATCCAGACTTCCACAGCTAGAAAATTTCTGAGGCCGGATTTCAACTCAGATCTTCCTGATTCCACTTCCTGAGCTCTATCCACTGTGCTAACTAGTTCACTAGGGGAGAATAGCTTCTAAGGCACTACAGAAAACTCGAAATTAGGAACAATTTTAAAAAAGAGAAAAGTTTTGTAGTAAATACCTGCAATCTTCAGGGGTGAGGGAAGAGAGAGAAGGGAAATTAAACACTTTGCTGTCACATTCCATTCACTCTTAGGAATTTGAAGTGAGAGGCTGCAAGCTGGGAAGAAGCTCAAAACTACCTCAACAATGCACTCTTAGTCCTAAGCAAAGTGCCTGAATAATTCATATTCATCCCTCTCCCTCTGCCACCCCTTCCTTCTCCCTCGCCCCCTCCCAAGCCTGTCTGTACCTCTGGACCTCTCACTCTCTCCCCACCCCCACCCCCACTCCCACCCCAGTGCACAGACTGCCTGCCGTCTCATTGGCTTCACTCCTGGCTCTTTGGGAATACAACCAAGCTTCCATTGCTTCTCTCTGAATTCTCACGATCAGTCCCTTCTAATCTATGGGGACTTATACAATCCTCTTAGACTATAATTCCCAAAAGTCCATTTAGCCAAGTTTCTGCAGGGAACTGAGCTGGAATACTACTGGCTAACTGTAAAATGAGGAAGACCCTTTCCAGATTAAAGTCTATAATGCTATAGTCCTATTTATATTGACAGTTTATTTTTTTAAAATAAGCTTTACTAATATTTGATATATGGACTGCCCCTGATATCCTTATTTGGTCCATATGTCAGATGCTTACATATCCTGTGAGATACCATGAGGGAGCGGAGGAGTTCCACAACAAAGAGGCATTGACAATGATGCCTTCACTCATTCTTTCACTTTTAGTGCATGGAGACCATATTCAAGTTTACTGTGCCTGGTTAAGGGGTTTTATATTATCTAGCTTTACCCAAACTAACTTACAAAATAAGCAAGGGGCTTCAAAATGTTCCTTCATAGAAACAGTGAAATGAAGGTAAGAATACTGTAAGGACTAGAGAATAATGAGAAAGTGGTGGCACTAATACTTCTGCTCCTGGTACATGCCCTCCACCAGACACATGTGAAGGCAAAAGCAATGCCAATCTAGTCATAACTGACAAGAAATTGGCCAACAATCATTAGAACTGTTCAAGATTTGTAATATGGCTTTACATACACTATAATTACTGGCAAATCTCATCCTAATTGTATATTGTGTTTTGAGATGTTAGGTAATAATTTAATGAAGCCATCTCAAATTAGAAGATCTTTTTTAAAACTAGGCTTTTGTTCATGACAATGATGTGTGTCACCTATAAACATTTTCATATTTTATCTCATATTTTAAACAAATTGGAAATAGATTTTCTAACCTGCTTAAAAATCTTTCAAATGAAAACTTTCAGTAGGTTTTGAAGATAATTGATAAAAACGTTTTTTTTTTTAATGAAACACTTTCTGATAAATTTGCAACAACAACTGATTGACATTAAATAAGATGGAAATCTGTTATCAAAATTTTAAAAAGCCTTTGTATAAACTACAGAAAGTTAGAAGAGGAACCAATCAGATAGCTTTAAAGAGGTAGCTAATTCTGGCTACGCAGCCAATGGCAAGAGGATGCTTCCAACTATGCAGTAGGGCAACACAGAATGTACACACGTGCAGCAGGCCTCCTGTCTCCCAAAACCGGTCCCTAGTGCCTCCCATATGGGTGATAACATTTTAGGCGGTCTGGGCATGCACCAAACTCCCATTACATGAAGTAACGTTGAGGGGAAAGGCACTAAAAGCTGGGGAGGTCAGGGAAGATTTCATGTAGAAGGTGGTGTTTGAGTTACGTTTTTTATTGTTTGTTTTTTTAATAGTTAAGTTACATTTTGAAGGAATTCCAAGAGGCAGAGTTGAGGAGAGAGTGCATTCCAGACAAGAGGGACGGCTAGAATGAAGGCATCAAGACAGAAGATACAGGAGAAGGTGGTTCATTTGAGAAAAAGCACGAGCGCCATTTATGTTGAATTGTAGAGTACATGTAGAGCAGTAATGTATAAGACTGGAGAGGTGGGATGGGAACATGTTGTAAAGAAATTTAAATGACAAAGAGGAAGTAATAAGGATCCACTGAAGCTAATTAAGTAGGATACTGACATAGTAAGACCTGTAGTTTAGGAAAATCACTTTGGTGGCTGTGTAGAAAAAGGATTAAAGTAGGGAAAGATTAGAGACAGGAAACCAATTAAAAAGCCAGGGTAATAGTCCAGGCAAGAGGTGATGAGGTCATTGTGGTAGTTCTGTCAGTGGAGAAAAGGGTACAGTTGCTAGAGATAGTGTAGTGGAAAATGACAAGATTTGGCAATAGAGTATACATGTAGGTACCTGAGAGTGAGGAATCAAGGATGATACCAATGAGGAAGAGGATGGTGGCATGTTCACACTATGGTTTAGAGCCTGGGTACCTTCTCTTTATGAAAAAGAATATCCATTCTGGGTAACACATACCCATGACACTCTTCTTCCTCACCTCCGCCACATAAAATCCTCTCGCTTCTTTCACAGTTCACATTATGTCCTATACAAGGCCTTTCCTAATCCCTTCCCCTCCCCTTACACAGTTGTTCTCACTCTCGTCCTCTTGAAATGACTTCCTACTATAGAAGCCACATCAGCTATCCATTTCTAAAACTGTTCCTTTACTTAAACTTGAAAGATTCTCAGTCTTTCCCCTTTTTCTGCAAATGGAATACTCCTGTGCCCAGGAAGATATTGTCGTGTTAAAACCAGTCTATTCTAAGTGACCCTTAGCTAATCCTTAAATTTATGCCCTTCTTTGGTTTGTATGACAAGATACTAAAATCTAGACATTGGGGAAATATGTGGAACTAGCATATACTCAGGCCTCCAGGGTGAGGGAAGGAGGTTAGAATCCTACCTCAATTAATCACAGAAGGCCCTAAAAACAAGTTGAATCAATAAATGAATAAAAAGTATAAACCAGTTGTGAACAAACAATTTGAGAATATGAGTTCTTCGATCACTGAATGAAGGCAGATGACTGCCATGTAGGAAACATCTTCCAACTAGCTAAAAGAATAAGACGCTCTTCTTGGCCCATGCATAATGATAGCAAGCCAGTAAACAGGTGAACCCATTAAGTGTTGGGAGAGCTATAGCTTGGATGATTCCAGTTGGAAGCAAATCCCCAAAGGAGGTGGAGGAGAGAGTTGTTTCTCTGTTTTGATATCCTCCTCACTGCCACCTCCCACCATCCATCGACCATGTCATCATAGAGACTGGACCAATAGAATCTGGCACATAGTAGGCACTTAACAAATGTTTGACTGAATAATTCTTATTGTCCCCAGTTTTGTCAGGGATGCATAACTTACAAACATGAAGTTAATATTTAAAAATAAACAATTGAGTCAAAAATAAAATAATGAGGTAAAAAGTTACCAGTTGGATTGGATTAATCAGAAACTACCTAGGAAAAGGTAACTTTGAATCATATTTTGAAGGTGAAAGAGAGCAAATTTGATAGAGAAGATAATCCAAAGTGGAGCAACATGGATGAAAAAAAAATTTGAATAAGTCCCTCAGAATAGCCATGCAGATGAAAGAGAGACTTGTACACTAAATGATAGTGAAGTTATCTGAATTAAGAGTGAGACCAGTATACATGTCAAGTATGATGTCTAGTGCTGACCATTAGTACCCTGGAAAGGGTCAGGAAGAGGGTGGCCAGGGTAATCGGGGAACTAGGAAGCATGTGTTATAAAGATCAGTTGAAGAAATTCAGTATGTCTAGCCTCAAAATGGAAAGTCTAGCTATCTTCCAGGATCTGGAGGGCTGTTATGTAGCAGAAAGATTAGACTTAGCCTGTGTGGTCACACAGGGCATAAGTGTGAGCAATGCAGAGATGAGGGAGGGACTTTGGGTTAACATGAGGAAAACCTTTAACTGTCTGCTCTGTCCAAAAGGAGGAGTTGCCATAGTAGGTAGTACATTCTCTGTCCTTGGAGCTCTCCTGTTTGAGCCTGCCTGAATCGTTCTTTGGGATGCTGTGAAGGGTTTTCTTGTTCAGGCTTGGATTGGACTAGATAGCTGCTGAGAGTCTTTCCACCTTAAAGGTTCTATCATTCTAGGAATGATCAAAATATGGCCAAAAGAAACCAAACCAAGTATGTTTGTTTTCCTAGAGCTGAGGCAGTGAAGAAAGGGACAATGGGAAAGAAAAGAAACTTGCATGGTTATAATCAGTCAATATTCTACTGGAGTGAATATGAGTTTTCCTATTCTCATGCCTTAGTACTTTGGACTATGTGAAATACATGGGATGGATTACAGAGTAAAGAACCTAAGATCGGTGGTGATAGGCATCTGGTTTGGATGACACAAAATTCATTTTAAAAAATATTGCACTTCCTCACTTTCATGATCATAAAGTAAGTTCATAATTGCCTTATGCAAAATTTGGTTGTCTCTCATTGGCCTTTGGTGGTTTATGACAGTCAAAAGAATAAAAATGAACAAACAATGAAAAACCAACATATTGCTACACTGAAGGAAATGTATAAAGCTGACCATAGAATATTTGATATATTTGTCTTGCGTGTGTATATAAAACACGGAACATTCTGTTAGTAAGACAAGCTGTTGCTAATTGGTGCAATGAACACTGCAAATCTGATCTACTTTTTGGTGTCAAAACAAAAAGAACAACGTAATGTCAAGGATGTCAAAACAGCCAGATATTATTTATTCTTATTCTCTTCACGGCTTTTTTTTTGCTTGCTAATATCTGACTGTCTTGGAGTTATTCTATAAGATGTTTTGCTAGGAATGTAGTCAAGTAAACATAACCTTTCTTGTATCAACCCTAGAGTGACTCCCCAAACACACTCCCCTTACTCAAAAAACATTCCTTTCCCCCAACAAAAGACTGTAAGTAAAATAGCTCCAGTGAGACATTAGGGAATAACAGCCAGGGCTAGTGAAGCTATTCTGCACTCATTTGGAACATCAAGCTTCCATTAGCATTTCCATGTAATTCTATGCACACATCTAGATGTGAATCTCTCTCTCTGAGGCTATACTCAGAAATGACTTACTATATGCTGGGAAGTACACGACTCTCCTATGTAACTTGCACAAAAATCAATTTTCATTAACAAGAGCCTCGGTGTGCAATAGAGAGAGCGAATTTGCTATATAGAAAGATTAAAAAAGAAGAAAAAAAGAACAAGTGGCAAGAAATGACTGAAGGGAGAGCACCCTGACACAAATGCCATCCTCAACCTTTTAACCCCCACCCCTTTTCCAAAAAGCTGGATGAAAACATCGAGGCAGCCCTTAGGCAGATTGTTCTAGTAGATCCTAACAATGACAGTACTTGGGGGTTAATCTTTACATAAAAATAAAATGGTTTTAAACAATTTCTCCAATGTACTGGATGAGAATCAAGCATCCTTTTCTTAAGTATCAGCCATCCATGCCATCTTTTTTTTCCCCAGTGGCTTCTGAAAATATAGATACTCACTGCTCTCCAAAAAGGAGAAATGTTCTCTGTGTGGAGCCACCTGGGATGTTTTTACTAGGTAGTGAAGGGAAACATGTAGTCCAACTCCTTGAAATCCAACAGCATATTCCACCAGCTCACCCAACAATACATTTTCATTCAGTGCTGCTCTTTCCACCCATCTTACTCCACTCCACCCTAGAGAACCTCCTTCCCTCTTTAAGACCCTGTTTATTTGATGCCATAAACATTAAAAAAGTCAGAAGCTTCTTTGAACCTTTTCAGAATTCAAGTGCTGGGTTTATCCTACACAGGCCGCAGGGGTACATGTATGTTACATGTAACATACTATGAATCAAGATTGTTGCTAATATTGAGACTGGCCAGTTAATATTTATATTAATCATAGAAAACTGAGTGCTACATTTAAAGAAATATTTTCACTTATTGTTATTACTTCATCATATTCCTAAATATTAATCTGTCAAGCATAAACCTGATGCCTTTCTTCTCAATAATATATTAGATCTGGATCTAACCCTGTACACAAAATTCAAAGACCTGATAATCCAAAAGTAATTTTACATCAAAATGTATATGATGGTTTTTTTTGCTGCAACAGATTTTTTTTCTCCTAATTGTTTTACGTAGGCCAATACTAATTTAATTTTCATTTTTCAGAGAAATCTCATTTGAGTATTGGAGGGAGGAAATCCGAGAACAGTCTAAATATTCATGGGAGACAATGTTATATTAAATATTTGTCGTAATGCACATATGGATAACTGAGCATGGTTTGTGTGGGTTGGGGGTGAGGAGAGAGAGAGATGTACTCAAAAAGAACTCAGTAGCTGCTGATGCCAGTAGCAAGAGTGCCCTCTGTCATAAAATATTTTGAAAATTTAAAACCACCTTTCTGATGTAGACAGTGTAAGAAAAGGGCACCAGTCTGACTTGGGATGTTATATTTCCCCTCATGCACTTCAGACCTAGGCTTAAATATACCATTATAGTGTTCCTGAGCTTTAAAAATTCAGCAAAAGGCATTTGTTGTGATGTCACTAGTCCTGTTTCTAATGCCATGGACTGGTCTACTAACCAACCAATCCAACTGCATTCAAGAAATGGGCCTAAATAATCCTTGTTCCTAAGTCAATTATTTGGAAATAGAAGCCATAATGTGAGATTTACTATGATACTGTTAACTTTGGAGTGAATTGAAGTGTTTGTAGCATCTGTAAAATTGAGTGATAGTTTCTCATCCTGCCAGCAGTTGTGCAGAGAATAAGACTTTTATGTTCAGAAAAGAAGCAAGGTCAAACAACTACAAAAGGTGGGCTGGAAATGTTCCTTCTGATCCCGCAGAAATATACTAGACTAGGCTGTGCTTCAATGGCCAGGCTGTGAGAGGAGAGGGGCAGTGCCTGGAGCACAAAAGAGCCAGGGTCGTGGCCTCAGCAAAACAAACACATGCTAAAAGGGTTGAAGGATTGATGAGATGGAATAAGGTATTCCATATGGTCCATTCCATGAGGTAGAAAATACCCTTGCTCATACCAGGTGAGGATGACCATAGTGTAGTACTGGAGTCAAGAAGATAATTGTATTGACTACATGTGCAATAAATTTCAATCTCAAAACAGAGGTGTGAATGATATAAACCCCCAAAGGGAAATGCTCCACCTGGAGGCCAGAGAATCTGGTTGGCCCTACAAAACTGGCCTCAAGAGACGGTTTTTGGTTGTTTTTAATTCTCCCCCTTATTGGTAGAAAAGAAAACCAGGGATTTGTGGGTGTCCATACCTTGAAGGGGTAGAACAGAAGCAATGGGTCCTGTATTATTATTTCACATTTTTTATCATCTTGCCACATTATTTAGTTGGTTACCATGATTTTTTTAATAAAGCATGGAGTTCCAATGCAGCTATCAAGTACCCCCCTTTGATTGGCATGTATTTATTGTAAAGAATGCTTAAGTTTCTAGGGAATTCTTCCTTCTTAGATCTTTCACCACTTTTCTCATTCTTTTCTGGTAGTCATTAATTATGTGGTGTGCCATATTTTCTGACAAATGGTCTGTCCACTTGCATGGTCCTGAATGCCATGATATCCCAATAAGTGCATTGCATATTAGGAGTCTGGGCTGGCCTATGGGATTCCTCTAGTTTGAGTCTTAATTAAACTTGTTTTAAATTAAAACAACCTGGGGGCAGCTAGGTGTTCAAATCTGGCCTCAGACACTTGACACACGTACTAGCTGTGTGACCTTGGGCAAGTCACTTAACCCCGATTGCCCTGCCAAAAAGCAAAAAGAAATTTAAAACAACCTTTCTTGAGACACTTTATCAGGAGCTTAAAAGGTTTGCCTAGGACACAGAGGGCAATGCCATGATCAGTGGCAGCATGACTACAATCAAGACCTGGGCAGTAAACAATAACTCACAGAAAAGTAATTGATTATATCTACTTGACCCACTAATGTGATGGAGGACATACTGGAAGTTAGGAGTATTATAAATACACATATGCACATACATGTATATGCATACATATATACATATATGTAGGATGTTAGGAAAATTGGGAACCTATGTTAATATAAAATAATATGTATGGATATATGAATATTTATATAAGTATAAACATGCATTCATGCCTGCATGTGTAGTTACTCTTGTCCCATGCAAGCTGTTCCTCTCCAGAATATTGGCCCCTATGACTTGGGATCCTTTAAGACACGGTCCAGTACCCCTTCTTAGTGTCTCATTGGTACTGGGCTTTCCTAATATATGCCCCATTCGAATAAGACAGAATAGCTGGTTTCCTTGGCAGCCAGTTTAGGAAATGTATGTGAGTCAATGAACTTTACACTAAAAGTCCCTGTGATTGGCATATAGGCAAGGTCAAGGAAGGGGCAGGAGGAGAAGGAACTGAAAGGGGAGGAGAAGATGAAGAAGATAACTATGAAATTTCCAAAATAATATTATATACTGTACATAAACATGTATATTTATGAAAGTCACAAAATCATACATATCATATTCATATATAGTATGTATAATTTTGGAAATATATTATGTATTATTTTGAGCAATTTATACCTATCTTCATCATCTTCATCTTCTTTCTTTTCATCTTTTTCCTCCTCCATCCCTTCCATCTTCTTCTCCCTGTTCCCTTAAACTGAGACCGTACCTACAGGATGCCAAGCATAAGGACGAAAAGAGCAAAGTTCTGTTCTATGTGAATGAGGCCTCTGTGAGAAGTGCTTAATATCAATGAGACACTTAGAAAAGGTGCTACATCAGGCCTTGCCTCTTGCACAGCTTCTGTTCTATGCAAGATTCACTGGGCCATTATTCTGGAGAGGAATGGCCTGCATGGGACTACTGAAGGTACATACTCAAATTTCCTACCATTGTCATGATCCATACAGCATCCACCTCCTGCACTCCCTGCAACACACACCACCCCCCTTTTCCTGGCTAGTCCTATTCCCCAAAAAATTCAAGAGAAAAGCTAAAGAATGCAGCTCTGACCTCTATCTTATGGATACTTTAAAATAAATGTTTGTGTACATTATACATACTATACATATATATATATGTACACACACACACACAGACATATACATACATATACATGTATATGTGTATGCATATTCACTGGCACATATTATTTTCTGTCATCTAGATTTTCCCCTATGCACTTATCTTTCCACTTCCTTCACCATTTTTCCATGCTTCCCATGCTTTTTGTCATCTTTGCTGATTTTCTAGTTATGTGGTGAATCCTCACAGTTGTTTTAATTTGCATTTCTCATTTTATTATTGATTTTGAACATTCTTTCACGTAGCTGTTATTAGTTTGCAATTCTTTTCAGTTCAGAACTATTTGTTCACATCCTTTGATTGCAGTTATATTCAAATAAACCCTTCATCTTTTTGGACTCTTACACCCATTCCTTAAGTAGCACTCAATGCCCTCCACATTGTATTGGTTCTAGCAGGGATCACCCCTCTTTGTATTCAATCTATCTCATCTCTTCTTCTGGCCTTTGTTTTCCTTAGTGTCATTTCCATTTACTGATCATGAACTACGATTAAAGAATTCACATGTGATAGCTCTACCATCAGTAATGGAAAAAATTATTATAGATTTCGTTTATAGAAATCTTAACAGATATTTTGTATTTTTGGTTTGTTCTTCTAATTGAACACTAAAATGGCCTTGAATGACTGGGTCTCACCAAAGTTTCTATGAGCTTCTCCCCTCCTCCCTCCCCATTGCTTCTTACTATTTTATGGGGTAATATTTCTCTCCTATCATCCTCATTTACTTTCTAAAACAGTACTTCTCTTGGTTTCAGTATCACTCTAGTTGGCAAGGTGATCAAGTATTTGCTGCTTAAGGTAAGTTTTAGGCTTTTTTGGCATTATGATGGTAATTAATTTACATTTTTAAAGCTTGCTGAGGAAATGGTGATAGTCTTTGACAACATATGTTCCTTAATCTATGTCCTATCTTCCAGTTAACAACTTGTTCAAATAAATGAGGTAGAAGTTGCTTCACTTTTTTCATTTTATTCTTTCTTCTAATTTGGTATTGATTTTTATTCTTGCTCTAACAAGTCATTAGCCTGACTGTACAAAGACAGCTGATTTGAAAATAACTCCCATGTCAGTAACTAGTCGTTTTCTAGCTGTTAAAATATAATAAATGTCTTTTTTGGTGCTCATCCTGTCGAGTGCCTCCATATTTTCTTCTCAAAGAAAGTATTCATTATATATATATATATATATATATATATATATATATATATATATATATATATATATATATATATGTGTGTGTGTGTGTGTGTATGTATGTGTGTTATCCATATAGTCTATAAGTTTTTGTCCTTTCTTGTATCTTATTCCTGAACCATGTTTCCCAACAAGTTTTTCTCTGTCTACTATGCCCACATTTGCACTGTTTATTACAATGCATCTTGATTGAATTATGTGGGTCATACTGAATTCTTTGTAGAAATCCTCTGCTTTCTCATCTTCTGCAACAAATGTAAGTACACAATCTGCAAATCATTTCATGGTTATCATTTTGTATACGATTATTTCAAACACTATAATATGAAATGACCAAATGAGCCATGGAATTATGTATATTGAGATGCATGATAAAAACAACTCTGCCAGCTCCATCACTTGATTCTCCATGGGAACCATCCTGAGCTATAGTTCCATTCCTGCTACTGTTACTGCTGATATAGAAAGGAACCACATCAGACTAAGGACCATCCAGATATATGAAATTGTCAACTGAAGTAGGAGAATTTAGCTAAAGAATTCATCACTAAAAGGCCATCCTACTGGTGATGAACCTTTCTGTACCTCATTACATATTTCTGTAGGTACAGAAACTTGCTCAGAAATTATTTTGAAATCTTAAGTATTACCTGTGTGGTTATTATTGATAAAAGGAACACATTTAGACTGTTTCAATATGTGTCTAAGGTCAAAGTGCGATCAGGATTAATATGTTGAAATAAGGTGAAAAACATTTTTTTGGGTACGAAAAAGAGACAATAGGTAAGCAAGATGGGAGACTTTTTCTGACTAGATCAGAAGGACATAGGCATATGGAAAATAAATATTGCTAACAAAAGAGGCAGCTAGGTGGCGCTACAGTGGATAGAGTGCTGGGTCTGGAGTTAAGAAGACTTGATTTCAAATCTGCCCTCAGTCACTTACTAGTAGTATGACCCTAGGCAAGTCACTTAACCCTCTTTGCCTTAATCCACTGAGGAGGAAACGGCAAACAACTCTCCTATATTCACCAAGAAAACCCCACAGACAGTACTGGGGTGCTATGATCCACAAGGTCATGAAGAGTCAGACACGACTGAATGAACAACAGCAAAATGATGTGGTGTTTCCCTCTTCTATTAAATTCTACTTGGCCAGTTTCCCAGTGTAAGAGGAGGGCAGAGTTTATAATCTCAAAGAGGATCATAAACATGTCTGAAACGTTCGGAACCGCCGGATATAAGAAACTCTCAAAGTAGAAGGCAGAAGAATCAAAACATTTATTTAGGCTCCACAGTAACCAACCCATGAACCAGCAACCCCATTTTGATATGTTGATCAAAAGCTTCCAGGCCCAATAAGTACGCCTTGCAAGAGTAACCAGGAGGCTACAGAGAAGCATGATTGCGTAAAGCAAAATCATGCTTCCCCCTCGATGGTAATAAGATTACCCACTGGCCTGAAGTCTTTGTTCAGCTTCCTCCCGTAGGTCAGCTCTGCTACTGGCAGCTCCTGCTTCAGCTGTGGCTGTGGCTGTAACTGTAACTGTAACAGTAGCTGTAACTGTCGCTGTAACTGTTGCTGTAATGGCCTGAAGTCTTTGTTCAGCTTCCTCCCGTAGGTCAGCTCCGCTACTGGCAGCTCCTGCTTCAGCTGTGGCTGTGGCTGTAACTGTAACTGTAACTGTCGCTGTAACTGTCGCTGTAACTGTCTCTGTAACTGTCGCTGTAACTGTCTCTGGCTCCAACCGGAAAAGGAAAGAGAGAGCTCTTCAAGCTGTCCTCTCCCCTCTTATAGGGTTTTTGACATCATCAAGCTCCGCCCGAATGACCAGGGCCGATTGGTTCCTGAGTTGGCCCCTCCCCCTAGCATAGACATTAACACCTCCCCTCAGCCAGCCCCATGACTCATCACACAGGAAGTTCTGGTCCTGCCCCGGAAGAGCAAGCCCCAGCGTCCAGGGAAGCTCAATGAGGTAAGCTGAGTCATTAAAAGAAAACAAAGGCCATTCTGGTTACACCCAGAGAGAAGTAATGATTTTTCTTTAACTCCCCCAACAACCGACATTCTCCTTTCTATATCACTACCAGAAATTCAAAAGAGGATTGTTCCTAGAAAATGCAGCAAACCAAATTCTCAATCTCTTTGGCATGCTGACAACTGGAAAACAAGGTTTGCAAATTGGGCTTTTTATTTGACTATCAGTAAGTTTATGTATGATATTGCTCATTTCTCCATTTGGTTAGCAATGGTGGTAATTTGATTTTACATTTCCATAAAGGTGAAGGTTGGAGTTTTGACAAGTTAATATCCTGCAAACACACACCATGAAAATACATTAATTCACTTCATACATTGAGCAGCACAGCAAGAGAATGATCATCAAAATATGGGTCTAACCACTATTTGAGTGAAGCTTTGCCTAAAGAGGAGGGACCTGACCTCTCTCTGAGAGGGTAGTAGCTTCTTGTGTTCCAGTAAAGAATGATGTAGAATTATAGATGATTCACCTGAATGAATCAGGTGAGAGTTCAACCAATAGAGACCAGGCAAAAAAGACTCAAGTACTGGGAGCTTGTGGTGTTTTGACATGGAGTACTGGTTCAGCAACTAGTTGACTAGACAGCAGTATAGACCATCTATTGTCTTTCCAGGGCATGCATCTATCTATTAATTAATAGACAAATATTTATTAAGCACCTACCATGTGCCAGATACAGTCCTGGGTGTTCAGGATACAAGGACAAAGATTGGAGTGGTCAGAGACCTGAGGCAGGAAGACCAATTAGGAGGTCGTTACAATAATTTAAGTCAAAGGTGATGAGGGCCTAAACTAAGTGGGAAGAAAGGATCAGATGTGAGAGGTACTGTGAAATTAGAAATTTTAAGATTTAGCAAGTGCTTGGATATGTGGGGTAAGGAAGAATAAAGAATCCTGGATAATGCAAAAGTTACAAATTTGGTAGGATAGAGGATGGTATACCTTTGAAAGACATAAGGAAGGTTGGGCTAAAAATATGTGCATACTCTTTGATTCAGCAATACCACCAGTAGGTCTGTATCCCAAAGGTATCAAAGGAAAAGGAAAAGGATCCATCTGTACAGAAATATTTGTAGCACTGCTCTTTTGGTGGTGGCAAAGAACTGGAAATCAAGGGGATGCCCAGTAATTGGGGAATGGCTGAACACATTGTGATATAAGATTGTGATGAAATACTACTGTGCTATAAGAAATGATGAGCAGGACAATTCCAGAAAAACCTGGAAAGACTTACATGAACTGATACAAAGTGAAGTGAGCACAACCAGGAGAACATCACACACAGTAACAGCAATATTGCATGACATCAACCATGAAAGACTTAGCTACTCTGATCAAGACAATGATTCAAGACAATTCAGAAGGACTCATGATAAAAATTGCTATCCACCTCCAGAGAGAGAACTGATGAACTCTGAGTGCAAAGTGAAGTATAATTTAATCACTTCATTTTTCTTAGGTTTTTTGGAAATATGGCTAATATGGGAATATATTTTGCATGATTTCACATGTGTAATTAATATCATATTGTTTGCATTCTCACTGGGTGGGGGAGGAGTGGGAGAGAGGGTAAAATTTGGAACTGAAAATTTAAAAAAAAGAAATAGGGAAGTTTGGAAGATGGGAGGGTTTGGTGGGAAAGATAATGAGTTCAGTCTTAAACACACTGAGCTTAAAATATTCCTAGGAATCCAATTTAAAATCTCCAATAGGAAATTGTTGATGATGAGACTGTGGCAGCTATTGGTTGGGCAAAATAACTGTAGAGAAATCCACTGTCTTTCCAGGGTACGTATCCACAACACATTAGCGAACATCCCAAGACTTTTCAGCCCAGATAACCATTATTCACTTCTCATTTACTTAGGCCCAAATGATACTGATAGAAACCATTGCTCAAAATGTACAAAGTTTTGGGAAAAGATAATTGGACATTCAAATTGATTTCCCTGCGTGCAGGGAAAGCTCTGAAACCCAGCTGCGAATTTTGGGAACTATAGTCCCAGCCTGCCCTGGAAGGATCTGAAAAAAAGATGAGCTCTGAAATACAGGCAGATTCCTACTAGGCCAGAGCTATGATGGATATCTATGTGAATGGGCATAATGGGAATGAAGAACCAGCAAAGGTGACTGAGAAGGAGCAATGAGACAGACTGGGAAAAACCAGGAAAGATCAGTGTCACAAAAACCTAGTGAGGAGAGCTTTCGGAAGGAAGGTGATTAATAGTATTAAATGCTGCAGAGAGGCCAAGAAGCAAGACTGAAAAAGACCGTTTGATTAGGCAATGAAGGGATCATTGGTAGCTTTGGGAAGGCCAATTGCAGTTTACTGATGAGTTCAGAAGTGCAGGGTATTTGCAAGCAAGAGGTGAAGAAGTGGAAGCATCCCATGCACACAGCTTTCTCAAGGAGTTTAGCTGAAAAGGTGATAGGAGATATATCAAATTAGTTAGTAATGGGGCCACATTTGCCTAAGCCAAGTGTCTTTTCCATGCTATGAATAAAGTAAACTTCACTTTGTTACTTGCTGATGTGCCTCAAGCACCTCATCTCACTCCTATCCTGAATTTGAACTACTGGACTGACCTATGTCAGGCCTGGCCCACTATAGCAAGTTAACTTCATGCAAACAGATAGACAAAAAAAAGTCAGCAGAGCCAAATTAACCTTCTAAACCAGAACCACAGAACATTTCACATTCATGAATTTTCCTCAAGAAATTCAGAATAAAAATTATCTTCCTAAAATCAGGATTCCACAATTGAAGTGCCCAAGTTAGGGTGGAAAACAAACTCCTTTACTTATTTATCCAGGTATAGATAATCACATTTGCAGACAGAATAATTGTCCAAGTGTGCACCCGAAGAAGCGATAAAGATACGTCATCGCCACTTTAGAGAGGGCCTTTGGCAGAACAGCAGCTAGCGCAGATGAAAGAGGGGTAATGAAAGGGCTCAACGTAATTTATCAGAAAAAAATATCAAATGTAAAAACTGTTATATCTTTTAGCCTGCTTCCAATTATTACATTACCTTCTATGAAACCCTTGGACAACAGCATATGTTATTCCTTGCATACCAGAGAATAAAAGTGAAGACTCATTAATGTCAGCAAACATCTAACTTGAACTGAAAATAGAAATAAAACTATTATTTATAGACTGAGAATATTTCTCATTCACAACGTTATAATCAAAGCTGGTTATACTGCTCATTTTCCTCTCAAATTTGAAAGACACTGATAGTGATTACGAACACTTTAAAGTTATACAATGCTGGCAAACAGTAACCAAAAAAAATAAGGATGCCATTTTCGTGTTCTCATGTACAAAATAACATACAGAGTCTTATAAAGCTAGTTAGCTACACGGGCAAGTTGGATAATCTTGCCCAGTATTCAAAGACCAATGGGTCTTCTGGCTACATCCGTATAACTGGGTGTGCATACAGAGAAGGATCCAAAGCACATATGTATTCTAATCATTCTGATTGAATCACAATGAAAATACCCATGTGGGCCCCAATCCTACTCTCTCTGCCATAGCTCTCAAAGAATGTCCATCACTTTCTTTAAAACCCTTTTCAAATTTCTTCCCTGTAAAGTCTTTCCTCATTGACTTTGATCCACACAGGTCATTTCTTTGCAGTGCTTTACAATAAGTAGCATTTATAATATTTTGTAGGCTATTGGCTCAAGTTCACTTCTCATATCGAGTTGTTTATTACATTTTGATTTTATCAAGTACAAGAAATGAATGTTCTCCATTTTGAGTTCTCACAGTACATAATACAGTGTTCAGTATATGGGTGGATATTAAATACTTATAGAATTAACTTAGGGGATTATCTGATAGTTCTAAAGCAGGGACATCATTTGTATTTATTGAAGAGTATGTTGTTTCTTTTTGAAGAAGCTTCTATGAATTCTGAATTACTTTCTGGGCAACAACAACAAACAATCTTGGCCTCAGAATTGTTTTTATTTTCATTTTTAAATGACTATTATTAACCTGAAGTTTTGGTTTCTCATTTACTAGTTGAAATATTTTTAGCTCCTTGGGACCCCTGCTTCCTTGAGACCATAAATGACACTGTTCCTCAGGATCCCTGATCCCTAGTGACTAAAAGTGATATTGACCCTCAAGGCTTCTGCTCCCTCCAGGCTGAAAATGTTCCTCTCCACACTCTCTATCACCCAGAAATGGGTATAGGCAATGGAGTTGCCAGTGTCTCATCCTGCATCCAGTGCTAGCACAGTCTCTTTCTGACCACTTCCTAGGGCCCCTTATGGTCTCTGGCTCAAGAGCTCCTGAAGTTGCTGCTGTGTCTATCATCACTACTTGATTCCACTACTGGTGATTCATCCACATGGGCTTTGGGTTAGCCTTCACTCCCATGTCACAGATTTCTTTTTCTAACCCCCTAAGTTGTCTTGGGCTGGAAGAATGTTTCATTCTTATCTTTTTTGGCTCTGCCCGCTCAAGAATTTGATTTGAGGCATTAATTCCATTTTATTTTAAAATGTATTTATTTATTTTTAGTTTTCAGCATTTGCTTTTATAAGATTTTGAGTTCTAAATTTCCCCCCCCTCCACTCCACCCTCCCCAAGATGGTGTGGAATCTGATATGGGCTATACATGTACAATTATATTAAACATATTTCCATATTAGTCATGTTGTAAAAGAAGAATCAGAACAAAAGGGAAAATCCACGAGAAAGAAAGAAAAAAAGAAAATAGTATGCTTCGATCTGCATTCAGATTCCATAGTTCTTTTTCTAGATAAGGAGAGCATTTTCCATCATGAGTCTTTTGGAATTATCTTAGATCATTGTATTGCTGAGAAGAGCTAAATCTATCAAAGTTGGTCATCAGACAGGGTTGCTGTTACCATACAGAATGTTCTCTTGGTTCTACTCATTTCACTCAACATCAGTTCATGTAAGTCTTTCCAGGTTTTTCTGAAATCCATGAGGCATTAATTTTAAAGTTGTTTAGAGGGTAATGTTGGGAGAGAGCTCGGGTGAGTGCTTTCTTTACTTTGCTATCTTGGCTCTACCCTCAAAGTCTAAATCTATTTCCTATACCACACAGGTCTTCATTCTTAGTGTGACAACTGCATGTCACACAGTATAGCCAGAGACATAGAATAGGCCAGAGGCTATACTGTGTAGGTATTAAATAGATCAATCTCCATCCAGCCCCCTAGCATTATGTGATGTGGGACCTGTCTGGATCAGCTGACTCAATTTGGAACATCACAGTGTTAATGAGTACATATTTGCTGATTTAATCCTTAAATGTGTCACTTATTGATGGCCAAGGAAAATTCTGTTTCCTGGTCACAGACTATCTTCAATCTTAGTCAGCTGTCTCAACAACTTGTATCATTGATCACGAAGAATGGGTGACAGCATTTGGTAGATACAGTGAAATCCATCCCCACTCCTGGGAAAAAACACACAACTTAAAAGGCATATCCTGCTGGAAAGGGACTAAGGATACCATTTTCATGTGTGAACAGCACTTGAGGGCCAAGGAACATCTCTAGAACCATTAATACACCTTTCTTTAGTGCAAATATATTATTTGGCTTTCTTAAAATACACAAATTCTGAAACTGATTTTTAACAATTTCACTCTAACTCATAATTCAACATAATTAAATTTGATAATTTCATCCATTTTCAGGATGAATTGGAGTAATGATTATCCCCCAGTTCTTTATAGGTTTTAACTTTACTACGTCATGGAACTTGAAATAGTTAACAAAAAATAGCATTCTTCAAAATGATTGATTTTATCAAACAAGTCTCAGTTGGCTTGCAATATTCCTAACTTTTCAGCTCATCACTATTCAATAAACTCTCCATCTTGTCAGATTCTTTTCCTCATGATTAATTGATCAAAGACAATGATAATCATAAAAGTGTAAATTGCACAAACTCCAGTACCCTCCGTATTTCTTTGTAGTCCACATTTTCTTGGACAACTGAACATATGTGAAGTAATAAATCTCTAAAAATTGTTTATGAGGTGTTCAAAAAATCAAATTGCAAGTTAAAGAAGCATAATTTATTTGTATGCTAATAAATGGCAGCTTAAAAAAAAAGATGGGCTTTTATTATAGATGCCTGGTTTCAGTGAGAGGGCAATGTGCACATACAACTGAAGTACCTACATGCTCACTCACTACTTTCTAGTTCTAGTCTCCTTTGGGGAAAGAAAAAGCATGCAGCAGAAACGCTTGTGAATGGAAAATGTGAATGGAAGAACAAATGGAGAGTGTCAGAAAGCATAAGTCTGAGAAGGTCATATCAGCCAAACAATGCCTCAATAAAGGGAAAAATGTGAAAATCTGTGTGCTCCCTCTTAGGATTTGCTGTCTTGAAAATGGGTGCATCTAGATATTTGCATTAGTGTAAATATGAAATGGAAGTTTGGAGGATGAAGTGGTGAGTGTGAAAGAGGGAGGAAAGGAGGAAAAGTAAGGAGGCATTCTTTCTGGTCCTGAATGTGTGAGGATTAGAAATAAGGCTACAGCCATTTAGCAAAAAGATTCAGATTAGATTCATGGGTCAGCTCAGCATTTGATCTAGGGACAGAATTTGGCTGAGATTAGGGTTAAGGGTGGTTAGGGGTGGACTACAGAGTTTGGAAAAGGGACAGAGCAGAAATCCTCGGGTATTTTGTTTTGTTTAAAAAACTAGCATGTTACAAGCATTTGTTTAAAACTCCTTTATAAAGATTAAATTGTGGTAGTTAAGAGAAAGAAATTAACTTACCCAAAGACACACAGCAAGACAGCAGAAGAGAGTCAATAGAATTCACAGGTGGTCTGAGTTTCCATTAAGCTAACCTCTGAATTGCATCATCTCTGTAATAAAGAATGAACATCAATTATTTGACTTTTATAAAATATCTATTATGGTGTTTATGTTTTGAAATTCTTCTTTTCTTACAAGCAAGTATCATTCAAGACTGGTGGGGGCCATAGAATTAGAAGATCCCAGTCTAGGTCTAGTCACCATAGTAAACATCTACCAGCAATAATCCCTCTCCATCTTCCTACAAACTAATGCTTCAGTAAGACTAATGAGGAGTGATGTAAGATTCTCTCTCTCTCTGTCTCTCTGTGTCTCTCTGTCTCTCTCTCTCTGTCTCTCTCTCTCTCACACTCTCTCCCCCTCCCATCCATGCCTCCTCCAGCAGCTTGCTGAGATACCAACTTGTCTGGCCTAAATACACACTATTAGATTCAGGAACTGAAGTTTAGGATTACCCAAAGAGCAATGAAGAGGTGCACAGGGTATATCAACAGGATGCAACACCTGGTAAATGACATAGGAGAAATTGGATAAAGGAGGTTCCTCAAAGAAACATATTATTGAAAAATAAAATTGGTTGTTCATCTGGCAAGAGCAAAGTATAACCAATGCTCCACTGGTATCTTTGGACAATCAGAACTCAAGGAAGGCTGCAGCACATTGGGATGAACTCCCTGTAGTGAAATTTTAGAAAATCATCAACAAGAGGCAAAAAGGATGGACAAAGATGGATGGCTTGTAATCTGCATCACCAAAGGGAATATCTACATAACAAAACTACAGAGCCACTGGAATATTTCAGCAGCAAAAGCTAAGTATTGTGGCACTATCTGCAGATACCACAGTTTAAAATGCATCTCACATGCCAGGGCAGCATACCGCATTATTCAGTATGAGTTTGGGTATACATGCAGGGTTGAGAATAGATAATAAAAGTAAATAATTAAATTATTCTCTGCTTCACCAAGGGCAATATTTTGTTTTCTGCAAATTGTTCTTTCCTTTTTTTCATATAATTAAGTGAGACATAGACTATGGAGATACTCCACAGAGGGTTCAGGATGACAGCAACAGCCATCATACAGTAAAAATTTTTAGTGACAAGCTAGGAGAATAAAAGCATGCCCCAGTTCTTTATCCAAAGTCTTAACATCATCTCCAAAGTTTTATGTAGACAACAAACAGATAATTGTCCAGGGAAGAGCAGGTCAAAGTGACTCTTCAAGATTTCTTCAAAGTAAAGGACTGGCCTTGGCCTCTGATTTTTCTCTTGGCTCATCATCACAGTTCCCCAAGTGCGGTACGCAGCTGTCCAATTTCTCTGATGGAGGCAAAACTGTAGCAAACCATCAAGGATTTCTTGTCATGCAATTTCACTTGGTCATTTTCTTCCTTCAACTTCTAGTTATCTTAGCTTATCCAAAGATATACATGCTTGTTCAGTTCTCCTGGTGAGCTTCTAATGGATGAGGACATGGGTAGTGCCTTTCTATAAGCACCATACTTCATAACATCTCTTCAGCTTTGAACTGAAAAGTCCATGCGTTACAGGCTTTGTAATTGGAAATCAGTTGGAATGGGAGAAGACTTATTGATCCCTTGATTTCTTACTAAGAATCTGATACGTCTTTTCTTTACTACTCCCCCCCACCTTTTAATTTGAAATTCAGTTCAAATTGTGTTAAATATTTGACAGTCTCTAACTGAATGAACTTGGGTGGTATGGGTTGAGTCTTAGGATATTAGGGCTTTCTCAGGTCCCATAACAATACATGCTGTAGCAAATCTGTGTACTGCATTCATACACTGAATATAATGGTAACAGTTTCTACCAGTGGCAAAATATATTCTTCTCCTTAGTACCAGGTAAAAGAAAAGGTAGTTCATCTCTCCTAATCTTACCAAGTTTCCTAAAGTCCACAAGCTTGAAATAGCCCCTTTCCCTTCTTTCAAAGTTGACACAAACAATGTTTTCTGTATGTGCCATCCTGACTTAATAGAAATGGATAATATACCCTAAACATAGACAGTACTATTCAATTCTACAAACATTTATTCAGAATCTACAACGTGCAGAACTCTGGGCTAGGTGCTGAAAGAGTCAATCTAAGAAAGGAAACCTGTTACCTATACTCATGGTGCTTATAGGGGAATATAACATATGCAAGAAGTGTCACTGCTAATGACGATGATAACAATGATTGCTTAGGTGGTCTCATCACACAATGAGTATCACACTATAACTGGCAGTGGTACATGAAGGCTCCACTCTCTGTATGGGTAAATAACAACTGGTCTTCAAAAAGGAGTAAGGGAGACTAGCTTGGAACAATGAATTAACCACCCATAAAAGAAGACAGTGTAGCATCAACGACAAAAAAAAAATCCTTCCATGCAAATTTACACACAATCCTAGTCCTGTTGATGGAAATAAAAGAGCTGGGACTGCCTACTATATTAGCATCTCATTGAACCCCATTTGCCAGTGTCAGCAATCAGGGGGAAGCTGCATGTGGCATAGACTCTGAAGAAGTGAATAGAAAGAAATGAGAAGAATCAGGGTTAAAGAAATGAGCTAGAAGAATCTGCTCTATGTTAGTAATTTAAAGACTGATTGCAGCTTGGCCTCATTATAAGAACTACACTCCAACCCCCAAGCGCATAATTCTAGGTAGAAATATACCCCTTTCACCTTTCAGATTCCCTTTTTATTCCAGTCATCCTTGCTACTTGACCTGTATTTGCAACAGAGATAGGCATGGTCCACTGTAACAGCAAGGACGGGGTAGGGGTGGGGTGAACATGCCCCCCACAAAAAAGGGGCTGTCTTGGGCTGCCCCTCTTGGCAAAGACTTAATCCATGAATTATCTCTAAGAGGTCTTTGGTTCCAAGACATCCTCGGGAAAAGACAGTCCTTATCCTGAAGGCTAAGAGACTTTAAGAATTCTAGAGCTGGGGAAACACAAAGGTGGTCTCCAGCTTTGGTGGAGGAGGTGAATGCTGAAAGGAATAATGGGGACAAATAGTTGCTTATTTTTCACGGAAATGCCAAAATCCTACCTGTACTGGTCAGTAATTTGTTGAAAGTGCCTCCCTTCACCAGCTGGGCTGTGATCAGCCACACCTGGGCAGAAGTTTCCAGAACTCTCCCACCAAAAAAGCCAGGGCTCCCTTCACCAGCAGGGCAGAAGTTTCCAGGACCCCCGCAACTGGCCAGGGCTTCCTTCACAGATAGGGCTGAAATCACCCATACCCGAGAAGCAGTTTCCAAGAACCCCCACCCAACTGGCTGTTCTCCTCCTTCAGCAGCAGGGCTGCAATCAGTCACACCTGGGCAAAGAGACATTGGTTTGGGGCAGCTGTGGGGAACCTGTGTCCTCAAGACCACATGTGGCTTTCTAGGTCCTCCATGTGGCCCTTTGATGGAGTCCAAGTTATACAGATCCAATCCTTTTATTAAGAAGGGGGTTTGTTCCATGAAATTTGGAGTCAAAGGGCTGCACTTGAGGACCTAGAGGGTCACATGTGGCCTCGAGGCCGCAGGTTCCCCACCCCTGGTGAGAAATCATTCTCATACCAACACTCTAACTGGAAGGCTGCGCTGGTTAGTTCTCTCCTCCTTTCCAGTACCTACATAATACCTCTTATTTCTAGAAGGTGCTTTGAATTTACTTCAGAAATTCCAGGCTGGCAGAGACTCCTCCTCCTCTATTTATTCTCCATGTAACCTAGCTCCACCCTACCCCCCTCTACTAGTCCCTTGCTGCCGGGTTTTTCACTCCATCTGAGCATGCACAACCTCATTCTGTTCCACAATTTTGCTCCCCACCACTGGTCTCTAAGTGAAACATTTGCTTCTCCTCCTGATGTCTTTTCTCTGCAACCCTTTTCCATGGAGGCTGCTCCTCCCTCTCATCTCGACAAACAGAGAGGAGGACCTGACTAACTCCATGCTCCATGATTGCTTCTGGACCATAGCTCTGCTACCAGTACCCAAGAGTTTCTCCTTTTTTGGCAGCCCCTGCCCACCATATTTCCCTTCTTTTTTGCCAACTTTCCCCCATTCTTTTCTACTAACCCCCAAGACAACCTTTTTCCTCAAAGATTTCAGCACTTGCATCACAGTTCTCTCTTCCTTGTACCTGTCTGTCATTCTTACTGACTTCAACATACATATTCTCCCCTCCATTTCAGCAATCTACCAACAAGGTCTCACCTTGGACCTATCATTCCAAAAACTGTTTCCCCTCCAAGGTCCAGAATTCTGAGATTCTCCTCTTTAACTGTAACCTCTAATCCTTCCACCCATAACACTCTCATTCCCACTAAAACTGCTCCTCCCCCAATCAAAATCCTCAAACCCATGGTACTTTTTTAATTTCTTTTGACCTCAGTCCTCTTTTGACATGCATTCCTTCCCTACCTAACACGGAACTCATGGGCCATACTTTTCAACCCTCAACAGCATCTTACTTGACCTTCCACTGAATCCATATTGATAACTCCCAGCGCCAGACAACCCCTGACCCTCTAATTTATGTGTTTCAGGGCTATCGAGAGTTGCTACAGAAAGGCACTAAAACTAAACCAGGATAACTGGTAGCACTACAAATCTATGCCATAAAACTTCAACTGAGCCCTCTCCATTGCTCAGTAATCCTTTCATTATTCCCCATATTGGTTTTGTATTGGGGGTGACCAGTATGATCCCTTATTGATTGGCTGGGCTGGCACACCTCCCATGGGGGTGGACATGTTTCTTGCAGAGTCCTACGTGGACTACTAGAAGAATCTACTGAAGTACTTTGACTAAACTCATTTACTTTTCCTTTGAAGTCTTACTTCTTCCAAACTCTCTAATTTCTGTTGAAGGCACCACCATCCTTCTAGTGTTTCAGGTTCATAGCCTAGGCATTATCCTCAACCCATCACTTTCCCTACCCCACATATATAATCAGTTGCCAAATCTTGCTGAATCTACTCTCACATTGTCTCTTGCATCTGAGCTCTTTTCCCCACTCATCCAGCTACCGCTTTAGTTCTGCTCCTCATTGTCTTTTAAATAGATCACGGCTGTCCAAAATGGGGCAGCAGTTCTATTTATGTGGCCCACCTACAAGTATAGAAATTTACATAAATGCTTCAGTAAACGAATCTGAGCTACCTCAGAGCTCTCCCTAAAATGGCAAATCAAAATATACTGTCTATTTTTTCAATAAAAGCCTAAGGTTGGACAGCCCCGATTTAGATTACTGTATCAGCCTCCTTGTGGGTCTCCCTGCCTCATTTCTCCCCATTCTAAAACACTGTATATACTGTTGCCAAAGTAATTTTCCTTAGATACATATCTGACCATGTGATTCTCCTACTCAGTAAAATCCAGTGGCTTCCTTTTGCCTCTAAGATGAAATATAAAATTGTTTGTATAGCTTTTAAAGCCCCACACAATGCGGCAGCCAACGTATTTTTTCCAGCTTTATTGTATATTACTCTCCTTCCTGTGCTGCGCTATGCATCCAAACTGGCCCTATCTCTGCCTTTCACCCATGACACTCAATCTGCCATCTCGGTGACTGGAACATGCCCCCTCCTCATCTCTGCCTCACAGAGTTCCTCTCTTTCCTGAAGGCGAAGCTCATGCTCCACTTTCTACACGAGGCCTTTCCTGATCTCCTCCTCCCCCAGCTGCTAGTGCTCTTCTCCCCAAGTTGCCTCGAATTGAACTATTTTGTATATATTTGTGCATATAGGCTGTATGTTTTAAACATACTCATCGCCCCCATTAGAATGTAAGGTCATTGTGAGTAGAAATGGCTTCATTATTTGAACGTGTGTCCCCAGCACCCAACACAGCTTACTGACTGCTCGATAAATATTTGTAGGTTGATTGATGAGTCTCCAGTTACTAGAATGGCCTCTTGATGATTAGAGAATGAGAGGGGATACAGAGGAACCTCCCCTCTCTGTGAACTAGAAGAGTAATCTAGGGGAAAAGCTCACCCCAATCTTTTTTGAACCCCCCTTTTTGGCATGCTTTCTCTCCCTGGGATTTCCAGCAAGGATGGGGGGAGGGAGTGAATTCACTCCAAGCTCTCCCTCCCCCTCCAATAGTAATTGCCATTTACTGCATAAGCCCATGACAGTGGGTGACAGACATAAGCTTGCCCTGACAAGCGTGACACAAGAGTCCCAATTCCTAACTGCTTTCTTCCTTTCTGTTTCCTTTTCTGAGCACAGCTCTGCAGCTAGTAATCCTGAGAATGGATGTTTCTAGCCTTACAAATTACCTCAAGGCCAATCCTGACTTCAAGTGCTCCTGAGTTCCTAAGTTGGTTGTGTGTAGCCCAGAGGGAGAAGGTTCCCATACAAGCATAAATCTCAGGGGTGAAGAGGGCCACCTGCAGTCAGAGGGATAAGGTCATGTGATAAGGGGTCAGGCGACCTGGACTTTGCCAATTGTCATTTACTCAGACAGTGTGGATCTGAGGTAAATATGAAATAACTGTGTGGCAGTCTCCCAAAAGGTTTGGGCCAGTTCAGTGGGGGTAGTTTAATGATCTATTTGAGTATTTTCTGTTTCTGCATGTTTTATACATGTCTCTAAGCCCTGATCATCTTATATATTTTCCCTGGCAGCTGTTCCATGTTAGATACCCATGACTGTACACTGAGTACCTTTATGGGAATGGATGCCATTACCCACATGGGGGGAAACCTTCAACATCAGCATACATTACGAGCTTTGTTTTAGAGACTTCCCCAGAATTTTACCTTTGCAGGGGGCCCCTGGGCCATAGTTAGATACTGCATTCCCCAGAGTGGCTGCTCCAAGCCATCTACGTGCTTGTCAATGCCTCCTCTCAACCATCCTCTTTCTTGCCAGGCTGAGGTCAGCACAAGCCAAAGCGCTCTTAGTTAGCCTGCCTTCTCCATGCCTACAAACATTTTGACATCTTCACATTGTCTGCTTTTTCCTCCACATTTGAGAGGAAGAAATAACTTGAGTCCTTTTGAAGCCTGCCCCCTCACCTGTGTCCTGGGTTTCATCCCTTTCAATCTCCACTCGGACTTTGCCTCATCAATCATCCTGTCTCTCGCCTGCATCTTTAATCCCCCAATCTCCACTCACTTCCATTCTTTCTGCAATCTTCTTCATGTCTCCCCTTTAAAACAACCAAATAGAAAAACAAAAAAGTTTTCCCTTGACCCTGTCCACCCCTCAAGCTTCTCTTCTACCTCTTACAGCCCTTTTCTTGCCAAACATCCTGAAATAGTGGCTCCACTTGATTGATTACTAATCACTTCCTCTTCACCTTCCTTACCTGTCTTAATCGATTATAATGTCCTTGAGGGCAGGGACTGTATGTGAGCTATCTTTGTATCTCTACCTCACCTTCAACACAGCAAAATATCAGATGCCCACAGTCTTATGATCCTCTGACCCAGGGTCTACTAGTACAACAGCTGTTACACACTCATGATATCCTTTCTGAGACAACCCCCCTGGACTTTGGATGTTAGGTAGAAGTTAAAAGCATGACAGCATTCAAAGGCCTTGCCAATCTGGCTCCTGGAGTATGCTGAAGCCAGCTCATGGTGGATTACAATAGCCAACTGTTAAATTTGCAGTGTGAGCATTTATACCCTGGAAATCAGTAAATGCTACAAATCAGGGCTTGATCTTTTGTTTTCTTGGTTGTCTAGACTTAAGAAAGTGATGGAAAAAAATGTTATTAATGCAGATTAAACTGAAACCTGTGTCACGAATATGGGTTTTGGTTTTGGTTTTTGCAGAAATCCAGATGTGAAATTGGCCTCAGAATCATCCCATTAGTAGCATGGAAGCTCCAGAGGGGGCAGGTGCGATCTCATTTGAGTATTCATATCCTTGCACCATGCCTGGCACATAGTAGACACAATAAATGCTTACTAAATAAGCAATTGTCTGATTAACCTGAGTTACTCATCACTACTTGAATATGCTCCACACCTCCTTGTTCCTGTCTGGAATGTTCTTTCCTTCAACTTCTACATGTTGAAATTTTACCCATTGCTTTAAAGCTCAGCTCAAATGTATCTCCAAGCAGAAGGACCCCTTGGCTTCTATGAACACTCAGGGTTTATACTTGTCACATACCCTACTTCATATTATTTTATTCGTGCTCAGTCTTGATTTCCCTCCATTGGACTCAGGTCCTTGGGGTATCTTACTGACTCATTCATTCCTATTATATGTCTAGCACTGCCATAGATAATGATGACAAAGAGAAAAACAAAACAACCCTTACCTTCAAGACGCTTGCATTCTACTAGGGAAAGACAACATATGGACAGACACATTAGTAACCAATGTATACAAAGATCATTGGAGAGGAGGTAAGCAGTAGCAACCTTCAGGAAGAGGCTCTTTTAGGAGTGAGGCTAGATCTGATCCTTAAAAAAAGTCAGGGCTTCTCAGGGGGGGAAGGTGAGAGGGTCACATTCCAGACATGAAGGGGATTTTTGTATCAGGATACATACATTAGGTATTCTGTGACAGTTTGATGAATCATACTGAATGCCAATGCTATTCTCAGCAGCCTAACTGAACACTTGGCCTCCCAATGGTCAACAAGTTCTTCCCTATGTCCAACTTCAATCTCTCCAGCTTTAATTGAAGCCTATTTTCATTAACAGAAGAAATTACACTGCATAAACTCAATGTGATCTGCTTTCGTTTCTACTACACAAAGATGACCAGGGCATTCTAATTTGCCACTATCTCTACCCTTCGAAAGCCTATTAATGAAGATGAAGAACAGAAACAGCAGTACAACTGCAACCCTTCTCTAATTGGATGGATGGATGGAAGCATGGTATGGGATTCTGGGAGAATGTTTTGTAGATCTTTTATTCCCAGGCTACTGGCATCCTTATAAAAGGTGGCTTCTTTCATTATTACTTAACAGCCAAGTCAGCTCATGCCCACTGCAGGGTTGGCCTCTTGGGAAGGAGAATAGAGGACATGCACAATTCACTTTGGCCTCTCACAGAGCTTAAGCAGAAGAACCATCCAGCCTCCGAGAGTTAGCTCATCATCCCAACCAGAATGACTGGTACTGCTAGAGCACCACAGTTCTAAGGCACATAATAGGCAGGCTTTGGAGAGGAGCATTGGTAGAAAACAGCTTGTCCTGTTGAGAACAGTGTGTGATCCATTTATGACAAAGAAATGAAAACCAATGATGAGTTCAAATCCCGACCATTTGCTATTAACATTTTCCACTGTAGATGGATTTTTCAACGTTCAGCATGGCTCACTTATTTCCATTACAACCTGTTCATTCTCTCTATGCAGGGGACTTGTTTTGACATTACTCCTGTTGTCCCGGTCTCAAAGGACATGCCTATTGGAACCAACTAATTCGATTATCCACTGCAAAGGAAAAGAACGGGCCAGATGCTAGTATTTCAGATGGATTAGAATTTCTTTGATGGGTTCAGCACCTCACTTGTTGCAGGGAAAAGAATGCTGGGTTTCATATCAAAGGAATCAGGTTCAAATTCCAACTCTGTTACATACTACCCATGTGACCTTAGGTAAGTCACTCATAATCAGGGAGAAAACACATATAGGAGGGTTCAGCAACAGGACAGATGGAAATATCCTCAGAGTGCTGCAGTAAGAGCAGATAGTAATGCATCTTCTTTAATGTAATTTCCATTGATGAAACCATATCCATTTCTGGTGTTGGCCCATTTGACAGAATCCAGGCCTGTAATGGTGAGAACTTTTTTTAGGGTCTTTAGTAGCTATGACTGCTAAGAAGGCAAGGGCTGAAGCACCTATAGAAGTAGTTGCCAGGTATCAACTCTATAAGGGTTGCACCTCTAGGCAATCCCTAGAGAGGACAGGCTGGCAGCAGGGCCAGCAGTCTGTCACTGTTGCTCCTGGGGCTCTTGGACTTACCTACCATAGGGATGGGGGTAGTGGGAATTGCAGACCCTTTCTCTATAAGGGGCACTTCACTCTGACACTTTGAGGACCAAGCTGGAAGCAGGGAGGCTTTCTTTTGGAGGCACTCCTATTCCCAGGGTTCTAGGGTTGTTAGGCCCCAATGGCACATGCTGTCTCCATCTCAGTCTGGCTCTATGGTAATCAACAGTGTCAAAGGATATAGAGAGGTCAGGAAGCATGAATATTGATAAAAGACCATTAGATTTAACAAGAAATTTATCATTGGTGACTTTGAAGACGGGTTCAGCTTGAGCAATAGTAAGCCAGATTGCAAAGGGGGAGAGGTTATGGGGAGGGGAAGTGGAGACATCTAGTATTGACAGTGTTTTCAGCAAGTTTATCTGAGAAGGTGAGCAGGGATACAGGATAATAACTACTGGGGACAGTAGGGTCTACAGAAGGAGTGGGAAACTTACAGCCTTGGGATTTGTTCTGTGAAGTCTGGATTCAGTCAAAGGGTTGCACTTGAAGACCTACCTAGAGGGTCACATGTGGCCTGGAGGCCACAGGTTCCCCACCCCTGGTCTACAGAATAATAACTGCTGGGGATGGTACGGTCTAGTGAAGGGTTTTTTTTTATTTGATTTTTTGGTAAATGGGGGATATTTGAGCACATTTCCAGGCAGAAGGAAAGGAAATAGGAAGCAAAAATTCAAAATTAGAGAGGAGGATGATAGAGAGGCAATGTGAGGAATGTGAGGACCTTTTGGACTGCTTCATCCTAATGGGTTGGATGGGGACTGGGGAGGTAGACTACTCCAGGTCATAATGGAGTCCTCTTTGACTCCAGGTTTTCAAATTGTGACTCCACCCTCTTTTAATACTAATGAGGGGAAGATTAGAGGTCTAAATTCTCTTTTGGGATTGGAGGGCAGGGTCAGAGAATGGAGTTTCCACCTGGGCTTGCTGAAGATCCTTTAAATATTAAGTACTCTATTCTCTTGCCTAAGTGTTATCTAACAATTATAACTGGAACTTTGGTGACAGACGTTTCTTTTAAGGTCTCATGATCATTGTCATGAACTTGTTATCTAGGGCTTTGGATGACAATGTTAAAGATGTACCGGGTTAACACATTTCCAAATGGGTAGTTTTCTACATACAGGTCTGAGTACATACGTGTGCATGCATGTATTTGTGGAGGGGGCCGTGTACATGCATTATGCACACACAGAGAGGTGTGGAGAGAAGGGCCAGGTGCCTTTTTGAATGTATTTACAAAAACTGTATGAAATGATAAAAGTTGGGCTTTTGAGGTATGGAGTAAGCTCACCAGATCACCTTTTTCTTTGGCTCTCTAGGGGAGAAGAGCTGTCATGTACCTTGCCTGTATTGTTGGGCATTATATTATAGGTATTTCTGCCTGTGTTTTTCCCCCACCTAGATGGTAAGCAGCACTCTGACGTAGCCCAACTGTGAATCTCCACCAGCACAGTACACTGTGCTCCCTGCACATTAGACCCTTAACAAATGCTTACTGCTGCCTTTGGATAGCACAGAGAAGAGTTTTCTGGGATTTATAAGGAAACATTAAATCTTAAATATCCCCCTTTAATTGAGGATTTAACACATGCAGACTAGCCTCCTCATTCTAATAGCCAGAGAACATGAAACCTCAGAGACAGCACTGTACATGCTCTCGCTTCCTGCTTTAGCTAGAGGGAAATGAAAGTTTTGATTTGTGGAAAAATACATGGAGCATACTGACAAATTAAGGACCCAGTGGAGAACACTTAGAGCCAAGCTCAGAACAGCAGAGCTCTTGCAGGATGAGATACAATAAATTCACTTTTTTTGTGTAAGTCAAGAAGGGAACATGCAATAAGTTGGTTAAATAAAAAATAAAATTAGTTATAGGTTCCTTCTTCACCTTCTCCCCCCCCCCCTTTTAAAGAATAATGAAATGCCAACATGCCAGGTTTGGGGGAAATACCTAAGACTGAATCAATATGGGTTACAATCACAGTAGATCAGGAATATTTTATAGGATCTCTCAGAAGCTAATGCTTGAAAAAAATCATAGATCTAGAGCTAGAAAGGATCTAGGAACGCATATATTAAATCCCTCTCTCCCATTTAACAGTTGAGGAAACTGAGGCCAAAAGAAGAGAAGAAACTTAGCCTAGATCACACATCAGCTCAAAGAGCTAGAACTGGCAGAGAACTCAGAGGTCAAAGCCATCAAGTCCAACCTCCTCATTTACAGAACAAGAAACCGAGTCCCAGAGAGGTTAAGTAAATGGCCTAAGGTCACACAGGTAGTAAGGAGCAGAGCCAGAAATAATAGCAGAATGCCTCTTAAGAGATTGGCACAGTTAGCTCCCGGTCTTCCTGCCCAGGAATGCTTAAAGCAGCAGGGACAGAAAATCATTTGTTTCCTTTTTTAAGGTTTGCAGGAAGAGATTCCACCCCCTTATTCAATCATTGCCAGGACACAAGAGATAGAGGCAAAGTTATTCGGTCCAAAGTCCTCATTTTACAGTTGAACTGGCTTAAGTGACTTGCCCAAGGCCACACAGGCGGTAAATGTCAGAGCTAGGATTTGAATGTACAAGGTGATGGGGTGGGGGTGGAAAGTTGGTGAAAGAGATTCCTGTTACAGCTTCTGCTGTTACAGAGCAAATAAGGAGGCAAGCAGGTAATTCTACTGGGAGGATAGGAGGACATCAAGAAATAGGCTGGTGTACCTGGTAAAAGAGGGAAGCCGGGAAGCCAGCATAGACAGTACTAGAGATTTCTTCTTTAAAACATTGGAGAAGAATCAGTGCTTGTGCAGATCAAGGACAAAAAGAGAAGAGAAGCAAGTAAGTGTGGAAGCTATGGCGGGCAAATATACAGAGACCCACATCCAGCTCATATGGCATGATAGTGGTATTAAAGATGTGTCAAAAAACCTGCTAGTTGAGGTCATGGGGAGAGAGTGGAGGTTGTGGAGGTCAGTGTAGAAAAGGCCTGACTTACATTGGGCTAGTAGCCCAGGATCAAGGTTGGAATGAATGAACCTCTTGTAGAAAATCTAACACAACCCTGATTCACTTGGGCCTAGCCTCCCTGTCTCTGTGTTGCTCAAATTGATCAGCTGGTCAAAAGGAGAAGCCTGGTGACTCCTTCAGTCCTGTTTTTCAAAATAATGATTTATATCCCCAGGAAGCTAACGCAAAGGTCCATACCTTAGTCCTATTAGGCCTCAAGGATAGTTCAGGCAACTCTTGAAGGTAAAACTAGCCTAGCCTGAATTGACAAGAACCTTAGGATATTACTTCTACCACAGTCAACCTTTGGCCCCACTCTGAACTGCACTAACCAACAGATCCAAGAAGAGCCTCAGTGGGGCTTGAATAGGACATGCATACAGCTGTTATGCCTAATTCTGGTCATGTGTATTGGCTCTGTACTTAGGAACTTTAAGGAAGACAAATGTGCTGGTTACTTGATATTGGCCATGTATACTCAGTACTCTCAAACCCTAGAAATGATGAAGCATTCCCTTATTGGCCACTCAAGTGGAAAAGCCTATGACTAAATGGACCTTTAAAAAGGCAGTGATTCCACTATTATAGCTTTTCCCCTTCAATTTCCCTGCATGGCAACTGTTCTTTTTCATCAGACTTTCCATAAGGAGGTGGAGAGATGGGTGGGACTCTTCCCTCATCCTAGCAACATGGCAGCCACTCCCATGTGGCAGCTAGAGCATGAGCATTCAGCTAGGCAAATGTATGCTTGAACTCTCTTCATGTGTTTTTCTGCTTTGTTTTACCTGCGCAGGGGACTGAACCTGATTTGAGATGGATGAGTCTGGGATTGGAGGTGATCTTTTAAGTTCAAAAGCCCTGGTCCCATCAGGTAGCGATGACTGGTTTCACGGGGACTTTCTTCAGCAGAGAAAATGACCACAGGCAAGAGGACGAGCTCAAGCTCTGGAACTGAAATGGCAAAATATATGGACCAGGATGTATTTGGAAAGTGCAGAGTCAAAGTAAAAGTGGACAGCTTATTCAGTAGTCCCAAAAGCTGTTTCATATTCCAATGTTCAAGACTGGATCTCAAATTATAGCAGCAGTTATAAGTTATTTTTCTACCCTTCCTTTTTGGGGAGAACCTAGACATGAATCATAACTTTAAATTTAGGCAAATTGTCCCAAGGCTACTCAGGTTGGGGTTTAAAATGCTGAAAAGTGTCAGAAAAGGAGGCCTATCCCTTCTCATTATAGGGCAGCCTCCTCCAGGACTAAACCTTGGCAGAACTCATGCATGGGTCCAGAGCAGACAGACTCCTTAGTGAAAATACAATGATTACAGTAGTCCAGTCCATGAACTCAAAATCAGTCTGTACAAGTTCATGTTCATTTTTTCCATGATACTATCTACCCATCTCATCCTCTGCCATCCGCTTTTCCTTTAATCTTTCCCAACATCAAGGTCTTTGCCAATGACTCCAGTCTTCTCATCATATGGCCAAAGTATTTAAGCTTCAGCATCAGTATCTGACCTTTCAGTGAACAACCTGCATTAATTTCTTTAAGTATTGACTGATTTGATCTCCTTGCTGTCCAAAAGTCTTCTCCAGCACCACAATCTGAAAGCAACAATTCCCTGGCACTCAGCTTTCCTTATAGTCCAACTCACAGACACATATTCCTACTGAAAAACCATAGCTTTGACTATATGGACCTTTGTTGACAAGGTGATATCTCCGCTTTTTAGTATGCTGTTCAGATTTTCCATAGCTTTCCTTCCAAGGAGAAAGAGTCTTTTGATTTCATGGCTGCAGGCGCCATCTGCAGTGACCTTTGAGTCCAAGAATACAAAATCTGATAGTACTTCCATTTCTTCTCCTTCTATTTGCCAGGAAGTGATGGGATAAGTTGCCAAGATCTTTGTTTCTTGACGTTAAGCTTCAAGCCAGTCTTTATATTTTCCTCTTTTACCTCATCCAGAAGCTTCTTAACTCCTCTTCACTTTCTACCAGCAGAGTGCTATCATCCACATATCTTAGACTGTTGATATTTCTCCTAGTAACCTGGCTTTTGATTCATCATTTTGCACAATGTACTCTGCATATAAGTTAAATAAGGTGACAATATACAGCCTTGTCATACTCCTTTTCAAACCTTAAACCAATCAATTATTCCATGTTCAGTTCTAATTGTTGCTTTTTGGCCCACATACAGGTTCCTCAGGAGACAAGTAAGATGATCTGGTACTCCCATTTCTTTGAAGATTTCCTACATTTTGTCGTGATCCACATAGTCAAAGCCTTTAGTGTAGTCAAAGAAGCAGAAGCTCCCTTGCTTTCTCCATAATCCAATGAATGTTGGCAGCTTGGTCTCTAGTTCCTCTGACTTTCTGAAAACCTTTCTGGTAATTCTCTATTCACATATTATTGAAGGCTAGCTTGAAGAATCTTAAGTATGACTCTGCTGGTGGGTAAAAGGAACACAACTATTAGGTAATTTGAACATTCCTTGACATTGCCCCTCTTCAGGATTGGGATATAAACTGATCTTTTCCAAACCAGTGGCCACTGTTCAGTTTCCCAAATTTGCTAGCATATTGAATACATCATTTTAACAGCATCATCTTTTAGTATCTTAAAAAGCTTAGCTGGAATTCCATCGCTTTCACTTGCCTTATTAATAGCAATGCTTTCCAAGGCCCACTAAACTTCATTCTACAGGATACCTGGCTCTAGATCAGTAACCACACCATCATTAGATCTGTTGGAGACAGCAACTCCATATAAAACAATGAGGCAACAATAAAAGATAACATATAAATATGCACTGAGTACTTTGGTCCAAACTATAAATGTCAGGAATTCAGAATAAAGAGAAATTAATTAGGGAGTTGTGTTATTTAAGTGGAAATGAGGAAAGCAAACTAAAGCAACCTAGTCATCCTACAGAAAAAAAAAGCTTCTCTCCAAACTCTTCTTCTCAATTTCCATTGGGGTAATCTAGTGCAAACTGTTAAACAGGCATACATAATCGGTCTTTGATGTTTGTTAAACTTCTTTTACAAGCTCAGAGGCTTTCAAGTTTGAAGAGAGCTTAGATATTCTCTAGTCATTATGGGATGTGAGCTCAAAGCGATGATAGAGATTATCTAATCCAAGTACAACCCCTTCATTTTACAGAGGAAAAACGTGAGACACAAAGATGTAAAAGTGATTTGCCCAAGGTCACAGAGGTAGAAGGTAGTAGAACAGGGGTTCAAACCTGGGCCCTTTGACTGAAAATCTAGTGGTTGTTTCTACTAAAATATTATTACACTCTACTTCTGTCAGCAGCTTCCCTTGTCCCAAGGTGTCTTGTAAAATTGTCCCAGCTTCCCAAGGCCCTCTACTATGGGGCTTGCTTAGGACTCCGGTAAACCATATTCAGATGGGATGAAATTAAGATCACAATTCTCTAATGGTGAGCTCTAACAAATTACAATACCTCCTTGATTACTCAGAAGTTACTCATCCAATGACAATAGAAGGTTCAGAAAATTAAAGGTGGTTTTGCCAGAGGGAGGTACATCACTAGCATTTAGAAATGACAAGAGGCAAAGAGGAAGCAGACAGAAAAACTAAACAACACTAAAAGTTGAACAATCTGTGACCATTTAGAGCAATTGGAAACAGCTCTATATAGCTCAATGGATATTTAGTAAATATCCATATTGTTACTCATATAGTAATAATTACTTATAATAATAACCTTGAGTTATCATGAAAAGACCAACTTTGTTTCAATAAATTTTGTCTAGGGGAAGGAAGTGTGTTTTTAGAAATACTTCCATTCAAAATAATTTATTTAAAAAAAAGTTTTGATATTTAAGAGGGTAAGCCTTAGTTATCTTAGAAATTCATTTACAGTATGTGGAGCACACTGCCTGGTTGATGACGAAAACATCAGGCAATATTATACGGTGTCCCAAAAGCCTTAATGTAATTTTAAGCTTTAACAGTTTAAATAGCTTAAACCTACACTAGGAATTTTAGGATACCCTGTATATGGAGAGCATGTTGTTTAGAACAGGCAATCAAGGGTCTGTCTTATATCAGTGACAGAATAAGTATCTAAGTTCAGCATCCCAGTTTGCAAAAGTGTTAAATACTACTGGGTTCTAAGATAGTGGAAGGTTAATGAGATTGTATCACTTACTAAGTAATCATTTGGAAATCCTTGATACAGTGTCACTAGGCTGTACTTTTAATCCTGGATTCTTAAGTAGTCAAAGGATTATTAGCACAATACAAACACTAGCCATATTTGTCACTTACTGAGTTAAAAGAACACCTGCCTCCCTTAGAACATATGCCTTAATTCTCTTTTTGTCTCTTCTTCTTCTGTTCCCTGCTGTGACAACCTGGAAAGTACATGAAAGGTAAGAGCTAGAAGCAGAACAGAAACTAATGTCTTGGTACACAGGTTCAAAACTCAAAAAAGAAACAAAAAGAAATTAAAAATGCATTGTAAATCCTGAAAGTTTAGACTGTCTTATTGAAAATTAATATATTTTTGTAATTTTATTAGTTAATCTAGTAAACGGACTTAGATTCATAATATTATTCTAGATTTCTTTAAAAAAAAGCATTTTGCTAATTTTGAAATTCATAGTGATGTCTTTCGTGACAGAAGCCAATATGTTACTGTGATTTGGATGTATCTCCTGGACTCTTGAAGGCTATGTTAATGAAGTACAAACTAGCTGGCCCTACTGAGCTTGCAATGTTTTCTACAGGCACACACAACTTGGGACAAGCAGTAAATTCAGTGTGATTTTATTTAGTGGCAGCAGTGAGCATATGTTTGCGATACTAGACTGACTCAGAACATTTGATGTTGACCACATGAGACCAGAATGAGGTCTTTTCCCCACTTTTTAGTTAGGTCCCTGTCAGCTGAATGCTGGATTTCATGCAATGCCTATTTCATCATTCTTTTATTGTGTTTCTAATTCTGTGATTTTTAAGAATAGATTACTCCAATGACATATGCCAAGGTTGCAGTTCTTAAAGAGCACATTTTGATGCCTATTAGAGATAGCAGTTGGTATGAGGAAGTCAAGTGTTCCAAAGATCACTGAAGCCCACAGTGTAATAGGATCAATCACACGACAGGGCAAGGGAACATTCAGTCAAAAATGAAAAAAAGCTAAGAAGAAGTGACAAACTATTTCTGTAAAACAGCCTCAGAAAATAAGTAAAGGCCTTCAGAGGAACTTGGCAGCTGGAGAGGATTATGTTGATTCCTCTACAGTGTTGTTTAGGTTTCTTGAATTTTGAAGAACAGGGAGAAAACTACTAAAAACCAATTATTAATTGTTGCTATGAAGAAAAAAAACTTTTGGCATGGGCAGGACAATAGAAGTACTGGAAAACTAAAGATTGAGAAAGGTAATTTTTTTCTAATGAAATTGACTTTTTTTGTCTTTCAGGGCTATACTAAAATCACTGTTGGAAGAAAATCAAATGAGCCTATCAGATCTGTTCATCTTTATCAGAATGTAAAATATTCACCTTAAATTACGTTTTGGGGAATTTTTATTTCCAATGGTGCTAGAAGACTTGCCCCCATTGAAGAATCAAATATATCAATATATTAAGAAACAGAATTGTTCTAGAATTATAGAAATTTCCAAATGGAGATGATATGGTGCCATACAATATGTATGACATGACACACTTCATGAAATGTTAAGAAATATATCCAAAAGATGGAGATAAACATACTTCAGTAGTATGGGAACTTACAATGATTTAAGCCCCATTAAAAACCTATTTGCTCAGTTAGGTGGTGGTAGTGGATAGAGCACTGGGCCTAGAGTCAGGAAGATTCATCTTCTTTAGTTCAAATCTGGTCTCAGACACTTCCTAGGTGTGTGACCCTGGGCAAGACCCTCTTTGCCTCAGTTTCCTTATCTGTAAAATGAGCTGGAGAAGGAAATGGCAAACCACTCCAGCATCTTTACTAAGAAAACCCCAAAATGGGTCACAAGGAGTTGGGCACTACTGAAAAGACTGAACAACAACAACAGCAAAAACCTATGTTCTGTGATACAGATTAGACTTGGACTCTTCACCAAAAGTAAGCTTAATATCTAATATGGCAAAAAGGTGGTTTCATGATGAAGAGTTAAAAGTCTCCACTTTTTTTTGACACAGACAATATAAGAATTTGATTTGTTTGAATATGCATATTTATTACAAGGGTTTCCATACCCTTGCCTGCCTCCTACCCCAGAGGAAAGGGATGGAGAAAGGGGAAAAATGCTTGTTGATTTTTTAAAAATTATTTAAAATGTCAAAAACCAATGCTAAATTAATAAAAACAAATGACTGCAACAAAAGGGAACATACTGTATCTTTAAATAATTTTAAAGGCATAACAAGTTATAAGGTATATCATGTAAATTTAATTGCTTTACTTTTTCCCAGGTAATTTGGATACCACTGTAATATAAGGTCAATGATTAACCATATGTCCATCTTCAGAAGAATAGCTTAACTCCTTCTAGATTGTTTGGGTTGTAGCAACTCAAAAATCCTGACTGAAAAATTATACAAGAGTTATGCTCTATACTGATGAAAGGAGCACCCAGACTTGATAATATCACAGATACTTGAAGTACTGAAGCCATGTTGGAATCTATTCCATTCTTAGAGTAAGAAACTCCAGAATTTCAATAAAATTTCTAACATAAGGGGCAGTTTTTGAGAATAAAATGGAGTTATATGTGCACTGTGATATATACTTGTGGCACCCCTTTCTACTTCCCAGGTTTAGTACAGCGAATTAAAATCTCAATCATAAAACTCTCCTCTCAAGTCTCTAGCCAATTCAGTTTTCTTTTCCCAGGCCATGTGACAGACTTCTAAATACAATAGCAAAAGCAGTTAATTAGGACCTTAACAAAGAAAAGAAAGAAGCAGAAAGAGCATCCCTTGCATTAACTGTTGTTAAGTCCCCTAATTTACTCCCACCCTCACCTCCAAGAGAGGTCAGGATGGCATAGGAATGTTTTCCCTTGGGCAGTCAGTGTCAAGAAACTGCTAACTGGCCCTTATTTCCTCTCAACATACTCTTAGTGGCCTGGATGAAATCTGTTAACCTCCTTGTTGGGGGAAGAGAAAAGACTGGATGAGGCTCAATGATCTCGGTTTGTCTTTAGTATCCTCTGGGCTCTTTTCATGGAGCTTCATCTTGTACCTGGCTAGCTGTTCATGTGACCAATCAACCTAAGATAAGCAGTGTAGGGAGTACTGGCCTAATGATAGAAAAATCTACCCACTGATGGCATAGTCTCTGGTGAAAGTTGTATTCTCAGGTGTACTTTCTTGGGTTTTTTAGAAGTCACAGATTGCCTTTGCCATGATTTCTGATTCTCACAGTCTACGGAATATAGCATCTATACAGACCTTTATGTTTCCTACACTTTAAGCCAGTAACAACAGCCTCTTTGACATTCCTTGCAAAAGAAATCCCATCTCACAACTCCTTGTATTTTTCCTGGCCATCCCCAACACCTAAAATGCTCTCCCTCCTCCTTTCCACCTTCAAGCTTTCCTGGCTTCTTTCAACTCCCCAGTTAACATCTAACCTATAAGAAGCTTTTCCTGATCCCCATTAAAACTAGTGACTTCTTTCTGTGATTATTTACAATTTACTCAAAGTTGTTTGCATCTTTTCCCCACTTCCCTATCAGACTGTGAGCTCCTTAAGGGAAATGGCTATTTTGGGCTTTTCTTTGACTCCCCAGCACTTTCCACAGTGCCTGCCACAGTGACTGCTACATTAACAAAATGTTTGTGGATTTGACTTCTATGGCCCTAGTGGAATCCAGGCTCCTTGTAACAAATTCTCCATGACTTTGCTACATTTTACCCCTTGGATTCCTCACTCTCGAATCTGAACTATGATCCACTAGCAGAATAGTTCGAGCTGACCGTGAGGTGTACAATACCCACAATTCAGTCTCAACATGTCCAATAGTGCTTTGGTTAGAAAGATAAGCAAAAGTAAAGCCCCAGAATTTACAGTGCGGGCTTCCCATAAAGTCTCCAGCAGTGCTGTCTGCCTATTATGGGGTGAAGTGGTGGTCATATACCTCCTTCCATTCTATATCTTATCTGTAAACTGAGGAAGTTCAATGAGATAACCCTTATTTTTAATCAGCATTTTATTTTCCCCTAGTTATATGTCAAGAAAATTTTTAGCATTCATTTTTACAAGATTTTGAGTTCCAAATTTTTCTCCTTCCCTCTCTCCCCTCCCTTCTTCTGAAAATGGTTGGCAGTTTGATATAGTTTATATATGTGCCATAATGTAAAAAAATATTTCCATATTAGTCACAGTTGTGAAAGATGAAACAGATCAAAATTAAAAAACACAAGAAAGAATGAAGTAAATGAAAAAAATATGCTTTGATTTGCATTCAGAGTCCATCAGTTCTTTATCTGGATATGGATAGCATTTTCCTTCATGAATTCTTTGTACTTGACTTAGGTCAGTGTGTTGCTGAGAAGAGCTAAGTCATTTGTAGTTGATCATCACACAATGTGGTTGATTCTGTGTACAATATTTTCCTAGTTCTGCTCACTTTACTTTGCAGCAGTTTGTACAAGTCTTTCTAAGTATTTTTCTGAAATCCGCCTGCTCATCATTTCTTACCGCACAATAGTATTCCATTACAATCATATACCACAGTTTATTCAGCCATTCCCCATGAGATAACCTTTATGATCCTTTTCAACTCTAATATGCTCAATCAAGTCCTCTTTACTCTGTGCCATGCCAGTCATCAAAGTTACCACTCAAGCTGATGAGAAAAGAATCAGCAGTTTGGAGGGGAGGGAGGAGAGAGAGAAGAAGAATCAAGTTAATTGTGATAATTATACTTGCTATTCAAAAATAATGTTTGCTATTTAAAACTTTTAAATAACTTCTCATTTTTAGTATTGTTCAACAAAATAAAACTGAACAAGCAATGAAAAAACTTATTGTATAGTACCGTATTGGGTCCTGGGTAGATTTGAAATTTACCTAAGACATGAACTGTGCTCTCAATCACCATTTCTTATGATTCATATGGAGATGAATGGTATTAAAAGGTACTAGAATGAAATTACAAAACACGGTTAATTATTAAAAAGTTCTTGGTAAAATGCTGAAGACTGGGGGCAAAGGCACCATTACCTTTGTAACAGCAAGGAAACATCTCAAATGATAGAGACTTCAGAAAACAAAGGCATATCTTGGAAAAAAAATAGATGGTTAAGGAAATGAGAAAAAGATTTATATTTGGACCAAGGCTTAAAACAAAATAAAAATGGGCTCTTGGCCAGTGGTGCAGTACAGTTACTAAGGTTGTTGGTATATATGTACTTTTCTAGAGTCTCACAAATCTGATGAACTTCAAATGGAAGAGAGAAGGGAGAAAAGCTGTCTATGTATATCTATCAAACTACATACCACAGAGAGTATGAGTTAAATCAAAGGAAGAATGGCTTCTTCTTACAGAGGAGGAGAGGGGATTGCCTTTGGAAAAGTAGAGATTTCCAGTGATTCACAGGAGAAAAAATTCAAACAATAAGTCAATAATAAAACTCATGGTCTCAGATGTTCATATATGCATGGATAAAGAAATGGGAGGAGGAGTCTTTATTGATCTCTAGTAACTAGAGATCCTAATGCAAGAAGGAAAATTGGACTTCATTAGATCATAGATCTACAGATGACAGGGACTAAAGAGGCCATCTAATTCGATCCTCTCATTTTACAGATAATAAAATGTGGTCTGGTTAAGTGAAGTGATTTGCCAAAGGTCACAAAGACAGTAAAAGACAGAGTCAGTATTCAAACCCTGATCTTTGACTCCAAATTAAACCCATGTTGCTGCTACTTCCTTATATAATACATTTCAGGGGCTGAGGTGTTAAGAGGCCAAATGTGGAGATTCCTTTCACTAATGATTAAAATAGATCGTTATAGAAACATTGACAAATTTGTTCCATTTTTTTCTATTTGCTGTCCTGCCAGTTTCATCTATGAATGTTCTTGGGATGATGTGACTCATTTGGATCTCACTCCAAGCTTTCTTTAGACTTGTTTTTGCTTCTACTCCTATTTTATAGTTTATAAGGAGACACAGCTCATAATCTCCTACCATTCTGCTCTATAATGTTTTGCAAATGAGTTTATATTATTAACTAGTGCCGCCCTTGGCTGCTATTTCTTTGTGCCCGAAAAGGAGATCAAATGTTTGTTGGCTGAGGTGCTTCCTAGCTTCTTTCAGCCTTCTCCTTGTGACATATATTTTACATTTGTTAAAGTTTTTCAAACAAGGGAAACGATTAAGGTCAATATATTTATCCTTTACTACTTTCTATTTTTGTCACTGATGACTCATCTGAATGGATCATGTTGAAACTATTTCAAGTGTTTGAAAGATCTTCTCATATTTAGCCTTCCTTCTAATTTTATGTTGATTATGATCTTTACTCTAACAATTTGATTGTCTGCACACAGACAGCTGATTCTGATATGACTCCTGTACTGGGGAATAGTTGTTTCCTGTCTGTTAAGATGCAGTCAATTTTATTTTCTTTTGCATACGAAATTCTGTCTTCCTGTAAATCACAGGTTTGGGTTGCTGTCCTTTAAAGTAGCCTGTTATGTGCAAAAAATGAAATAGAATTTATCTTACAGAGTAGGAGAGAGGGTTGGACTGTCTTTGAGAAATTACAAAGGTTGTTTAATGACCTCAAACTTCATAGAAAAGGTCCACTTTTATATCAATATGCTTGACTTACGTAACACTACAGTATCTAGAGAATTGAAGTTGATCACTCAAAGGGCAAAACAGAGACACTCTGTGAGCTGGCTGCAACACATTACAAACAGAAATTATGCAAAAAAGCAGCATAAAGGATGTCACCATCCTTCGGCAAAGTGTTGGTCATATAAAATGAAGAGGATATGGTCTTGTAGTGAGAGTGAGGGACAACCAACAGGCAAACTAATGTTCCATTGGTATCCTTATGATAGAAACTTATGGGAGGGCATGGTCACAGAATGGGCAGTCATGGTAAGGATGTGATCTATACTTTTGGAGGGAATACCTAAATCAGTGAGATCACAGATCAACCGAAGGATTATAGTAAATCACAAAGCCAAATTAAAGACAAATAGGGATGAGTTAAAATATTCTTTCTTCCCAACTACATCATCATGCCATTTGCAGCAGTCACAAGAAAACTACATCTTAGTAATAGAGATTTAAAAAAAATCTTAGTATCAATGAGACTAAATTGATGGGACTCATGACTTCAGTATAGTTCTGAAAAAATTGTAAAAGAAATGAATATATAAAAGGAGAAGAGAGTAGGGTTGTATATTAAGAAGATATGCTCCCATGACAGAATACAAAAGGAGGAAAAGTATGATGGAGAGAATTGGGGTAATGGGTAGCAAGAAGAGAAATAGAAGAAAAATTCTGCTAGGAGAATATTCCCCTGGATAAATTTTTTTTTATCCCCTGGATAAAAATGAAATTCAGGAAACAAATCACAAGACCGTTATAGAGGTAGGAATGGAATGTCCAACCATGCTAATAGTTGCTGTCTGCCAATAAGCAGGGCAGCAAACCTGTTTGTGCCTTGTTTTGATAATAATTTTGTCTTCAAAAAGGTAAAGGTAGGGAAAAGAAGGGCTATTCTAAAACTTATTTGCACCACAAAGGTGACTGTTAAAAATTATTGGGGAAAAGAGACCAGTTCTTTTAAGAGAATTAATGATAGAGAAGAGGAAAGGTAAATGCATTCTGCCATTGACCCTAGATTTAGGTAAAGTAGATTTCAAAGTTTTCAGAGAAAGGATTGGCAGTATCCTACAGCACAAAATTCTACAGAAGTAAATCCAAGAGGGAATTCTCAATAAGCAAATTTTGAAGATAGAAAATGCAAAAAGAAACCATGTCAGTAAAATAGAATTAAAGGAATACAGTGACCAATGTGAATATGGATGGAACTCATCAACCAACTTTAGTTTTTCAATACCAAGACATACATGATGGAAGCAAGGGCAGGAAAAAAGGATGGATAAAATGGATAAAAATGATTGGTGAGAATAGCATCAAAAGTTAGCATACTCAGAATGAATTGAGAATGGCAATAAATGCTAAATATAGCAAAAAAAAGAATTTAAAAATCTGTCTATTTGAGAATATTTGGAAAACAAACAAAAAAGAAGATGAGATACCATTTATAATACCATTGGGAAACCATTAATGCTATGGGTAGACAGAAAAATGATGAAATATTTAAATTACTGAAATATTTAACTACCTTGCTTCTGTCTTCTAGGCCAAGGAGAATGAACTTTAGATTACATAATCCAAAATAAAAAAATGGCCAAAAATTGGTTGGAAAAGAAGTTAAGGCAGAATGTAATAAAAGCATCCACTTGCCCTTGATGAGTTCAGATTCCCAGGCTTGTATGAACTACAATCTAAGGAAAGAACAGGTCAGTAAGATTGCTAATGATTCCTGAAAGATTGTGGGTAACAGGAAAGATGTAGCAGAAACAGAAAAGGGGAAATGTTGTTCTGACTTTCAAATACAGAGACTTGAGTTTGAAAACTGAGATTTCTGGCAAATTTCTAGAACATATTAAAGGCATGAACTACAAACATTTAGAAAGGGAAGCAATGTTGGGTCATGTAACCAGCAAGATGGTGGGCTGGAAATTTAATCTGCATCCTTTTAACTCTCTACCTCCCCACCCCCGAAAATAGATTATTTGCCAGATGTAGAACAATTATAGTTGAATCAAGTAGGACAAATAAAAGAGAATGCCAACAAGGAAACATATAACTCTAATCCTTAAAGGGGTCACTGTAACAACAATGCTGCTTGCAGCTGCTGTGGAGGTATAGGGGCAATAATACCAGCATACAAGAGGGCTGCTAGCACAGGATCTTTGATGTACTTTTCTAAGGAAAGCAACTTTAAGGGGTTTACAATATCACTTTAATTAAACATACATATGTAAGAAATGGGAGGAGGAGTTTTGTTTCCACAGAATTGAAGGTGTACTTTTCCCCCTCCCCCATACCAGTTTTAGCAGAAACCAGGCCTCAGGTCAGTTGGGTTAGAGACTTGTTCACATGCTTAAATGAGCCATTTGAGGGCATGATATAGGCAGTCAGGAGGTTGTATCTGGCCAATGAAGAGCCTGGGGGGAGATTTGAGGTGAGGGTCTATTAAAGGACTGGCATCCATCTGAGTCCTTTGTACTTTCTCCTGTACTCTGTTCAGGAGAGGTACCAATTTATTCAGGGGGAATAAATGTAAATTATAATTAAAATGTCCCTGGCTTCCCAATGAGTCTTGTTTATTCCTAGACAATGTAAGTATGTTTCTAACATGTATATCATTCACTTAGTTCAGGGCAAAAAGTCAGCCCCTGAACTTCAGAGAAAACACAAACAGAAATTACAAGCAGAAATTATATAAACAGAGTAAATAACACAAATCAGCAGACAGGGCTTCAAACTGTCTGCCAATAGCAATACATACATAACTACCAGAGAGAGAAGCACCAACATCTGGGTTTTCAAAGCCAGGGGGCTCCTTACCGGCTACCCAGAGTCTCATCTGGACAAATCACAGGAACACTCTTCCAATGAGTGAGCCCCTAAAGCAAAATGCTAACCTCAGAGTATATATACACTTCTTTGGGGTCAGCCCACAAAAGACGTCACAAGCATGTGACTCAAACTCATGTGACTTAGGCTTTCTTGTGATTTAAGCAGGTCATCAAATGCTCTTGATTCAATCAAAGACTCAATCAAAGGTACTTGATTGCCTTAGTGTTGAGAAGCACTCCAAAAGAAAAAAAACAGCAAAAAGTCCCACTTTGCTTGCCATTATAGTCACTCAGTACCTCTCCCATATCAGCCTCTATGCTTCTGCAGTAGTAAAATAGGCAGATTGTTAGACTTTTGCTTGGGTCCCATGTTAGTCTCTGCTCCCTACATGCTGCAAAGACTATGTTGTAATGTTCCAGCTTCACTCCTGCCCAGCCATATGTAGCTCAAGAAGGAAGAGAAGGATTTAAAAATGCTGCCTTCTGACTATGGCCCAGCCCTAGGTTAGGTACTACAGATATGAAACTGCTGATACTAGGCCTGAAACATCCTCTGCAACCTCCTTCTACCTTGTCAAAAGGAGAAGGTATGGTTCAGCCCAGCTAGAGAAGGAAAAAAAAAGACCAGGTGTGTGTGTTGGGGGGGACTACTAGGTATTACCACATTGTATCTGAGGACAAGAAGGATGGGGAGGGGGGCAGCTAGGAGTCACAGTAAATGGACCACCTGCCCTGGAGTCAGGAGTACTTGAGTTCAAATCAGATCTCAGACACTTGACCCACTAGCTGTGTGACCTTGGGCAAGTTACTTAATCCCAATTGCCTTGCCTTCCCACCTCAAAAAATAAAAAAAGAAGAAGAATGGAACCCATCTTGCGTTGGTTTTAGCCCACTTCAATTCCTAAGGTCAGGGACAGAGGCCAGTGAAACTTATATCCCCCAGCAAGGAGGCTGAGGCTGCCTAACAGGTCAGCCTTAGGGCAGTATCCACCAGTAAGCAGGTTAGATAAATGAATGTAAATCAGGAAGAACACACAAAGAACCCTAAAAGACTAAAAATGTCAAGGCAAAAATCCTCAATAAAATACCAGAGCTTAAGTAAATAAATTAACAGAGAGGACCTAAAAACAAAAAGAAAGGTGAATAGTAGTTCCTCAAAGGAAATGCAAATTTCTCTAAATAAAAGACAAAGGACAGTGAATCAACATCTGATGAAATATAGAATCTTGCTAACTCCCAAGAGAACATAAAACAACATCAATGAAACCTAAAATGGTTCAAAGGAGAAATGAAATCCACCAAAGAAAATAGGAATGAATATAGGTAAGACCTTAAAACATTCAACACACAATTTTAAAAACTCAATTATTGGATTAGGAAAAAACCCTGAATCCATGGTTCAGAATTTCTCAAAAGAAGTGAAAGACTGGTATTTGGAGCACAAAAATACTGAGATGGAAGAAAATCTGACAAACAGAGAGCAAAGGTAACAGTGTTCAAAGAATATGCAAAGACTATACAATATAAAGGGAGTACATGGAAGACATATGCTCAGACAACTTAAAAGAAGATAGATCACCCATAAGAATATGACAAATCAGGCATCCTGAAAACTAAAATGAAGGAAATAATATCCCCCACAATCCTTGTAAGAACTTCTGAAAATGGAAAATACAATACTAATGGAAAGAATCCCCAAACTACCTCCATGAAGACACAAAAAGAAAAATGTGCATTTCAATTTCCATGACATATTGGTTAAATTAAACTTTTTCAATGAAAAATATTGTCCAGACAAGTGTCCAGGAGAAAGATGTCCAAATATAAAGGAAATGCAAATAGCAGAAGAGTATTTTGAACCTATGAGAAACTGCAGAATGTAATTGAATAGTATATTCTGAAAAGCAAAGGAACTCAAGTTATAGTCTAAGAGTGACAAACCCTGAAGACCAAATCTAATTATGAGTTAAATCAAAGGAAGAATGGCTTCTTCTTACAGAGGAGAAGAGGGGATTGCCTTTGGAAAAGCAGAGATTTCCAGTGATTCACAGGAGAAAAAATTCAAACAATAAGCCAATAATAAAACTCATGGTCTCAGATGTTCATATATGCATGGATAAAGAAAGGTCAACTAGAGATCCTAAAAAATATGGGTGTTCAATAAAAGAGTAATTCCTGCGGAAAAAGAAATAAATGTGAGAAGATTAGATTCACAAACAACCCAAACAACACAGGTACACAAAGAATTAAAAAGTATAATTAACAAGGAAAGAATAATGAAACAAATCACCCTGTTTTTAGAGTGTGAGAAAAGACAGAGATAATTAAAGACAGACAGAGAGATAGTAGCACTTACGGGGTAAAAACACAACCAAGAATTACTATCAAGGGATAAAAAAGTCTACAATCTCATAAAGATGTAAGGAGAACTTGAGAAGTGGATGTTAAAATGAGGGAGAAGAATTAAAGCAAACCTACAACATCCCTACAGGTAAATCAGCGTATGGTGATGGTTGGTGTTTCAGAGAAAGAGGAAGCATAAATGGGGAAAGGGAAGATAGGAAACAGGGGGTGGAATGCTCCTATCAAGTACATGGGTGAAGAGTGAAGGGATAATCTTTCCTATAGTGTCTTGGTAAGAAGGATAGCTTTAGGAATATGAGAGGGGCATAAGCAGGCAGAGACTGAATCTGTGGGGCTGAACAGAATGCGTAAGAACACAACAAGGATAAGGCACACAGCTGAAGAGTTTCTGCCATCAAAAACAATTTCCTTCCAGTCTCTTCTAAAATTTTATTCTCTGATTCACTGACATCATGATGGGTTTAATCTCAGAGGAGTTGTTACATGGGGAGGCCACATTCTCTGAGACAGTATTATGCCTCCGTGAATAATATTCTGACCCAGGAGAAGGGATGTATGAACTTATACACTCAGCTGGTATGCAAAAAGGTGAAAGGGGACATGGATCCCAAGATAAGATGGCAGTCATTGGCAAGGAAATTATTATGGAGAGGGAAGGGACTAGAACTGAACTGCAAGGTTTGAAAAACAAAGTTATTTCAACCATGTGGTACAGCTTCTTTGCAACATTAGTTGCATAAAGAATTGTTATTTCTAAATGTGAGTCACAGAAGAACAATGTACCCATGGGGAGACAAGATCTAAAAAAGTAATAACACAGAAATTGGTTAGAAGAGGGAACTCAAATCTCGTCATTCAGAAACTTTAACCGTATGAAAAACATAAAGAGACTAAATCAGGAACAATTAAAGGTATAATCAGTGAATCACAGAATAAGATTTCAGAACAGACTGGAAGGAAAGGGACTTTTTGAAGAGAAGAAAACAAAGGAAAATATCTTAGAAAAAGGAAAATTGAAAAGAAATCTATCAAACATCGGAATATGGTGAGAGAGAGGTTTTTGAACAAGCCACTTAAATGAGAACCAAAAAAAGACAAAACAGAAAGGAAATAGATAACCAACTAAATGAAAGGAAAAAATAAATAAATAATTCAAGTTTATCACTACCTCTGTACTTACTACTCCCCAACTTGATATTCAGTGATTTGAACAATGGGTTCCTAGGGGGTTTGTTATTCTTTCTAAAGTTACCACTTGTCTCTTAATCACCAAATGTGATTTTCTTTTCTCAAATCTCTTCCTTCTCGACCCCTCTCTTTCTTTTCACACTATTGATGACCCTCTTCTCCTCCAGGGAAGAATTTTTGGGAAAAGATAATGAGTTCAGTTTTGGACATGCTGGGTTTAAGATGTTTACAAGACACATAGTTCAATATGTCCAACTGGCAGCTTGGAGATGTGAAACTGAAAATCAGGAAAGAAGATATGGCTGGATAAAAAGATCTGAGAATAATCTGTCTAGAGATGATAATTTAATCCAAGGAAGCAGAAAAAATCAACACATACAGAAAGAGAAGAAGAGAGGGTCTATGATGGAGCCCAAAGGATATCCAAGTTAATGAGCATGGTATGTAAAGAGATATAAACACTTTGTTAACAAATTAACATCTTATCATCTGAGATTACATTTTGACTATATTAACTGAAATGGAGGGTTTGGAAGAGGGAAACACTAAATTAAAATAAACATTATTGTTTGTTGTTATTTAGTTGTTTTCAGTAATGTCCAACTCTTCATGACCTCCCTACTTTTTTTTGTTTTCATGGCAAAGTTACTGGAGTGATTTTCCATTTCTTTCTTCATCTCATTTTACAGTTAAGGAAACTGAGGTTAAAAAAGGGTTAAGTGACTTGGCCAGGATCAAATAGCCAGTAAGTATCTGAGGCCAGATTTGAACTCAGGTCATGCTGACTCCAAGAGGTCAGGCACTCTATCCACGTGCTGCTTAGCTGCCCAGATAACATTATCTCAAATGAGAGATTTGTAAAGCAATTAACATGGTGCCTAGCACATAGTAAATGCTTAATAAATGCTTACTTCCTTCCCTCCCCCTTCTCTACAGTATCAAAACAAAGAACTTTATAAAACATAGGACAAGAAGGAACTTTTTTGGGGGCGGAGCCAAGATGGCAGCTGGAAAGCAAGAACTTGCCTAGGGCTCTCCCCCAGGAACCTCAAAACAATGATAAAAATGGCTCTGAACAAATTCTTGAACTGCAGAACGCACAAAATAGCAGAGGGAAGCAGGGCTCCAGCCCAGGACAGCCTGGATGGTCATGGGGTAAGGTCTATCATGCACGGAGCTGGGAGCGGAGTGGAGCAAAGCCCAATGTGGGCTGCGCCCATACCAACCAAACTGGAAGCTGGGCAGAGCAGGCCCTAGCACCCTGAATCAGTGAGCTGTGGCAGTTGCCAGACTTCTCAACCCAGGAACACCAAAGACAACAGAGAAGGTTAGTGGGAAAAGCTACAGGAACAGAGTGAAAGGAATTCCTGATTGGGGGCAGCAGAGGAAGTACAGCTACAGAACTACAGCTGCAATTGCTTCAATCCCCAGGCCCACCTGGTGGGAGGAATTAAGTGGCAGATCCAAGCACGAGTGCAAAGCCTGCTTAAGATCTGAGTCCAGTCCAGGTTGGTGGTTCTTGGGGGAGAAGGAGCACTGGTGTGGCAGAGCTTGTTATGTAGAAATAGCTCTGAAAACAACAGCACATCCCCTCAAGCTTGGAACAAAGTACTCTCTACTCTAAAAGCAGTCACACCAGACGAAAAACTCAAGGGTCAAGTAGTTGGCTGGAAACATGAACAGGCAACAAAAAAGGATGCAGATGCAGACTCAGATGCCAGAAACTTTCACTGGTGACAAAGATCAAAACGTACAGCCAGAAGAAGTCAACAAAGTCAAAGAGCCTACATCAAAAGCCTCCAAGAACAACATCAACTGGTCTCAGGCCATGGAAGAGCTCAAAAAGGAGTTGGAAAAGCAAGTTAGAGAAGTAGAGGAAAAATTGTGAAGAGAAATGAGAAGGATGCAAGAAAACCATGAAAAACAAGTCAATGACTTGCTAAAGGAGATCTAAAAAAATACTGAAGAAAATAACACCTTAAAAAATAGACTAACTCAAATGGCAAAAGAGCTCCAAAAAGCCAATGAGGAAAAGAAGGCCTCGAAAGGCAGAATTAGCCAAATGGAAAAGGAGGTCCAAAAGACCACTGAAGAAAATATGACTTTAAAAATTAGATTGGAGCAAGTGGAAGCCAGTGACTTTATGAGAAATCAAGATATTATAAAACAGAACCAAAGGAATGAAAAAAAGTGGAAGACAATGTGAAATATCCCATTGGAAAAACCACTGACCTGGAAAATAGAGCCAGGAGAGATAATTTAAAAATTATTGGACTACCTGAAAGCCATGATCAAAAAAAGAGCCTAGATATCATCTTTCAAGAAATTGTCAAGGAGAACTGCTCTCATATTCTAAAGACAGAGGGTAAAATAGAAATTGAAAGAATCCACAGATTGCCTCCTCAAAAAAATCCCCCCCCCCAAAACTCCTAGAAATATTGTCACCAAATTCCAGAGCTCCCAGATCCAGAAGAAAATACTGCAAGCAGCCAGAAAGAAACAATTTGAGTATTATGGAAACACAATCAGGATACGCCAAGATCTAGCAGATCCTACATTAAGGGATCGAAGGGCTTGGAATATGATATTCCAGAGGTCAATGGAGCTAGGATTAAAACCAAGAATCACCTACCCAGCAAAACTGAGTATCATGCTCCAAGGCAAAATATGAATTTTCAATAAAATAGAGGACTTTCAAGCTTTCTCAGTGAAAAGACCAGAGCTGAACAGAAAATTTGACTTTCAAACACAAGAATCAAGAGAAGCAGGGAAAGGCAAACAAGAAAGAGAAATCACAAGGGACTTACTAAAACTGAACTGTTTTGTTTACATTCCTACATGGAAAGATGATGTGTATAATTCAGAAGACCACAGTATTAGGATAGCTGAAGGGAATATAAATACACACACACACACACACACACACACACACACACACAGAGGGCAGGACAGGGTGAGTTGAATATGAAAGATGATATCTAAAAAAACTAAAATCAAATTAAGGAATGAGAGAGGGAGAAAGGGAGAGATAGAATGGGGTAAATTATCTCGCATAAACATGGCAAGAAAAAGTGGTTCTGTAGGAAGGGAAGGGGGGCAGGTGTGAGGGAATGAGTGACTCTTGTTCTCATTGGATTTGACCTGAGGAGGGAATAACATACACACACAAGTGGTTATCTTACCCCACAGTAAAGATGGAGGAAGGAGATAAAAATAAGGGGGGATGATAGAAGGGAGGGCAGATATGGGGAGGAGGTAATCAAAAGCAAACACTTTCGAAAAGGGACAGGGTCAAGGGAGAAAATTGAATAAAGGGGGATAAGATAGGAAGGAGCAAAATATAGTTAGTCTTTCACAACATGAGTATTGTGGAAGGGTTTTGCATAATGATACACATGTAGTGTATGTTGAATTGCTTGCCTTCTTAGGGAGGGTGGGTGGGGAGGGAAGAGGAGAGAGAATTTGAACTCAAAGTTTTAAAAGCAGATGTTCAAAAAAAGTTTTTGCATGCAAGTAGAAAATAAGATATACAGGTAATGGGGCATAGAAATCTATCTTGCCCTACAAGAAAGTAAGGGAAAAGGGGATGGGAGGGAGTGGGGTGACCTAAGGGAGGGGTGACTGGGGAATGGGGCAATCAGAATATATGCCATCTTGGAGTGGGGGGAGGGTAGAAATGGAGAGAAAATTTGTAATTCAAACTCTTGTGAAAATTAATGCTGAAAACAAAAATATTAAATAGATAAATAAGGATTTAAAAAAAAGAAGGATCTTTTTTCAGAACTATGACAAAAGACATGTTTGTATCTAAAATCATAATGTATCATAATCAAGGGAGAAATATTAGTAGCTTTCTTAATAACTACAAAACCAAAGTAAAATGCCCTATTTCCAACCTAAATGTGACAGTTATAGAAATAATACCAATATCAGAAAGATAAGAGGAAAATTAAAAACACAAAGATCAAGAAGAGACACAAATATACCTATTTGCTGATGATATAACTGTTCATTTAGAAAATCCTAGAGAATCAGAAAGAAATCAAGGCAAGATCTTCCATAAAGTCAGTTATAAAATAAAAACCATCAAATCAACAACATTCTATTTGGTAATTAGAAAATACAGAAGTAAATATTAGAAAGAGAAATTTCATTTAAAATTGTTATAAAATGCAAAAAAAAATCTGGGAGTCAAGCTACCAAAGCACATTCAAGGCCTATATTGCTATACTTAAAAAAATGTTTCTTAAAGAACTAAAGAACGACTTAAATAAGAGGGGTGCTATTCAGTGTTCATGGCTAGACCTTGCCAAAAAAAAAGTTAAAATGATGATACTACCACAGTTAGTTTTATGTATTTAATGCTATATTACCTAGAGTATATTTTACAGAGCTAGATTAAATAATAACAAAATTTATTTGGAAGAACAAAAGATCTACTATGTAATGGAAATAATGAATAAAGGAGGAATTAAAGGGGAAACAGCAGTTCTATTTTTCAATCTATATTATAGAGCAATAATCATGAAAACCATTTGGTACTGTTTAAAAAAGAGAAAAGTAAATCAGTATAATAGACTAGACAAGGAAGATTTAGAAATAACTAAGCACAAGGTTCAACAAAACTGAAAACCCAAATGACTTAAAGAAGAACTTCCTATTTGACAAAAATGGACAGACAAACTAGAATGCAGTCACTTATAAATTAGTTGTTGAACAACACGTTATATAGCACAATAAACTAAGAATCAGTAAATAACCAGCACATTATGGATCATTCCATAAAATGTAAAATTATTCAGATTAGATGCTTTTTGTCTATGCAACACAAAGGGATGAATTTTAATAAAAATAGAGACAATTATAGAAGATAAAATAAACAGTATCATTTACATGCTATTGAACAATTTTTGTTTGACAAAAACAAAAGCATCTAGGGAAAGTACAGCAGACATCTGGGGAAATACATATCAAATATATCTGATAAGCATCTGATATCAAAGGCAACTAACAGAAAAAAATAAGTAAAAGCCATTCCCCAATAGATAAGTGATCAAAGAATAAAAATAAACATCACACAAAAGATGAATTTCAAACTCTTATCAACCATAGATAAGTATGTTTCGAATTACAAATAGTAAGATAAATGAACATCAAAATAACTCTGGGGTTTCACCTCACACTGAGAATGTTAGCAATAATTAAAAAGTTGAAATAATAAATGTTGGAAGGATTGTGGAAAGATAGGTGTTCTAAAGGATTTTTGTTAGAGCTATGAACTAGTCCACTAGTTTTGTTTCTTTCTTTTTTGGAGCGGGGAAGGCAAGGCAATTGGGGTTAATTGACTTGCCCAAGGTCACACAGCTAGTAAGTGTGTCAAGTGTCTGAGGCCGGATTTGAACTCAGGTCCTCCCGGCTACTCACTGTGCCACCTAGCTGCCCCTAGTCCACTCATTTTGGAAAGCAATTTGAAATTATGTGGAGAGTGACTAACAGGTCATACTTTTATGCTATTGGTCTATATGTGAGAAATGGGCTATTTATAGCTAGACACACTCATTTGTTAATCTACTTTCCCTATAACTTTAGAACTTAAACCATAGGAATGAAAGGTTCCTGGGGACGGATGGAGTACATCAAATGATGACTGGCAAGATGGTAGTTTCCTTAAGTCTTATACATTTAACAAAAAGGGACTTTATACTGAAAAGGAAGAGAGGGGGAGAAAACATTCATTGTATATATAAAATGGCTTAGAGACCACAGAGAAAAGCTACAAGGTAGGAAGAACGGCAATCAAAACATCCAGAATTTCGCAGAGGACCAAACCAAAAAAAACAATAAAAAACAAAACAAAACAAACTCTGTAGATTAAGATGTTTATATACAAATGTACAAAGTATAGAAAACAAGTGAATGAGGAATATTTTACTTTATAAGTGTCACTGAGACTTTGCAAGATGAGATTCGTGATCGGAATATGGATCAGGAAAGGGCATACCTTATTTGAGAGAAACAGGATAATTAAAATGGTGGGAAGGGAGGAGGTAGCTTTGTCTATTAAAAATATAAATCCAAAAGAAGAAATCCAGGAATTAAAGAATCAAGAGGAACTCCGTGAATTAAAAGGAACAAGCAAGGTGGAGAGCATTTGGGTGAAGATCACTGGAGGCAGATACAAAAATGATATTGTCATCAAAGTAGATCACATAAACTAAAAGAGGAAATGGAAAAACAGAATGAAAATCCAACACAGTATTTTCATATTTTACTGGGGAGAACTTCAATTGTCTGGGCATCTGCTCCCTCTTTTCTAAAAGCAGAACAGTTAAAAATTTCTTGACTTGTCTTAATGATAATTTTATCCTACTCACAATGCAAGAAACTAATTAAGGGGACTACTATTCTGGATTTCATTGTCACCAACAAAAAGAAACTGATGTCTTGGGTACAAAAGATGTGAGCTTTGGGAAATGTGGCCATACTGTTTTGAAATTCTGCAAATTGGCATGAGTTACTGCTTTATTGGAAACTAGCATTGTTTATATATTTGTGGTATTTCATTAGAAGGGAGATAGCTAGATATTTATACTTTGAAGAGTTACAAAGGCAGAGTAAGACCACAACATCACAAATGCATGCCAACAAATTTAATTGAAGATATCCTACTCTGCAAACAGGAAACTTCACATTTCACGTCAAATCATGCTGACATTTTTGTTGCTATAGTCATTAAATGCTTTTGCTGTATTTGGGCTGTCTGAAAATGGTAGAACATGTTAGATTCTCATATATAAGCCCTGGGCATATGATTATAAAACTACAGAATTTATACTTGGAATGGTCTTAGAGCTCATAGGATCTTAGATTTAGATCTGGAAGTGACATGAGAGGCCATCCAATCCCTCATTTTACAGGGCAGGTAGCTGAGGTCCAGAAAAGGACAAGTAACTTGCTGATAATCCATATATGAGGAAACTCAAGCCTAGAGCAGGAAAGTGACTTTCCTTAGATCATACACCTAGGGGGAGAGGCTGGTTCTCTTTGTTATACTGTACTATCTACAGATTCTGCTCAACTTTAGCCTTCTGCAAATAGAGTGATTGATTTTCTACACCATCCTTTAAATGTGGTATAAGCTGTACACCATAAAAAGGAAGCAGACAATCTTTGGATTTATTGAATGTATTATCACGGCACCACATCCTTTCAGCCCTCTTCATTACCCACTCTATGCTGAACCAGGGATTTAAATCTACAGGGACTCCTAGATCCATTTCTCTACTGTATTAACTAATTTAATACTATTGAAACCTTAGCTTCAAGGCTATTTCTACTCAAGGGACCCTTTACTTTAGATGTAAGGAAGTAAGGAATTTCATACTCTAGCCAGAGTCTAGGCATCTCCATAGCCCAGGATGCTTTGTGAAATACTCAAATGGTGTGAGTATTTGAAGGTTTAATAATCTGAAACTCCTAATCTAAGCTTTAATTACAGTGAAAATAGATACTAGATTCTCTTTATAAGTATGCTCATGAGCTGCTTCTCCTTAAGTCTATCCACGTGTTCTAGAAGACAAAAACGCCTGACCTGAGGGAAATCCAACTGAATATAAGTACTGAAAAGCTCACAGGAGATCTTTCTTCAGAGCAAGCAAAACCAAGGAAGAAATACAACCAAGGGGGAAAATAATATTGAATTTCAAGCTATATAGTGATAAAAGTCAGGGATAAGAGAAGAGAATGGTTTGATTTTGAAAGAAAGTAAAAAAATTAAACTCTGGATTATAAATAATTTTCTTCCCTGCCCTAGACCCTACCCCTCAGAACATATTGTGATAGAACAATGGGACAAGATATGTTTGATCCCTTTAAGCATTCAGAGTGAGGATAAGAAATCCCTATTCATACTTCCTCAATACAAATTTCAAAAGTTTAGAAAAGTTTATTAGATTCTTTTCTTGTCTTGAATGATATAACTTTTCAGAAACAAAAAAATTTTTTTGCATGTCATAAAAATAGTTCTTTTGTTAGCCACATGACAGTTTGAAGCACCTGATTGTAACTTGGCATCTAACTCTGTTCTTAATTCTTGCAAATTTAAGATAATTAATACCTTTGTGGAACTGTATGTATCCTTTCAAGAAGAGGGTTTGTATTTTTCCATTAAAATTCTAGAAAATAACTGTAGAGTGTTCAGAATTCCAGATCTCTTTATCTCCCAAGTGAGGCAGTATGGTACAGAAGATAGAAAGTTGGCCAGGAAGCCTAAAAGATCTGGATTCCAGACTCACCTCTTGACAGAGGCTGGCTAGGTGACCCTGGACATATCACTTAAAGTCTCAGTAATATAGGCAACTCTCTAAGGCTGTAAGTTTCAGATAAGACACCAGTCTGCATTGGTACAGGGGGTTTTCTCATCCAAGTATTCCCCATAACAATGAAATCCCAAGTCCAGGCTTTATCTTCTTATCTCCTAACTACCCAAACAAATGCTTCATTAAATCCTATCTCCTTACTTTCTGTTTCCTGTGCCAGAGGCATGGAATTGAATAAATTCAGAGATTGTCATAGGATCCTATCACAATGAACACAAACCAACTGATCTGTAGAGACTCATTCTTCCAAGGCAGGAAATATACCCAGATTGCCAGTATATGTGTGCATGCTTTTTTAAAGATATGATACCCACTTGCCAGGGGGTAAGTAGGCTATAAGTCAATCCCAGTTTGCATGTTATATTGCCTGTTATAAAATAATTACAGTATCTTGCAGAAAGTATTTGAGACAACATTAGGCAACAAAAAAAGTCTTGAAAGAAGACTTGTTTGTATCTCAATTCTCATATTTATGGAGCAGCAGGGTGGCACTGCAGTAGTTAAAATGCTGGGCCTAGAGTCAGGAAGACTCACCTTCCTGAGTTCACTTCTGGCCTCAGATACTTATTAGCTGTGTCACTCTGGGCAAGTCACTTCACCCTGTTTGCCTCAGTTTCCTCATCTGTAAAATGAGCTGGAGAAGGAACAAGAGAACCCCAGATGGGGTCACAAAGAGTCAAACACAACTAAAAAAAGTTGAACAACAAAAATCTAGTACTTTTAAGTTAATTGACCCTTGAGAAGTTACACAGAATCTGGCTCTAACCTGTCTTTTTAGATGGCTTTCATATTACTCTTCATGAAGCCCACCTTGCAGTCAAACTGGCCTATTTACACAACATTCTATCTCCCATCTTCATGTCTTTGCATAGACTGTCTCCCATGTCAGGAATGTATTCTTTCTTTTCACCTGGGTCTTGGAGAGGCCCTAGCTTTCTTCAAAGCTCAGCTCAAGGGCCACAACCCAGGGAGGGTTGTGTTTGAGGGTATGGAAGTGGAGAGGTTGGCACAAACAGAGTGTATCACAACAGTTCTGAGAAGTAATCTTACTGTGAATTTCCCCCAGCTGCTGGGGCCTCCTCACCCTGAAACATCCATAGCCAAGTGGACTCTCTCCTCCCATTGGGGAATTTCTCACAGGCCTCCATTTTGGGAAGGGATCCAGCTCAGTCAATCTTTATTCCGCTACTGGCTCAGCTAACTTTCAACACCATACCCCAGCGCTGGATCCCCTTACTCCTTTCCGATGCCTTTAGTGTATTGTCTTCTCTTTGCAGGCAAGGAATGGCTTTCTTTTTGCATATATTTGTATCCTCTGCATCTAGCACAGTGACTGTAACATAGTGCTTAATAAATGCTTTTTACTTTGCCTTCCAGCTGCTAGTAGCCTCTCCACAGAACTATCTTCATATATATTCTGTATTTAATTTTTCTATGCACATAATGTCACTCCCCTCTATCATAATAGAATATAAAACCATTGAGACACAGACTATTTTGTTTTTGTCTGTGTAAGATGACTGCCTATCATGGTGCCTGGCACACAGTAGGTGGCACATGGGAGGCAGTGACATCATATGCATGACTGAAAGTGGGAACAAGGGATAAACAGAGCAATCTATACTGATCTCCTTGTTGCCAAACTCTGAATTACGTTGATCTTAGAAGCCTTTCAGCAACAGCCAACCCTCCAGAATAAAAGTAGAGCTTCAAGGATGGGGAAATTCTTCAGCTGAGAAGAGTGGCCTGAGGCAAGGTGAGAAACAATACAGAGACCCCAGTGAGAGTCAGAGCAGCCTTTTGAGCTATTTTATTTATTGAGAATTTGAGTTTATATGGTATTTCCCTATGATCCACATTGCAACTAAATATCTGGATATTTTTCTTGAGACAATGATTTTCTAAGGTCTCACAATCCAGGTGCAGACTGGGGTAGCTGGAGCAATGTGTATATGTGTGGGGGGGAGATTCCAACTCAAACAGGGATTTTCCTTCTTTAGTGGGGATCACTGGATTCAGGTGTAAATGGAATATATAACCCATGTAACATATAAATAATGCTTCTGTTTTTGCTACCCTTTTACTTAATCCAAGTAAACTGCTTATTAAGATAATGATGCTCCATAGATGCTGATGGTTGACAGCTCAGAAGGGAAGAAGGGAATGGCCAGTAGGTAGGGGACATATTGATATAGATACCTCTAGATGAGATAAGAGTCTAGAAGATGTGATATGAGTTCCCTCTTTATGTGGGGGACAGAGACACTGGGTGATTAGTAGTCAATATGAGTAAAGTCAACAAGCTTTTATTAAGTATCGACCATGTGCCAGGCACTGTGCTGTACCAGCATATACCTGGGGTTTATTGGAGCACCATCCAATGATTACATATGTTAACTTTAGTGATCTTCATGAACACTTAATAGACTCATCGAATTAGCAGAAATTTAACTTAAGTGGGCTACAACTGCAACCCTATCCTTGGATTTCTGGCTTAGTTTCTTGCACCCCTTCAATCTCCAAGCTCTGCCAATGTTAAGATGTCTTTTGTTTGTATTTGAATGTATGCTCCTTGAAAGCAGGATGATTTTCTTTGTACTACAACACATGACAATAGAACTTTATATACATTTTGATGATGAAGAATAATCGAATAGAGTCCAACAGAATTGTAAACAAAGATCATCTCCTAGACTTCATTTTTTACTTTGTGTAGAGAAGTCATAACTGTAAGAAAACTAAATACTCAAGGTACATGCAAGTATCCCCCATAACTGCTGCATCTAAAGCAATAAAAAAGCAGAATGCATAATTTTATTTTGCATAATCATTAGAGCTGACCATTCAAGCATAAAAGTGGATTTTCTGCTGCTACAACACTTTGGGGCTCTGTTTTTCATCATAAAACTAATTAAGAGTAGAGATGGACTGAACCAGTTTGAGAGAGAGAGAAAAAAAACACAACAGAGGGAACAAAAGCACGGTCCCTTTTGGAACCTGCAAATATTGGCTTCTTCACCATTCAATCGTATCACCAAATGTGGGTCAAGTACATCAGATACTACTAGGTCCAAGGCAGTAGTAGAAAGTAGGCCCTGAAATATGCTTCCTCTCCCTCTTTAATATGGTCTCTCCTATAATTCCCCAGCACTTTTCAGAAGCATTCATCTTTCTCTTTCATTATCAGACCCGCAACAGTGCTTTTGTGGCATTAGGTAGAAAAAAGAAAATGTAATTAAGACTGTGCTGTAAAACCTCTCTGAGGCACAAAGGGACAACATTGCAAAGGATGGCCTTAGCTCTTTGGAGAAGTAGTGATGGGGGGACGTGGGAGATCAGGGAGGCTACATCAAAATTTTTTCCCTGCCATCTCCCCCAGGTAATATCTGACAAATTAGATGTTTAGGTAAAATATCTGTGCCCGTTGGTGGTGCTAATCCAAGCAAATAATTCTTCTTTCTTGATTCATTATTATGTCATTCAGTGCAGGTGGTAGGTAAAACTGCGTAGTAATTCTTTTTTTTTAAATACATTTTATTTCATTAAAATTTTCCAAGCACATTAAAAATTTTACCATTCTTTTTTTTTAATTTTGAGTTCCCAATTCTGTCTTGTTCCCACCCTCCCCCACCCCTTCAAAAGGCAAGCAATATCATTTTGATGATGTATTTGAAGTCAGGAAAAATATTTCCACAATAAACATGTTGCAAAAATACCCCATCCCCCCAAAATAAAGTGAAAAATATGCTTCAGTCTGTACTCAAGAGTTCATCAGTTCTCTCTCTGGAAGTGGATAGCATGTTTTTTATCATGGGTACTTCAGATTTGACTTAGATCATTGCCTTGGTCAGAGTATCTGTCTTTCACAGTTGATCATCTTTAAAGTATTGCTTTTACTGTGTATAATATTCTCCTGGTCCTGCTCACTTCACTTTGCATCAGTTCACATAAGTCTTCCCAAGTTTTTCTGAAACCATACCGTTCATCATTTTTTCTAGTACAATAGTATCCCACCACAATTACATACCACAACTTGTTCAGCCATTCCCCAATTTATGGGCATGCCCTCAATTTCTAAATTTTTGCCACCACAAAAAGAATTGCTATAAATATTTTTTCTAAATATAGGTCCTTTTCCCTTTTCTTTTATCTCTCTAGGACACAGACCTAGTGGTGGCATCACTTAGTTAAAATACATGCACCATTTTATAGCCTTTTGGGTGTGGCTCCAAATTGTTCTACAGAATGGTTGGATGAGTAAAGTTATTCTCATCTGTCATCCCCACATTCCTTTTCTATTCTCTCTCACTCTCTCAGTACTCCTTCCCACCAGGTATTCAGTATAGTCATACTGCTTTTGTCTCTCCTGTTATGAGGGTGTGAGGGGGAATGATCTGAGAATTTACACTAAGGTAAAAGTGACATGATGTGTTCTCTCTTCCAGGATCATCTGCATTTTCAAACGGAGAATGAGAGGAAGGCAATGTTTAATCCCAAAGAATTAATATTTAATGATGTAATTTTAGTCATTGTGATCTGTGTAGGCAAAGACACATGGATGGAATCACACTAATCTACCCATGATATTTTTTCATATGATTAGGGATCATAATTAGAGATCTTTGTTGACATATCTTGTCCTATCTAACATTTTTATCAAAGACTTGGATGATATAAAGCTGGGAAGGAATGCTGATATACCAGATGAGATAATTAGAAGTCTCAAAAGCATGAAGCAATGGAAGAATCCAAAAAGATATGATATAATGATGATAAACATATAGTCCTACCCTTAATTTCAAAGACTCTGGGTTAGTTCCTGAACATATGCTGAATGAGGACATATGGCTTAAGAGTAATTCATGTGTTGTGGTGAAGCCCAGATTACCTGAGCTCTTCTAAATTTCCCTCCAAATAACGTTAAATAATACTTCAAAACAAATTCTGGAATAGCAGTATCCACAGAAGGATGGGGTGAAACAATTTTCCAGGCCAAGACAATATAGAAGGTTGGCAGAGAAGGTTTGTTGCACTGGGGTGAGAGTGGAACCCAGTCCAGTGCAGGCCATGCAGGCTGTGCAGACTGGGCCCCCAGCAAACCAGGAGAAGGCTTAGGGAGCTACTGAATCATCATCAGCAGGGGCTGCCTCCAGAGCTCTCAGTGAACAGATGGTAGGGGAATTGGACAGTTGGTCAGAAGAAGATTATAGGGGTGCCTTTGCTGGCATTGGGAGCAGCACTCTGTTGTATTGCCTATACTCAGATCCAGGTCACAAGTAGTTCAAGAGTTAGGAGGAACACTAGTAAACTAGAGATTACAGCTGCAGGGGAGCAAGGAACCCAGTCATAATTCCATGGCAGAAAAGAGAGGTTGTGGTCACTAATAGACCAGAACACAGGCAAAGTAAACACATCTCTCTCTAGATCATACAACCGTGAAAGAATAGAAAACTTACAGGTCCCTAGAATTGTTTCTGAAAACAACTGCACAAAACCCTGAAGTTTGAGAAACTGTATCCTCTACCCTGGAAGCAGAGGGCTACTTTAGTATAGAGTTAAAAGCTAAAAATAAAATAGGCCGGAAAAATGAGCAAACAACAGGAAAAATTCTGACTATAAAAAGTTGCCATGGTGACACAGAAGATCAAAACCCACACTTGGAAGAAGACAATAGTGTTAAAACTGCTACATCCAATGCCTCAAAGAAAAAAATATGAATTGGTCTCAGGCCATGGAAGAGCTCAGAAAAGATTTTAAAAATCAAGTAAGAGAAGCAGAGGGAAAATTGGGAAGAGAAATGAGAGTGATACAAGAAAATCATAAAAAAATCAACAGCTTGGGAAAGGAGGCGCAAAAAATACTGAAGAAAAAAACACCTTAAAATAGAATAGACCAAATGGTAAAAGAGGTAAAAAAATTCACAGAGGAAAAGAACTCCTTAGAAAGTAGAATTGGCCAAATGGAAAAAGAGGCACAAAACTAACTGAAGAAAATAATTCCTTAAAAATTAGGATTGGGCGGGGGCGGAGCCAAGATGGCGGCTGGTAAGCACGGACTAGAGTGAGCTCCGTACCCGAGTCCCTCCAAAAACCTATAAAAATGGCTCTGAACCAATTCTAGAACGGCAGAACCCACAGAACAGCAGAGGGAAGCAGGGCTCCAGCCCAGGACAGCCCGGATAGTCTCTGGGTGAGCTCTATTCCACACGGAGCTGGGAGCTGGGAGCTGGGAGCTGGGAACGGAGTGGAGCAGAGCCCAGCCTGAGCGGCGTGGACGATCCAGTCCAGAAGCCGGGCGGAGGGGGCCCTAGCGCCCTGAATACGTGAGCAGTTACCAGACCCCTCGACCCACAAACACCAAAGACTGCGGAGGAGGTTAGTGGGAAAAGCTGCGGGAGTGGAAGGAGTTCGCGGTTCGGCTTCCAGCCCCGGGGGCAGTGGAGGTGGGGCAGCTACAGCTGTTGTTACTTCCAGCTCCAGGCCCACCTGGTGGGAGGAATTAAGTGGCGGATCACAGCAGGGGTGCACAGCCTGCCGAAGATCTGAGCCCAGTCTGGACTGGGGATCCTTGGGGAAGGAGGAGTGCGGCTCTGACAGAGCTGGCACCTCCCCCCCAAACGTAGAACATAGAACTCTGTAATCTACAAGCAGTCATACCCCACTGAAAAACTCAAGGGTCAAGTTAGTTGGTTGGGAATATGGCCAGAACGCGAAAACGCGCCCAGATTCAGTCTCAGACTTTGGATTCTTTCTTTGGTGACAAAGAAGACCAAAACATACAGCCTAAAGAAGACAGTAAAGTCATAGAGCCTACAACCAAAGCCTCCAAGAAAAACATGAACTGGCCCCAGACCATAGAAGAACTCAAAAAGGATTTGGAAAAGCAAATTAGAGAAGTAGAGGAAAAATTGGGAAGAGAAATAAGAAGGATGCGAGAAAACCATGAAAAACAAGTCAATGACTTGCTAAAGGAGACCCAAAAAAATACTGAAAAATACACTGAAGAAAACAACACCTTACAAAATAGACTAACTCAAATGGCAAAAGAGCTCCAAAAAGCCAATGAGGAGAAGAATGCCTTGAAAGGCAGAATTAGCCAAATGGAAAAGGAGGTCCAAAAGACCACTGAAGAAAATACTACTTTAAAAATTAGATTGGAGCAAGTGGAAGCTAGTGACTTTATGAGAAATCAGGATATTATAAAACAGAACCAGAGGAATGAAAAAATGGAAGACAATGTGAAATATCTCCTTGGAAAAACCACTGACCTGGAAAATAGATCCAGGAGAGATAATTTAAAAATTATTGGACTACCTGAAAGCCATGATCAAAAAAAGAGCCTAGATACCATCTTTCAGGAAATTATCAAGGAGAACTGCCCTGATATTCTAGAGCCACAGGGCAAAATAGAAATTGAAAGAATCCATCGATCGCCTCCGCAAATAGATCCCAAAAAGAAATCTCCTAGGAATATTGTTGCCAAATTCCAGAGCTCCCAGATCAAGGAGAAAATACTGCAAGCAGCCAGAAAGAAACAATTTGAATATTGTGGAAACCCAATCAGAATAACCCAAGATCTGGCAGCTTCTACATTAAGAGATCAAAGGGCTTGGAATGCGATATTCCGGAGGTCAATGGAGCTAGGATTAAAACCTAGAATCACCTACCCAGCAAAACTAAGTATCATGTTCCAAGGCAAAATATGGACTTTCAATAAAATGGAGGACTTTCAAGCTTTCTCAGTGAAAAGACCAGAACTGAATAGAAAATTTGACTTTCAAACACAAGAATCAAGAGAAGCATGAAAAGGTAATCAAGAAACGGAAATTGCAAGGGACTTACTAAAGTTGAACTGTTTTGTTGACATTCCTACATGGAAAGATGATGAGTATGATTCATGAGACCTCAGTATTAGGGTAGTTGAAGGGAATATGCATATATATATATGCATATATATATGTTTATGTATATATATAAGTGAATGTGTATGTATGCATGTATCTATGTGTATATGTATGTATGTGTATGTATGTGTATATGTATATATATGTAAAAGAGAGAGAGCAGACACAGGGTGAGTTGAGGATGAAGGGAAGATAGCTAAAAGAAATAAAATGAAATTAAGGGATGAGAGAGTAACTTACTGAGAGAGGGAGATAGGGAGAGATAGAATGGGGTGGATTATCTCCCATAAAGGTGGCAAGAGGAAGCAGTTCTAGGAGAGGAGGGGAGTGGGCAGGTGAGGGGGGAATGAGTGAACCTTGCTCTCATCAGATTTGGCCTGAGGGGGAATACCATACATACTCAGTTGGGTATCTTACCCCACAGGAAAGAAGAGGGAGGAAGATAAAAAAAAAATAAAAAGCAGGGGGATGATGGAGTGGAGGGCAGATGGGGGTGGAGGTAATCAAAACAAACACTTTGGAAAGGGGACAGGGTCAAGGAAGAAAATTCAATAAAGCGGGATGGGTTGGGAAGGAGCAAAATGTAGTTAGCCTTTCACAACATGAATATTGTGGAAGGGTTATACATAATAATACAGGTGTGGCCTAGGTTGAATTGCTCAACTTCTTAGGGAGGGTGGGTGGGAAGGGAAGAGGGAAGGGAATTTGGAACTCAAAGTTTTAAAATCAGATGTTCAAAAACAAAAAAACTTTTTGTATGCAACTAAAAAATAAGATACACAGGCAATGGGGCGTAGAAATTTATCTTGCCCTACAAGAAAGGAAGGGAAAAGGGGATGAGAGGGGAGGGGGGTGATAGAGGGGAGGGCTGACTGGGGAACAGGGCAACCAGAATATACGCCATCTTGGAGTGGGGGGGGAGGGCAGAAATGGGGAGAAAATTTGTAATCCAAACTGTTGTGAAAATCAATGCTGAAAACCAAATATGTTAAATAAATAAATTGCATTAAAAAAAAAAATTAGGATTGGGCAAGTGGAAGCTAATGACTCTATGAGACATTAAGTATCAGTCAAACAATGTCAAAAGAATGAAAAAAATAGAAGAAAATGTGAAATATCTCATGCGAAAAACAACTGACATGAAAAATAGATCCAGGAGAGCTAATTTAAAAATTATTGGACTACCTAAAAGCCATGATAAAAAAGAGCCTAGTATCATCTTTCAAGAAACTATCAAGGAAAACTGCCCTGTTATTTTAGAACCAGAGGGTAAAATAGAAATGGAAAGAATCTGCTGATCACTTCCCAAAAGAAATCTCAGAATGAAAACTCCAGGAATATTATAGCCAAATTCCAAAGCTCCCAGGCCAAGGGGAAAATACTGCAGGCAGACAGAAAGAAACAATTCAAATACTGTGGAGCCACAGTCAGAATGACACAAGATCTACGTTAAAGGATCAGAAGTCTTGAAATGTCATATTCCAGAGGGTACAAGAACTAGGATTACAGCCAAGAATTGCCTATGCATTGAAACTGAGTATAATCCTTCAGGGAGAAAATGGAGATTCAACAAAATAGAAGACTTTCAAATATTCCTGATGAAAAGAATAGAGCTGAAATGACATTTTGACTTTCAAATATAAGACTCAAGAGAAGCATAAAAAGGTAAACAGATGTAATGGTAATGAGGGCAGGATTTTTTTTTGCTGTCAAGGGCCTTTGATGAGTCTGGCCTTTGAATGGCGCAGGTAAAGTGGGATCTTTTTTGCCTTGGAGTGTTTCTCAGCACTAAGATAATCAGGAGTGGAAACAACGTATATGGTGGTACTCGTGATTAACTAACTTTCCCACACCCCACACCCTGGTGTTAGTGATTTCCCAAACCCTAAATGCTAAGTTGAGCCTAAGCCCTCAGGGTCCTGAACAGGGTATATGTATTGGAAGGTTAGGGTTTGGCTTTTGGGGGTATACTCATTGACAGGGTGACAAGACTCTGGGCAAGCCATTGAAATAGCCCCACCCTGCCTTTGATAACCCAGATAGATGATGATGATTCTCTGGTAACTATGTATTACTATGGATAGACTGGTTTGTGTTATCTGATCTCTTTATATAATGTATATGATTTGTAATTTCTGTTTGTATTTGCCCTGAAGTTCAGGGGGCTGATCTTTTCCCCCTGAACTAACTGAATGATATATGTATATGTAATTAAACTGAGATTGTTAACCCCTTAAAGTTGCTTTCCTTAGAAAATGAGATCAAAGAACCTGTGTTAGCAGCCCTTCTGTGTGTTGGTGTTATTGGTCTTACCCAGCCACAGTAGCTGCTAGCAATATTGTTGTTACAACAGAAAAGAGAAATCATAAGGATTTCAATAAGGTTAAACTGTTTACATTCCTACATGGGAAAATCATGCTTGTAACTCCTAAAAACTTTCTCATTATTAGGCCAGTTAGGAGGAGTATACTCAGACAGATGGCATGGGTTTGAGTTGAATATGATGGGATAATTATCTAAAAATAAAATTAAGCGGTGAGAAAGAGGAAGGACTGGGAGAAAAGGGAAAGGGAGAAGTAGAGTGGGGAAAATTAATCTCACATTAAAGTCGCATGAAAGAATTTTTATAGGGGCATAATTTAAACCTTACTCTTACTGGAATTGGCTCAAAGAGGAAATAATATATACACTCAGTTGGGTATATACATTTAACTTACCCTACAGGAATGTTGAAAGGGAAGAGTATAAAAGAGGATGATAGAAAGGAGGGAAAATTGGGGTTAAAAGACAGACAGAAGCAAAAGAGTTTGGAGGATGGAAAAGGTGAAAAGAGAGAGTAGAATAAATTGGGGGGGGGAATAGGACAGAGGTAAATACAGCAAGTTTCTCTGGTAAAGACCTCATTTCTCAAACATAAACAGAACTGGATCAAATTTATAAAAAAAAAATAAGAGCCATTCCTCAACTGAGAAATGGCCGAAGGATATGAATAGGCAGTTTTCAGACAAAATAATCAAAGCTCTATAATCATGAAAAAATGCTCTAAATCACTACTGAACAGAGAAATGCAAATTAAAACAACTCTGAGATATCACCTCACACCTATCAAATTGTCTAATATGACATAAAAGGAAAATGGCAAATGTTGGAGGCAATATGGGAAAATTGAGACATTAATGCATTGATGGTGAAGTCGTATACTTGATTCAACCATTCTGTAGAGCAATTTGGAACTATGCTCAAAGGACTATAAAACCATACAGACCCTTTGACCAAGCAATGCCACTACTGGGTCTGTAATCCAAAGAGATAAAAAACAAAAATGAAAAGGACCTATACATACAAAAATATTTACAGTAGCTCTTTTAATGGTGGCAAAGAACTTGAAATTAAGGGGATATCCATCAGTAGGGGAATGGCTAAACAAATTGTTGTATACGATTGTTATGGAATACTATTTGTTCAATAAGAAATGATGAGCAGAATTCTCTCAGAAAAGCCTGGAAAGACTCACATGAACTGAGGCAAAGTGAATTGAGCAAGACCAGAAGAACATTGTACACAGTGATAGCAATACTACATGATGATCAACTGTGAATGACTTAGCTATTCCTAGCAATAAAGTGATCCAAGACAATTCCAAAGAACGTATGATAAAAAATGCTATCCATCTCCAGAGAAAGAACTGATGGAGTCTGAATGCAGAGAGAAACATACTTTTCTTTAGTTTCTTTATTTTTCTTAGGTTTTTTTGGTCTGTGCTTTCTTTCACAACATGACTAACATGGAAATATGTTTTGCATGACTACACATGTAAAATCTATATCAAATTGCTTGCCTTCTCAATAGAGGGGTGGGAGAAAGGGAGGGAGAGAATTTGGAACTCAAAATTTTAAAAAAGAATGTTAAAATGGTTTTTACAGGTAATTCTTAAAAAAATAAAATATTAAATCACTGAAAGGATAAAAAAGAGGAATGCATGTGACAGAACCTCAGGGGTTTAGGTAAAGGCATATCATGGAATGAGAAACTTGGATCTAAAAGACCCTCTTAATAATCCAACAAACCCACTCAACTTCCTTTCCTTATTTTCAACAACGAAGCAATCACAACCACCTTCCCTTCATCTTAACAGCAACCTTCTACCTGTTTCACCAATTTGACCTATCTACTCTTATCAATTTGCTTTACCTTTGAATTGATCCTATTACATATATATATATATATATATATATATATATATATATATATATATATATCTCCATGGATACTTAAAGAACTGATTAATGTGATTGTTGAGCCACTATTAGAACTATAAGAAAAATCATGGAAAATGAGAAAAGTAGTACATGATAGGAAAAAGGAAAATGTTGCCCCAATTTTCAAAAAAAAAGGAAGATGAAAGAATCTTCAACCTACAAAAAAAGCTATCGAAAGTGACATTGATTTCCGGGGAAATTCTAAAAGAGATGGAAAAATTGACTCTAAATTCATTAAGCAGATGGCTAGTGATCATCTAGAAAGATTCATGAGATCATTTCATTTTTGACAGGATTCCATTGGAGGCCTCTTCCAGTTCCTGGTTCATCCCTCCCCAACTCCTTTGTCCCCACCAAATTAGGGTTCCCTACCAGAGCTAGTACCTTTCCTCTGAGATTAACTCCACCTAGTTTCCCTGCATAAAAATCTTCTGTACATATAGTTGTTTACATGTTGTCTTCCTCATTAGAATTTGAGCTCTTTGTGGGTAGAGAATTCTTTTGCCTTTCTCTGTACTCACAGCACTTAGTACAGTGATTGGCAAATTTTAGGTGTTTAATAAATGCTTCCTGACTTGTTGACTTGATTGCTACATAGGTAAGAGAGATTGAGATTTTAGCCAAGATTTTGATAAGGCAAAGGGTTTTTTCCTAATAAAACATCGCATATTCTCTATAGAGAATACAGAGACATATGGATTAGATAAGACTTTGATTAGATTTATTCAGAACTGGTTGAATGACTAGTTTCAAAGAAAAGTAGTTAAGGGCTCAGTGTTAATATGGTAAGAAGTATGTGCTAAGACTGTACATAGCTTAATATCCTTTAATATTTTCTCATACAAAGTCATTGATGCCAGCACACTCATAAAATCTGCAGATGACAAACTGGCAAGTGACCACTATCATACTTGAATAACAAAGTCAAGATACATGAAGATTTTAAGGGACTAGAGCAATGAGATGAACATAATAAGCTGAAATTCAGGAAAGATAAATGATAAGTCATACACTTAAGTAGAAAAAAACAACTGCACAAGTATAAGACAATAGAGCATGATTAGACAGCAACTGTTGTAAAACAAACAAACAAAAAACAACCAAAGCCTGGAGGTTTTAGTGGAAAACAAGCTCAAGAGGAGTCAGAAGCACGATGTGGCACTGGACAATCTTGGCTTGCATTAAGAGTGGCAGAGACTCTATGAATAGGACTTGACAGCCCCATTGTATTCTGACCTCGCTAGACCTGAACTCTAGTATTCTGTTAAGCCATGGGCACCACAGTAAAAGAAGCCTATTGATAAGCTAGAGTATGTCCGTAAGAGGGCAACTGAGATGAGAAGTTCAGGTGAAGCCAGTGAGCATGTGCAGCCTGGAGAAGAGAAAATTCAAGGGGAAAAAATCCTAGCTAAATTCAAGTGTCTTGAAAGGCTACTATGTGGAAGTGGGTCTTGCTCTGTTAGACTCCAGGGAAAAGAAACAAAGATAATAAGATAATGAGCAGAAGTTGCAAAGAAGCCAGTTCCTGTTTGGAGTTAAGGGGGAGGGTGGGACCAAATAATTATAAGTGATCACACTGGGAATAGGCTTCCTAAAGAGGGGGTGAGCTTCTGTATCATACAGGTCTTCAAGTATAAGCTGGAGGATCGATTTGGATGTGTTATAGTGGGGATTCTTTTCATGTGTTGGTTGGCCTAGACAGCTGCTGAAGTTCTGTCAAAGTCTCAAATTTTATGACTCAAGGATATCTAGTCAGAGGGTATTGACGTTGAACCCCATCTTTGTTTCTTAGCACTTATGTGACCTGAAAGAAGTTACAATCTTTTTGGACTGCCATTTTGTCCTCTATAAAATAAAGAAATGAGACAAAAATTTTAACAAGGAAATATAACGAAGGTGAAAAAACAGCAGAGAAAACTAAGGATGAGTAAAAGAGTGTGGCAAGGTCCAGTAGAAATAGTGTCAAAATGAGCTAAGGTTAATAAGGAAAGTCAAGGACAACAAAAAGTGTGGTGGTGGACGGGGTTGTTGTTCAGCTATTCTGAGGAAAAGATAAGTCTCAAAGAAGGGATAGGATCATGACTCTGGATGGATGAACCAATGATAACTGATGACAGAGAAAAGGCAGAGTTGCTCAAATTTTATTTTGCTTTAGTTTCTTCTGCCAAGGAGAATGACCCTTGCCCTGGAAATGACAGATAAAAATGGCTAATGAAGTAATTATACTGAAGATAAATAAGGAAAAAGTGAGAGTATCTAGTTGTCCTAGAAGAAATCAAGTCCCTTAACCCAGATAAAAGAAAAACTTGCATATTGAAAGAACTGGCATACATGACAACTCAGTGATATTTTAAAGAATGTAGGGAATGGGAGAGGTACCACAGGATTAGAGAAATTATATTATTCAATCTTCAAATAAGGAAGAGAACATAATATCCAGACTATAAGATATTGATCTCGACTTTTATTCTTGGGAAAATTCTAGAACACATTATTAGAGAGATGATTATAGAACATCTAGAAAAGAAAGAAGTGATTTCAAAGAGCCAACAAGGACTTATCAAGGATGTGTATCAGGCTCATCTGGACAATATTACTAAACTAGTAGTACATCAGGAGAATTCTGCTATTTTATCTAGATTTTAATCATTTGAGAAAATATAAGAATTCTGTGGAAAATAGGGGGTATATGCAATAAACAAAGCTATTATTAGATAGGTTTGGACTGTTTGAAGAGTTTCAGAGTGGTCACTGATGGTTCAAATTCAACTTGGTAGGGGGTGGAATACCCCAGAACCCCTGTGCCATTCAAAATTTTTATCAACGACTTGCATAAAGGCACAGACGATGGCATATTTACAAAATCTGTAGTAGCCCTATGACTGTAATAAACAGTTAACACACTGAGTGACAGAGTAAAGATACATAAAGTTCTCAATAAGCCAGTGCACTAGACTGAATCTAAGGAGATGACATTAAATAGAAGTGCAATATTTTATAATTGGGTTCAAAGGAATTGTCTTCACAAGTAAAAGATAGATGAAGCATGGTTAGACAGAAGTTTATATGAAAAAGATCTGGGGGCTTTAGCTGAACAAAACCGAATGTAGTTTACAGGGGGATGTAGCTGCCACAAAAGGAGTACAATCTTGGGCTACATCATGAAAAGCATGACTTTCAGGAACAAGGAGATGATGGAGAGAGGAACCAGTTTAGGAAGGACATTGGTAAGCTGGGAACACCCAGGAGGGGCCGCCAGTGAGGATGATGAAGGGTCCTGAGTCTATGTCATAAAAGGATCAGTTGAAAGACATGGGAAATTCTATTTAGCCTGGAAAAGAGAAAATTCAGGAGGAACATGAAAAGTATTTTCAAATGTTTGAAGGAATAAAATGATGAATGGGAATTGGTTTAATTCTGTTTGTCTTGAGGGCAGAAATGAGAACAATGGATAGAAGTTGCAAAGAGGCAAAATTAGACTCAGTGTCAGGAAACTTTTCTTCATATTTAGGGGATGTGTCAGATGGCCGCATGATCTTTAGTTGGGTATATTAGAGTAGATATTACTACCACATATTAGTTGCACCAGGGCAGCTAGGTGGCGCTGCAGTGGATAGGGTACTCATCCTGGAGTCAGGAAGACTCCTATTCTTGGGTTCAAATCTGGCCTCAGACACTGACTAGCTCTATGATCCAGCACAAGTCACTTAACCCTATTTGCCTCAGTTTTCTCATTTTTAAAATGAGCTGCAAAAGGAAACGGCAAACCACTCCAAATGGACCTTAAATGTAATCCCAAATAGAGTCACAAAGAGTCAGACACAACTGAAATGACTAAACAATATAAATTGTAATACTATATTCAATAGGGTCTTTCCAATCCTCAAATGCTATGATTCTGTGGCTTTGTGACCAGGTGAGCTGTAAGGTCCTTTGCAGCTCTAAATCCTATGATCACTAGGAGTCAACAGTATCACAGGATTTTAGTTAATATAAACTTAGTCTATGTTAACATTATGTAGTGTTATGAGTGACGGAGTAACAATATCGCTAAAGAGGAAATCAGACAAAGCATATTTGGAGTATCTTTTTTAGCTCTGGGTACCATATTTTAGGGGAAATGCTGACAAAACAGAGCATATACAAGATAGATGAACCAGGATAGGTAAGGGTTAGAAAATCGTATCAGGTGAGAAATAGCTGAGCATTTTTAACCTGGAAAATCAAAGTCTTAAGTAGGAATATTACAGCAGTATTCAAAAAATTTTAAGAGCTTTTATGTAGAAGAAGAATTAGACTTGCTCTTTGGCTCCAGAGGAAAGAATTGAAAGTAATGGATGAAAGCAACCAGAGGCAAATTTTATCTCAATTTACAGAACTTTCTAACAAGTATAAAATGGGTTCCCTTTTGGGGTAGTGAGGTCACATTCATTGGAAGTATTCAAGGAAAACTGGGTGACACGTTTGAAAACTATAGAGGAGATTACTGCAATGAATAAGAAATTGGACTAGATAACCTCTGAAATTCCTTTGACCTCTGAGATTCAGTTGTTCTAAGACTGTATGGGATTGGGTAGAGGCTTTCTAGTGATCCTCTAGTCACAACATTTAGCCAAGAATCCAATTCACCTAAAAATAAGGCTAAGATCGGTGCCAGTTTTCAGTTTAAAGTGCTAGGGATTTCTTCTGGGTCACACGCCCAGGAAGACTGGGAGTAGATCATTTTTTCTATATCACTTCAAAAATCTAACATTCCAAAAAAATTACACACCAGAAGTAAAGCAATTACAGCTTAACTTCCCCCTCAGAAAAGATAAGAGAACCTTCAAAAGGGAAATTCTTATGAATTAAGGCTGGAGAACTCTAATTCTTAAAACATTCATTCTGTATTCCTTCCCCAAAATTTCTCAAATGCCCTTGTAAGGGGACACAAGCTCAAATGAAATAATTTGCCTTGGGATCATCTCTGGATTCCCTTCTTCCTCTGATTCAGAGATTCTACTGTAACTCCTTCCCAGTGACATGTAGCTGAGGAGGAACTGGCTAAGATCATAATGTCTTCTGATTAAAACCTAGCTCTAAGAAAGAGAATTCCAAGGCTGCAGCACCACAATATGGAATATTCTCTATCTAAACTCTCCTTCTCCCCTGGAAAGCTGGCAGATTCTACCCAGCCAGAGAAGGAAAGGGAAAAATTAGTGGTTGTAGGTATGGGTGGTAGTAGGGTGAGAGTGAGCAAGGGTATTCTGTGACAGAAGAAAAGGAGAATAAAATCTAACTTGGTCCTTTTCTGTCCCTCAGTGACCATGCAGGGCAGGTACATGGCCCAGTGAAGCCTATATCCCCAAGCAAGAAGGTTGAGGCACTCTGGTAGGCCAGTCTCAAGAGAGTACCCACCAGAAAAGGGGGAAGCAGCCAAAAATAAGTGATAGGGGAATGAAGACAGACAGACAAACATATACACACAGACACAGGAGCACAGAAACACCAAAAAAAATTTCAAGTAAAAAATCTGCAACCAAAGCCTAGAGCAAGTGCAAATATAAACCAAAAGAAAAGACACAAAACTCAGATAAAATGAGCATTAAATTCTTAAAGATAATACAAATCTTCCTCAACAAATATCACAGGACAAAAGAAAGTGAACCATTTATTACCTACTAAAATACAGAATCCTGCAGACTCCCAAAAGAACATAGACAGAAAAGATTCCCAGGAAGGTTCAAAGTAGAAATGAAATACATAAAAGAAGGAATTAAATGAGTGGGACCTTAGAATACTTAGTATAGAATTTTAAAACTCAATTGGCAGGTTAGAAGAATGAATCCAGAATGAATAATTTCTCAAAATAAGTGAAAGAGAAATTGACATATTTGGAGCACAAAAGTACTAAGGTGCAGAAAAGTCTGGCAAAAGCAAAGCAACAACGTTCAAAAAATACTTGAACTCTATATAGGAAAAAAAGTCGTTCTTCTTGAAGACAGGGTTGCACAAAATAACAAAAGGATCACAAGCACGCCAGAAGAATGTGATAAATCAAACAACTTAAACATAATAATGCAGGAAACTTCACAGAACTTCTGAACATAGAAAACAAAATACTAGTTGAAAGAATCCACAGTTTGCTTCTTGTTAAAAAAAAACCCAAAACCAAACTAAACAAACAACACTGCCCTTGAAACTCTAAGACAGAGCAGTTATGTTAAACAATTTCAATGACAAACAGCAAAGTCTGAAAGTAGCCATGAGAAAGACGTTAAAATATAAAAGAATGGTAATTCAAATACCATAATACTGTGATGAACCCTTGAGAAAACACAGAAGGAAACTGAATCGTACATTACAGAAAACAAAGGAAATCAAGTTGCAATTAGAAATGATATACTGTAAAAAACTTAGTCCAATCAATAAGCAAAAACGTTGGTTTTTAACAAATAACAGACATGTGAGGTATTACAGAGTGATGGATCTTTAAAAAGTCCATGGGGTGAACTGTGAGGGGATGATAATACCTATAGTGTCTCAGCAAGATAATTTTTTTAAATAAGAAAGGCATGAGAAGGGGGAGATTAAATGTGGAGTACTTAAAGAGGGAAGGTATCAATAGAGAAGAGGTAGGGGATCACAAAAAAGAATTGTCATTTGTTGCTTATCCTTAGTTATTGAAGAGGACAATGACATCAGGAAGATGATGCCATGACTTGCAAGCGATTTGGATTCAAGTGAAGGTAGGCTCTGCAAAGTCATCAGTCTCATTTTCTCTTCTGGAGCCATCTGGGTCCAGTGGCAATGTATAGATCAGGAAAACTTGAGATGGCCTACCACAATGAAAAACAGACTCAATTCATAAGAGGTGTGTCTATGGGATTACAGATAGTCCCTCATGATACATTTAAGCTAAGTAGAGTTGGTGTTTTGGAAAGCAATTTCCCTTTACACAGTATTGTGTCTTCATATGCGATACTATGGCCAGGGGAAAGGGATGTGTGAACTCCAAGTGGCAGCTGGTGCCCAACAGGGTAGGGGTATCTGTGTGTGTGTGTGTGTGTGTGTGTGTGGCGCTGTGAGACTATATAAATGAAAGGATATAGAACTTGAGAAGGAAAATAATTATGGGAAGAGCAAGGAGTGAAATTAAATGGTAAGAATTATGACACAGAGGACCATCTAACATACATTTCTAACTGCACATTATTTTCCTCGACAACTGATATTTCTAACAATAAAGCACAGCAAAAAAAGATGAAGAAAGCTCTGTGAGTACAATAACAAGTAATTTAGAGGAGAGTAGAACTTAGTGCTTCAGTGGCTTTAATCCTGTTTTGGGCAAAGACAGATTTAAGAAGGAATGCATAAGAGTTTAGGCCATGAATTAGAGAATAAAATTTGAGAATTGATTGGAAAAGAAGAGAAATTCATGAAGCAAACTAAACAAAGAAAAACTTCTTAAAATACATTAAAAAGCAAATGAACAAACTTAGGTGGAAGGGTAACAGAAGAGAGCAAATTTTGAACTAACTTTAACTGAGAGGGAAAAACGAAAGTACAAAAGAGGTTAAGAAATAAATAACACATTAGATAAAAGAAAATAATGTAAGAAAAATCTAGATAAGGGGAAGTGTAGGTAAATAGGAAGAGGGGCTGGGAGAAGAAAACCTAAAAGAACAGAGCTGCATAAGAATAATTTAAGCAAAACTAATTTCAGGGACAAAATATTGACCTAAAAGGGAAAGGATTAAAGAAAAACATTAAAGAAACCAATAGGGGGAAAAATTTTAGTTGTTTTTTCATAACATTAAACTCGAATGGACAAAGCAATCCAATAAAACAAGAGTGGCAGAAAACAAAACCCGACCATCTACTGTTTACAAGAAATACCTAAAAAGTCTCTCTCTCTCTCTCTCTCTCTCTCTCTCTCTCTCTCTCTCTCTCTCTTTCCCTCCCTCCCTCCCTCCCCCCCATACACGCACACACACATACACACACACACACACACATGCATATGTATTCAAACACAGAAAGAGTTGAGATGAGAGGCTAGAAACAATAAGGGTTGCAGAGAAAAATCAAAAATTAAAATTCAAAATATCAATGGAAACAAACAAGGAAATCATATAATACTTAATGGAACCAGTTCAATGAACTACCATCTATATTAAAAACAATTTTTCCACTGGCATAACATTCATAATGGAAAAAACCCCTGTATTTCAGAAATTAAAAGGTAATACAATTAAATGAGTAAACTTTAATGTTCTTGTCTCAAAGATATAAATATTTTACAAAAACAAATATAAACAAAAAGGAAAATGGATAAATGAACAAAATGTAGAAGGATTTATTGCTAAAAAAACATGGAATCTTCTGAAAGATAACATTAAACAATTTGTGTATTTCTCAGCACAACATGAAACCTTTACAAGAACAGATCATGTACTATTCTTGGGAACACAGAAATAACAAATAAATACAAAAAAGCAGAAATATTTAAAATATCCTTTATAGATTATGTATTCAGCATCAACAAATGGGCCATGATTATATAATAAAAATAACATTACCAACACTAATTTTATAGATTTAGCGCTATAATAATGAAAGTAGCAAGCAGAACACTTTATAGAGCTATACAACATAATAACAAATTTCATTTTTAAGAACAAAACATCAAATATCAAGGGAAATAATGGGTAAAAAAGTAGCAATGAAAGAGGAATAGGACTTCCAAAGCTCGATCTGTATTATAAAGTAGTAATCATCCAAACTATTTGACATTGGTTAGAAAACAGAAAAAAAACCAGATCAATGGAACAGACAAAACAAGAAAGAATCAGAAATAATTGGACTTACTAGACCAGTTTTCAATGAACTCGAAAACCTAAATTACCTAGGGAAGAGCTGCCTATCTGATAAGGGGGGCTGGAAAAAAAAAGGAAGCACTCTGGCAAAATTAGTTTTAGACCAACCTCTTGTACTATATGCAACAATAAACTCATGGGTGTGTGACCTGAATAAGAAGTTTCACAGGGAGAGAAATAGAGAATAGAAGTTGTGATTCTTTTGATTCAGGATGCTCCTGATGAGGAACATAGTCTTAAAAAACTGCATAGAACACTCAGAGGTGAAGTGACTTGTCCGAAGGCTCACGCTGTGAATATATGTTAGATGTGGGGCTGGAACCCAGATTTTCTAGAAGTAAAAATCATGGGGGCGGAGCCAAGATGGCAGCTGGAAAGCAGGGATTTTCTAAAGCTCCCCCCCAGGTCCCTCCAAACACCTATAAAAATGACTCTGAACAAATTCTAAAGCTGCAGAACCCATAAAATAGCAAAGGGAAGCAGAGCTCCAGCCCAGGATAGCCTGGAGGCTCGCTGGGAAGGGTCTATCCCACGGAGCTGGGAATAGAATAGAGCAGACTGCAGTGTGGGTCATGCCAACACCAAACATATCGGGAGCAGGGCGGAACAGGTGTAGCACCCTGAATCAGCGAGCTGTGCCAGTTAACAGACCTCTCAATCCACAAACGACAAAGACAACAGAGAAGGTTAGTGGGAAAAGCTGCTGGGACAGAGTGAAAGGAGTTGGTAGTTGGCCACCACCCCAAGGGCAGCAGAGGTGGTGCAGAGCTCCAAAAAGCCAATGAGGAAAAGAAGGCCTTGAAAGGCAGAATTAGCCAAATGGAAAAGGAGGTCCAAAAGACCACTGAAGAAAATACTACCTTAAAATTGAGATTGGAACAAGTGGAAGCTAGTGACTTTACGAGAAATCAAGATACTATAAAACAGAACCAAAAGAATGAAAAAGTGGAAGACAATGTGAAATATCTCACTGGAAAAACCACTGACCTGGAAAATAGAGCCAGGAGAGATAATTTAAAAATTATTGGACTACCTGAAAGCCATGATCAAAAAAAGAGCCTAGATATCATCTTTCAAGAAATTATCAAGGAGAACTGCCCTGATATTCTAGAGCCAGAGGGTAAAACAGAAATTGAAAGAATCCACAGATCGCCTCCTCAAAAAGATCCCCAAAAGAAAACTCCTAGGAATATTGTTGCCAAAATCCAGAGCTCCCAGATCAAGGAGAAAACACTGGAGGCAGCCAGAAAGCAACAATTTGAGTATTGCGGAAACACTATCAGGGTAACACAAGATCTAGCAGCTTCTATGTTAAAGGGGAAAAGGGCGTGGAATATGATGTTCTGGAGGTCAATGGAGCTAGGATTAAAACCAAGAATCACCTACCCAGCAAAACTGAGTATAATGCTTCAAGGCAAAATATGGACGTTCAATGAAATAGAGGACTTTCAAGCTTTCTCAGTGAAAAGACCAGAGGTGAACAGAAAATTTGACTTTCAAGTACAAGAATCAAGAGAAGTGTGAAAAGGTAAACAAAAAAAAGAAATCACAAGGGACTTACTAAAGTTGAACTGTAATCCTACATGGAAAGATGATGTGTGTAATTCATGAGAACTCAGCATTAGGGTAGCTGAAGGGAATATACATATGTATATAAACAGAGGGCACAGGGTGAGTTGAATATGAAGGGATGATATCTAAAAAAATAAAATCAAATTAAGGGATGAGAGAGGGAGAAAGGGAAAGATAGAATGGGGTAAATTATCTCACATAAAAGTGGCAAGAAAAAGCAGTTCTGTTGGGAGGGAAGAGGGGGCAGGTGAGGGGGAATGAGTGAATCTTGCTCTCATCAGATTTGCCTTGAGGAGGGAATAACATACACGCTTGATTGTGTATCTTTCCCCACAGGAAAGAAGGAGGAAGGGGATAAAAATGGGGGGACAATACAAGGGAGGGAAGGTAGGGTCAGGAGGTAATCAAAAGCAAGCACTTTAGAAAAGGGACACGGTCAAGGGAGAAAATAGGATAAAGGGGGACTGGATAGGAAGGAGCAAAATATAGTTAGTCTTTCACAACATGAGTATTGTGGAAGGGTTTTGCATAGTGATATGTGTGTGACCTATGTTGAATTGCTTGCCTTCTTAGGGAGGGTGGGTGGGGAGGGAAGAGGGGAGAGAATTTGGAACTCAAAGTTTTAAAAGAAGATGTTCAAAAAAAAGTTGTTTTTGCATGCTACTGGGAAGTAAGATATACAGGCAATGGGGCATAGAAATCTATCTTTCCCTACAAGAAAGTAAGGGAAAAGGGGATGGGGGAGTGGGGTGACAGAAGGGAGGGCTGACTGGGGAACGGGGCAATCAGAATATATGCCATCTTGGAGTGGGGGAAGGGTAGAAATGGGGAGAAAATTTGTAATTCAAAATCTTGGGGAAATCAATGCTAAAAACTTAAAATATTAAATAAATAATAAAAAAATTAAAAAGTAAAAAAGGAGCAAAAATCATACCACTAAAAAAGGAAAATCAGATGATGTAGCTTTCATGTACATGTCTAGGAAGTGAAACTTTAATCAAATAAGGGTGGAAGCCAGTACAAACAAAAATAAAAGAACAAATAGATCATTTCAATGAGATGAAATCTCAAAGTTTAACAAGCGTAAAATCAACGAAATTAGAATAAGAAGGAAAGCAGGTGACGAGAAAAAATTTTACACCCAATAAGTCTGATAAGGGTTTGATACACACACACACACACACACACACACACATTTACACATGGTTGGCAAATATATATGTGCATATATATGCACATATACATATGGATGGCAAATATATATGTATATTTATGTACGTGGGATGATATATATACTTGCAGCAACAGTCATTCCTCAGTAGATAAGGGATCAAATGATAAACAGTCATCAAATAATTGCTAACTGTTAACAACCACAGGAAAGGATGGTGTCAATCACTAATAAGAAAAATACACCTTGAAATGACAATGAAATTTTACCTCACACCCAGAAATTTGGGGAATCCTATGAACAACAACAAAAGACATTTTCTAGTATTGTTGTTTGTTTTGTTTCTTATTATAAGCCATATGAGGCAAAAGAAGAAAATCCAAAAAAGGGATAAGAACAGTGCAGTTCTTCCTTTGTTTCTCTTTTCTCTGCCAAGAATAATTTTTGGATTGTAAAAGACAGAATAAACGGCTAATAGGAATTTTAAACTCATGACAAGAGAGCCCCTAGCTGTTTTTGATAAGTTCCTGTCACTAGGCCAAGATGAATTATATCCTGGGATACTGAAAGAACTTGGCAGATGCGATTATTACATAACCATCAATCATTGAATCTAAGGACTAGAGATCTAGAGCTAGAAGAGAACCCAGCAGCCAACTAGACCAACCCTCTTCTTTAACAGATGAAGACACTTGAGGCATGGGGGGTCACACAGGTAGAAAGACTCAGAGTAAGGATTTGAACCCATGTCCTCTGTCTACAGAAGTAGTGAACTGTCTACTCTTAAGCTTTGAAAATGGAGCTAGAGATGACAGTGGGGAGCTGTTATGCGACCAAAAAAGAGAAAATGTATTTTAAGGTAATTTATAATAATAACATCAATGGCCATTTCTCTTCCTAATTTGTTGGAGAACTCTTACAAAAATCTAGCAATTTTATGATTCAAAGTCTTGAATTCTATGCCAAAAAAGTCATTTTAGCATTCATTGCTTCAGTCCTAAGTTGGAGCATTAGGAGGAGGATCATAGCAGAAGACTAATATGCTCTTTACATTTTAAACACATTTATCTAAAGTCCCAGTTAGGAATATCCTTTCCTCTTCTTGACCTCAACATGATACTTTGTTTTTATCCTGTTCTAATTTGGTTATCATATTATTTGTTCTTACGTCATCCACCTATTAGACTATAGATTCCCAGAAGGTAGGAACCTTCTCTGATCTAAACTGTATCTTCCTTAGTGCCCAGCACTGGGATCTGCAAACAGGTACTGCTTAATCAACGTTTGCTGTATAGAACTGTGTCACTATAACACTGCTTTTGTTGAGGGAGAAACCCAGGGATTCAGGAATCTTAAAACTAAAGTTCCCAGGGCAAGGTTGCCTGGAATGAATTACCCAAGCAATCTTTAAGTCAAGTTGGCAAAAGTTTATTATTATGCTTTATAGGGGGGGAGAGTTCTTAAGGAAGTTGAAATCTAAAAAGGGATACAGGTATAGTTTATATAGGATATTTTGGTGTAAAACATGTGCCAAATATGCTAATTAGATGTTTTGGGGTGGGATTAGGGAGTGGTTAAGGAGTGGTTAGTTCTTAAAGGAACATGCACATTTAGTATATACTGGGCAGGCAAGGGGGAGGGGTGTTTTTGGGCCTGAAACCTCATTAAGTCGACTAACGGTCAGGGCTGACTGGAAATATGCAGGTTGACTTGGTCAATGTCTTGTTAGGCAAGATAAACGTAAGGGAGTATACATATGTCTAGGTCTAGGATACCTATGATAGGTCAGTAAGTAGTAAATAATATTATGACCCAGTACACAACTGTATACAGGGAGTCCAAACCAATAAATTCTATAGGTGCAGTTGGCTACCTTGCCGGGAGGAGATATAAGTATTTTGCTAGGGCATGCTGCCCTCGAACTGGAGAGGAACTGCCCGAGACAGTACTTTGAGACTAGGGAAAGATGTGATTTTAGAGCTGGATGTGGTTTTAGAATTGGGGTCCAGGCACAGGTACCCAAGCAGAGACTAAGGAGAAATGTGCTGCTAGAATTAGGGTCCAAGAACAGGCACCCAAGCACCCGCTCACTTCTACTTAACAGTTCTACACTGGGGTTGTATATCGTAGGCAGAAATGCTATGACTATACTTCCTTGTGGTGTAGGGTATAGTGAAGAGTCCTAGATGTATAATCAGGAGAGACCTGGGTTTGAATCCTGCCTCTCTTAGGGACCTAACTAGCTGTGCAACTCTGGACAACTTATGGAACTGGATTGATCCTCAGTTTGCACATCCGTATAATGGATGATGATCATACCTGGAGTATTTTCCTCACAAAGGCTGTTGTGGGGGGTCAAAAGAGAGAAATTACTCTCAGTTCTTTTCAAACCTCAGGATTAGATAGGTGTCAGCAGAGGCCCAAGGTGAGAAAGGAAGGACTTCTCTCCATTGGACGTTCCCTTGTTTAACAAGAGTAAAGGTGGATTGAGAGCCTTTCTGACCTTTTTCCCTGGGGGTCGAGACTTTACTTTGAACACCATGGCTCTCCCCTTTCAAAGCCGATGTCCCATCTTCTGAGGGCTGTAAATATAGTTTAGGAAATGCAACGGAGGTGCTTTCTCTGACTTTTCAGTGGTTCTGTGTAACCAGCCAAGACTGGGCATGTTTGGACACATCTCCAAGAAGGAAATAACCCAACAGAACAGTAACTTCCCACAAAAGTACCAATTCAGGAATAATGGGAAGGAGGCTGCTTTGGAAGCTTTATCTATTTCTCCTTTATGCTATGTATGCCACTGATTCCAAATGCTAATGTCCTTCTGCCAGCTATGACCCAACCTGGCAAGGATGCCATTGTCCTTCTCTACTCTAAAGGGAATCTTCCTGCCAGGATCATGGCATTACCCAAAGGGCACTTCAGGAAGAGTTCCCAGGTTCTACAAGTAAGCCTATTGCTGTGCTAACCTTTGGGAGGCACCTGCCCTATTTGCTGGTGAAATGCAAAATTCAGTTTTAATCAATGGGTCTGCAGAAGAGCTTACGGTTCATTTAGTGCCCTTGAGAAAAAGGCGATTTAAATTGCCCTGAAGATAAGCCCTGCTGATATAAAACCTAACAGCAATCCTATTATCAGGCCCCAGAACTGTATTTTTTTTATTTCCCATTTATACTGTGCCTATCAGACCAATGCCTCCCTAGGCACCTTACATACAAAAACACAATTTAAAATCAAGCACTGAAGTAAAGTCCTCAGAACTATGATTATATTACCCTCTTTGCTACTCTTACCCTTTCCCCTAGTTCTCCAGTCAGAGGAAAACTGGCAGTCTATGCTCCCCTCAAAACAGAAAATCTGTGTGGTAAGCTTATACCCCCAAACTAAGGGGGTTTAAATGATGAGGCATCAGAAAAAGACTTTACAGAAGGCTATCTTTGAGGTCCCCTCAAATGCCTGGAGGTGACACTGCGCTCCTAAAGGCTGCCAATTGGATGCAGGCTCTGAGTTTGGTAGTTTCTACAAAAGTCATAGAATCACAGTTTTGAAAAGGATGTTGGAGGTCATCCAGTCAGAAAAAATACATAATCCATAATCTGAAGAATCTCTTCTACCAGGTGGTAATAGTTTTAAGCTTGGGCCACCACCCCCCCAAGACTTTATGTCTCTTATCCAAGGACCAACCTAGCTAAGTTCAGAGAATCTCAACAGGAGGATGAACATTAAGGTGATGAAACTTCTGACACAGACAAATTTCAAGGACCTTCTAGTGGAGGGGTTTTAAATTGGGTCTTTGAATTTTATATTCATGAGTATGTATATGTATGAAATATTATAAAGACAGGTATCTATTTTGATTTAATTGTTTTCCCTTGTAATCTTTTTTATTTTATTTTATGCATTTATAAACATTATTCCGGGAAAAGGAACTTATAATTAGGCAGCCAAAGGGGTCCAGGACACGAGAAAAGGTAAGAAGTCATGCCCTAGAGGATACTGGTGATTTTTGCTATGTCTTTCCTATCATTCATTATACTGAGTCACAGATAGTTTATCATCTGCACTGTCACAAGAAAGGGATCCTAGAAGTATTAAATTTAAGAAGCCAGCAAAAGAGCCCTTCTCACTATCTATAAAAAGTAGGACTTTGTGGCTGGCAAGTACATTCACATCAACTGGCTGTGTTATTCATCATGCTCTCCACAGACGAGGATTGCAAAAGTGGATTTTATATGCTCATTTCCTTAAATGGTTTTGGTGGTTTTCTTTTTGGTGGGGGAGGGGAAGGGGGACTACCAAGATGACCTGACAAATGTATCAAGATGATAAGAGGAAGCCTTGGTGAAAATATGCAGCACCAAATCTTATCCAATTCATTTATTTAGAGTTGTGCTGGAGTTATGACTATTAATTCAGTAACTCACAGGGGCAGAGCCAAGATGGTGACTGGAAAGCAGGGACTTGCTTAAGCTCTCCCCCAAATCCCACCAAACACCTGTAAAAATGGCTCTGAACAAATTCTAGAGCTGTAGAACGCATGAAATAGCAGAGGGAAGCAGATCTTCAGCCCAGGATGGCCTGGATGGTTACTGGGAAAGGTCTATCACACTGTGCTGGGAGCGGTGCATAGCCTAGTGTGGGACGCGCCAGGACAGACCAGACCAGGAGTCAGCCCAGAGCAGGCCTTAGGGCCATGAATCATTGAGCTGTGTCAGTTACCACACTTCTCAACCCACAAACACCAAAGACCACGGAGCAAGTTAATGGGAAAACTGCTAGATCAGGTTAGAAAGCAGTCCGGCCTGAACCCTGGGGGTGGAGGAGGTGGTACATCAGTGTGGTCAGCAGCAGCAGGAAGTTCACACAGTGGGAGGAATCAAGGCCAGACCAGAGCAGGTGTGCAGCACTTGCTTTGCCTTACTTGGATCTGGACCACAATGCTGGTTGGTGGTTCTTGGGGGAGGAGAAAATCTGATGTGGCAGAGCTTGCAGTGACAGTGGAATAGAAGTAGCTCTGAAAACAGCAGCACAGCCCCTGAAGCTTGGGACAAAGCACTCTCTACTCTACAAGCAGTCATACCCTGACAAAAAGCTCAAAGGCCAAGTAGTTGGCTGGGAACATGGCCAGCCAGCGAAAAAGGACACAGACTCAGACTCTAGAACCTTTTTTGGTGACAAAGAAGACCAAAACATACAGCCAGAAGAAATCAACAAAGTCAAAGAGCCCACATCAAAACCTCCAAGAAAAATATGAATTGGGCTTAGGCCATGGAAGAGCTCAGAAAGCATTTGGAAAAGCAAGTAAGAGAAGTAGAGGAAAAATTGGGAAGAGAAATGAGAGTGATGTGAGAAAACCATGAAAACCAAGTCAACAACTTGCTAAAGGAGACCCCCCCAAAAAAGTACTGAAGAAAATAACACCTTAAAAATAGACTAACCCAAATGGCAAAAGAGTTCCAAAAAGCCAATGAAGAGAGGAATGCCTTGAAAGGCAGAATTAGACCAATGGAAAAGGAGGTCCAAAAGACCACTGAAAAAAATACTGCCTTAAGTATTTGATTGGAGCAAGTGGAAGCTAGTGACTTGATGAGAAATCAGGATATTATAAAACAGAACCAAAGGAATGAAAAAATGGAAGACAATGTCAAATATCTCATTGGAAAAACCACTGACCTGGAAAATAGATCCAGGAGAGATAATTTAAAAATTATTGGACTACCTGAAAGCCATGATCAAAAAAACAGCCTAGATATTATCTTTCAAGAAATTATCAAGGAGACCTGCCCTGATATTCTAGAGCCACAGGGCAAAATAGAAATTGAAAGAATCCATCGATCGCCTCCTCAAATAGATCCCAAAAAGCAATCTCCTAGGAATATTGTTGCCAAATTCCAGAGCTCCCAGGTCAAGGAGGATATACTGCAAGCAGCCAGAAACAAACATTTTGAGTATTGTGGAAACATAATCAGGATAACACAAGATCTAGCAGCTTCTACATTAAGGGAGCAAAGGGCTTGGAATGTGATATTCCAGAAGTCAAAGGAGCTAGGATTAAAACCAAGAATCATCTACCCAGCAAAACTGAGTATAGTGCTCCAAGGCATAATATGGATTTTCAATAAAATGGAGGACTTTCAAACTTTCTCAGTGAAAAGACCAGAGGTGAACAGAAAATTTGACTTTCAAACACAAGAATCAAGAAAAGCATGAAAATGTAAACAAGAAAGAGAAACCATAAGGGACTTACTAAAGTTGACCTGTTTTGTTTACATTCCTAGATGGAAAGATGATGTGTATGATTCATGAGACCTCAGTATCAGAGTAGCTAAAAGGAATATGCATATACATATATATATATATATGTGTGTGTGTGTGTGTGTGTGTGTGTGTGTGTGTGTACATATGTGTGTATATGTATGTATATATGTAGGTATATGTGTGTATATATATGTATATGTGTGTACATATATATATATATACATATGTATATGTGTATATATATATAGACAGAGGGTACAAGGTAAGTTGAATATGAAGGGATGATATCTAAAAATATAAAATCAATTTAATGGATAAGAGAGGAATATATTGAGAGAGGGAGAAAGGGAGAGATAGAATGGGGTAAATTATCTCATATAAAAGTGGCAAGAAAAAGTGGTTCTGTAGGAAGGGAAGAGGGGGCAGGTAAGGGGGAATAAGTGAATCTTGCTCTCATCGGATTTGACCTGAGGAGGGAATACCACATACACTCAATTGGGTATCTTATCCCACAGGAAAGAAGGAGGAAGGAGATAAAAAAGGGGGGACGATAGAAGGGAGGGCAGATGGGGGAGGAGGTAATCAAAAACAAGCGCTTACAAAAAGGGACAGGGTCAAGGGAGAAAATTCAATAAAGGGGGATAGGTTAGGAAGGAGCAAAACATAGTTAGTCTTTCACAACATGAGTATTGTGGAAGGGTTTTACATAATGATACGCATGTGGCCTATGTTGAATTGCTTGCCTTCTTAAGGAGGGTGGGCAGGAAGGGAAGAGGGGAGAGAATTTGGAACTCAAAGTTTTAAAAACAGACATTCAAAAACAAACAAAAAAAAGTTTTGGCATGTAACTAGGAAATAAGATACACAGGCTATGGGGCATAGAAATTTATCTTGCCCTACAAGAGAAGAAGGGAAAGGGGGATGGGAGAGGAGTGGGGTGACAAAAGGGAGGGCTAACTGGGGAACAGGGTAACCAGAATATACGCCATCTTGGAGTGGGCAGGAGGGTAAAAATGGGGAGAAAATTTGTAATTCAAAATCTTGTGAAAATCAATGCTGAAAACTAAATATATTAAATAAAAAAAAAGAAAATCAACTCATCCAAGTTTAGAAGGAAAGCAGAAAACTGGGGGAAAATTTTATGGCAACTTTCTCTGATAAAGGCCTCTCCTTCTGAATTGGTATCATAAATCCCTCAATTTATATAAACAAATCCACATGACTCAATCATTTGTTTCCATGCTTCTTTGTTGACATAATGTTGACTGAATTCACATGGATGTCACCCATGGAGTGTCTTTTGATTCTGTTTTGGATCACAGCCATTTCACTGCCTCCATCTAGAGGCAAACCATTTTTGGCTCCATTCAACAAATCCATGGGAGTTAGGCTTTCTTATTTCTCTATGATTTGAAAGCCAATTGTTTCAAAAACATTTTTGTAAATTTTTCATCTGTTTATTATGTGTTCAGAGAACATCTATCAACATTCTTCCTGCTTTTTGTTGAGGAAGTATTAATTTTTCTATACCTTCCTTGGGATGACAAACCCTGTGTTTTATTAACATTATAAGGGTTTTTTTTTAATTTGGCTAAGTTGTTGTTTATTTTACCTTGCTGCAAGAATATACTAAGACTGGTATTGTGGAACTGTTGATGGCTTGAAATATGTTCTTGTCAAGCTATGACATCTGTATGACAGGCAGTCTTTTACCATACACAGATTCAGTTTTCCTTTTGATAGCCTTATCAGTGATCTATCTTGCCTGGAAAAGACCACTGTATTTGTATAAACTTTATTGATTGGCTTATTTTGACCTCTGGATTCAAGCACAAGGCCTTTAGTTTATTCTTCATTGGATCAGATGAAGAATTTTACAGTTACTGAGTGTACTCACATCACATTTTGTCATCTGACTTATCCTGCAACCCTTATTTGGACTTATCTGGCTTCTTCACCAGGCATCCTGGAAACTCTATTGATACAGGTTTGAAGACCAGGCCATAGTAGGTTTAAACTGTTTCCCACCAAGATGTCATATCTTACTCAGTTGCTCTTCACAGTATTAGATGGTGGCATGGTTTAAAGAGGGAACATTTTTCTTGCTGTATTCAAATACTCTAGCATTCTTATTACAAATGGATCCTTTATATTATTTTCAGTATATGACTAAGCTCTTCATATAGGAGTGAGTCAAAGGATTTGTGATAATCATTGAATATGCTGTAAATGTCTCAGTGTTCTCAGGTGGTTTGGTTGATAATGGCCAAATTGATAATGATGATTTTTCTCTTCTCATCTTTTTAGATGGGGTTGAGACAGAGATGGTCCAAGGACAAATCACTGTTTTGCTATGATTCTTTTAAAGCTAATTTTCTGTACATGATTGTCCAACAATTAAACATCACCGTGGCTAGTGCTGAGCACAGTCTAGCTCTATCCTGGCCACTGGCACCTTTGTCCACTGAGGCAGACAGAAGAGCTAAAGGCAGAGCATGAGGCATGTCCAATTATTGGCAAATATTCCTATTGACTGAGAACTCACAGAAATGGAATGCTTTTTGTCCAACCAGATAGATGTCTAATATAGAATTTTTCTGTTATTTAATGCTTTTTTTACTTGCTCTTTTAATAAGTACCAAAGGTCGCTACATAAAGGGTAGATCTTAACAGTTCTTGGCTATGTGACCTTTTTTTGTTCTCTCTCTCCTTCTTTTCTTTCTTTCCTTTCCTCCTTCCTTCTTTCCTTCTTTGTTTCCTTTCTTCTTCCTTCCTTCTAACAGGGAGGGGAGAGAGAAAGGGAGCAATTAATGGCTTATGATGTATGGAGAGATCAAAGGATGGAGACCTATGTTGCCAGGAAACAATCCTGGCTGGGGGTTCAACCAAAGTGAGAAAGAATCTTTTGTTATAGCTTATAAGCTATGGTAAAAGAGGGACTTTTACTTTAGCTTGCAAGTTATAGCTTGCAAATATCTCAAGTTACCCACCAACCATGTGAATCTATATCAATCCTAGGTATGGCCTGAGTCATAACCAAACAAATTTAAATTTTAGAAGGAAGCTTTGATAGCAACAATCTGGTTAGCAGCTACTGTGGCTGTGTAAGACCAATAACGTCAGCACACAGAAGGGTGGCTAACACAGGTTCTTTGATCTGCTCTTCTGAGGAAGGGGTTAATGACCTCAGTTTAATCAAACGTACATATATCATTCACTTAGTTCTAGGGGAAAAGATCAGCCCCCTGAACTTCACGGCAAATATAAAAAGAAATTACAAACATCAACAGACAGACCTTGTCTGATTCAAATCACAATTCATGGTTACCAGAGAAGTACCAATATCTGTCTGGGTTACAAACCCAGGGGGTGGGTTCCAAACCCAGGGGGTGGGTTCAACAGCTTGCCCAGAGTCTGACACCCACATTCTTTCAGTAAGTGTACCCCCAAAAGTCAAACACCAACCTCAGATCTTATATACCCATCTCAGGGCCCTGGGGCACTTGAGGCTCATCATTTAGAGTGTGAGAAATCAGTGTGGGAAAGCTCCAACCACCAGCACCACATCATATACAATTCAATGACTCTTGATTGCCTTAGTGATGAGAAATACTCCTAAACAAAGAAGGAATAAAAGTTTCCCACCCATTCAAACAAAGGGGAGACTTGATAGCCTTAGCATCCCAAAAGGGAAGAACAGGGAAAAGTCTGATGGCTGTAACAGCTTGGTAACCCAATTTCACTCAGAGGCAGGCACTTCAGGCAAGCTTCCTTCCTCTGGTTGTTCTCTGTGACAGAGACACCAAGTACTTCTCATTCAGAATGTGGTAGAGTAAAAGTACTATGACAAAGTAGTACTCTGGGTCTGGCTGAAATGTAGAGTTCACAAAGTGTAGCTTTGTACTCATGAGGACAGAAGCAATCCAATAGGAATTAACTACTTTTCTGCTAACCAAAGCACCTCTAACCTTCATACCTGGTTCTATATATACACAGAGATAATACGCACTTATACGCATATTTATACACGTATATTTGTGTAAAATATGTATGCAATACCATCTATCCTTCACATCATAGTTTACCCCAAACTGACCTCTTTTTCCTCATTCATGAGAGTCAATCTGTCATCTTTTTCCCTTTGCACCAGCTGTCTCCCATATGTGTAATGTATTCTCTCCTTTAACATCCACTTGATTAAGTCCCTCTTTTACTTTAGGATGCAGTTTAAGTACCACCTTGAATATGAAACCTTTCCTGATTCCTGCAACTGCTAGCACCCTCCCTCCCTAACTCCTATATGTTTAACTACTTTATATGTATATACATATATATATACACACATATACATATACATCACATATATATGTATACATACACACATATTCATTAACTTTACAATTTGGTGTATATATTTTACATATGCTTGCTGTTTCCCTCATTAAAATGTAAGTTTGTTGGGAGAACAGACTATTTCATTCCTCTTACTCAAATCCCTAGTACCTGAAATATAACAGGTGCTTAATAAATGTTGATTGATATACACACGCATATATACATACATATATTTAGCTTATATATCAGTTGTATAGCTTGGCAGTTAATTTATTTCAAGATAGGAAAGATACTAGAAATGTGGAAAAAATCTTAGACCTTATTAATATGGGAAATAGGTGACCAAGAGAACATCAACTACCAACATATAATATCGACTTTCCTATTTACATAAAATCTTTATGAGGCTCACCTACACACAGACCAAGGACATTCTTAATGAGGGTACTATTAGGGAACAAGTAGACTTTTGCCAGTAATATTCTATACGGTAAAACATTTACTATTCTGTATCTGACTGAAAGATGTAGAAAACACAAGATCCTAATGTACTTATTTATTGTCGATAAAAGAAAAGAAAAGCATTTCATTTGGTGGAACTAAATACTGCCTTAAAAGTTATCTTTCGGCGGAGCCAAGATGGCGGCTGGTAAGCAGGGACTAGAGTGAGCTCCGTACCCGAGTCCTTCCAAAAACCTATAAAAAATGGCTCTGAACCAATTCTAGAATGGCAGAACCCACAGAACAGCAGAGGAAAGCAGGGCTCCAGCCCAGGACAGCCTGGATGGTCTCTGGGTGAGGTCTATTCCACACGGAGCTGGGAGCTGGGAATGGAGTGGAGCAGAACCCAGCCTGAGCGGCGTGGACCATCCAGACCAGAAGCTGGGCGGTGGGGGCCCTAGCGCCCTGAATATGTGAGCTGCGGCAGTTACCAGACCCCTCGACCCACAAACACCAAAGATTGCGGAGAAGGGTAGTGGGAAAAGCTGCGGGAGTGGAAGGAGTTCGAGGATCGGCTTCCAGCCCTGGGGACAGCGGAGGTGGGGCAGCTACAGCTGTTGTTACTTCCAGCTCCAGGCCCACCTGGTGGGAGGAATTAAGTGGCAGATCAGAGCAGGAGTGCAACAGCCTGCTGAAGATCTAAGCCCAGTCTGGACTGGGGGTTCTTGGGGAAGGAATAGTGCGGGTCTGACAGAGCTGGCACCTGCCCCCCAAACGTGGAACATAGAACTCGTTAGTCTACAAGCAGTCATACCCACTGAAAAACTCAAAGGTCAAGTTAGTTGGCTGGGAATATGGCCAGGCAGCAAAAACATACCCAGATTCAGTCTCAGACTTTGGATTCTTTCTTTGGTGACAAAGAAGACCAAAACATACAGACAGAAGAAGTTAACAAAGTCAAAGAGCCTACACCAAAAGCCTCCAAGAAAAACATGAACTGGTCCCAGGCTATGGAAGAGCTCAAAAAGGATTTGGAAAAGCAAGTTAGAGAAGTAGAGGAAAAATTGGGAAGAGAAATGAGAAGGATGTGAGAAAACCATGAAAAACAAGTCAATGTCTTGATAAAGGAGACCAAAAAAAATACTGAAAAATATACTGAAGAAAACAATACCTTAAAAATAGACTAACTCAAATGGCAAAAGAGCTCCAAAAAGCCAATGAGGAGAAGAACGCCTTGAAAGGCAGAATTACCCAAACGGAATAGGAGGTCCAAAGGACCACTGAAGAAAATACTACTTTAAAAATTAGATTGGAGCAAGTGGAAGCTAGTGACTTGATGAGAAATCAGGATATTATAAAACAGAACCAAAGGAATGAAAAAATGGAAGACAATGTCAAATATCTCATTGGAAAAACCACTGACCTGGAAAATAGATCCAGGAGAGATAATTTAAAAATTATTGGACTACCTGAAAGCCATGATCAAAAAAACAGCCTAGATATCATCTTTCAAGAAATTATCAAGGAGACCTGCCCTGATATTCTAGAGCCACAGGGCAAAATAAAAATTGAAAGAATCCATCGATCACCTCCTCAAATAGATCCCAAAAAGCAATCTCCTAGGAATATTGTTGCCAAATTCCAGAGCTCCCAGGTCAAGGAGAAAATACTGCAAGCAACCAGAAAGAAACAATTTGAGTATTGTGGAAACACAATCAGAATAACCCAGGATCTGGCAGCTTCTACATTAAGAGATCGAAGGACTTGGAATACGATATTCTGGAGGTCAATGGAGCTAGGATTAAAAACAAGAATCACCTACCCAGCAAAACTCAGTATTATGCTCCAAGGCAAAATATGGACTTTCAATAAAATAGAGGACTTTCAAGCTTTCTCAGTGAAAAGACCAGAGCTGAATAGAAAATTTGACTTTCAAACACAAGAATCAAGAGAAGCATGAAAAGGTAATCAAGAAAAAGAACAAGAAAAAGAAATTGCAAGGGACTTACTAAAGTTGAACTGTTTTGTTTACATTCCTACATGGAAAGATGACGTGTATGATTCATGAGACCTCAGTATTAGGGTAGCTGAAGGGAATATGCATATGTATATATACATGTTTATGTATATATATATATATATATATATGTGAATCTATATGTATGTATATATGCATGTGTACATATATACATATATATATATATATATATATATATATATATATATATATATATACATAGGGAGAGAGAGAGAGAGAGAGAGAGAGAGAGAGAGAGAGAGAGAGAGGGCACAGGGTAAGTTGAAGATGAAGGGAAGATATCTAAAAGAAATAAAATCAAATTAAGGGATGAGAGAGGAATATATCGAGAGAGGGAGAAAGGGAGAGATAGAATGGGGTGGATTATCTCACATAAAGGTGGCAAGAGGAAACAGTTCTGTGGGAGGAGGGGAGAGGGCAGGTGAGGGGGGAATGAGTGAATATTGCTCTCATCAGATTTGGCCTGAGGAGGGAATACCATACATACTCAATTGGCTATCTTACCCCACAGGAAAGAAGAGGGAAGAAGATAAAAAAGGGGGGGATTATGGAGGGGAGGGCAGATGGGGGTGGAGGTAATCAAAAACAAACACTTTGGAAAGGGGACAGGGTCAAGGAAGAAAATTCAATAAAGGGGGATGGGTTGCGAAGGAGCAAAATATAGTTAGTCTTTCACAACATGAGTTTTGTGGAAGGGTTATACATAATGATACACATGTGGCCTATATTGAATTGCATGACTTCTTAGGGAGGGAGGGTGGGAAGGGAAGAGGGGAGAGGGGAGAGAATTTGGAACTCAAAGTTTTAAAAACAGATGTTCAAAAACAAAAAAAAAGTTTTTGCTTGCAACTAGAAAATAAGATACACAGGCAATGGGGCGTAGAAATTTATCTTGCCCTACAAGAAAGGAAGGGAAAGGGGGATGGGAGTGGAGTGGGGTGACAGAAGAGAGGGCTGACTTGGGAACAGGGCAATCAGAATATACGCCATCTCGAAGTGGGGGAAGGGTAGAAATGGGGAGAAAATTTGTAATTCAAACTCTTGTGAAAATCAATGCTGCAAACTAAATATATTAAATAAATAAATAAAATGAACAAAAAAACAAAAAAAAAGAGCCCTGACCATAGAAATATATGATGATGACAGGGCAGATCAAAACACAAACTCGGAAGAAGATAACAACATCAAAATGCGTACATGTGAAGCCTCAAAGGCGAATATGAACCGGTCGCAAGCCCAAAAATTCCCCTTGGAAGAGTTCTAAAAGGATTTTAAAAATCAAGTAAGAGAGGCAGAAGAAAAATTGGGAAAAGAAAGCTATGTAAGAGAACTGTAAAAAAAAAAGTAAATAGCTTGGAAAGGGAAGCACAAAAAATGACTGAAGAAAATAACTACCTAAAAAATAGAATCGTTCAAATTGGGGGAAAAATGGTCTTCTTCTAAAATGCTTTCTTCTAAAGCAACTCCTTTAAAAGTAGAATTGGTAGAGGCAGAGCCAAGATGGCAGACTCCAGGCAGGGACTTACTTGAGCTCTCCCCCAAACCCCTCCAAATACCTTTAATTAATGACTCTAAACAAATTCTATAGTGGCAGATCCCACAAAAAGATGGAGTAAAATAATTTTCCACCCCAAGACAACTTAAAGTCAGCAAGAAAGGTCACTTGCACCAGGGTGAGAAAGGTATGTAGCCCAGTGGAAGAAGTGCCAGCACAGACCAGGCCTCAGTAAACAAGGAGTAGACCTTGGGATGACTAAATTAGTGCCGTCAGTGGCAGTTTTCAGACCTCTTAGCCCACATACGATAAAGGGATTGGACAATGAGTCAGAAGGAGATTTATAGGGGTCTCTTTGCTGGCACCAGGGGCAGGACTCTGTTGCATCGCTTATACCTGGATCTAGTTTGCAGTCCTGGGTCTTAGGACCAGTGTGAGGAGGAACACTAGCACAGCAGAGCTTGGGGCTTCAGGGGAGCAGGGATCCCAGTCACAGTTAAGGGGTTGAAAAAAGTGCTTGGGAATGCTCACAAACCAATACACACTATGGGAGAGTAGTAAACACACTTCTCTCCAGATCATATCACCTTGGAAGAGCCAAAAACTTACAGGTTCCCAGATTTACCTCTGAAAATAGCTACCCCAAAAACCTGAATCTTTAAGAAAAAAATAGAAGAGAATATGAAATATTTTATAAGAAAAACAACTGATCTGGAGAACAGATCAAGAAGAAAATAATCAGACTACCTGAAAGCTAAGATAAAAAAAAAAAACAATCCTGATAAAATAATACAAGAAATAATTAAATAAAATTTTCCTGCAGTGTTAGAATAAGAGAGAAAAGTAGAAAGAGGGAAAAAAAACACCCACTGATCTCCGCTTGAAAGAGATCCTCAAAGGAAAACCTACAGCAATATCATCGCCAAATCCCAAAACCCTTAGCTTAAGGAGAAAATATAAGCAACAAGGAAATTAAAATTACTATAGCAGAGCTACAATTAGAATTACACAAGACCTAGCAGTAGCTACACTAAAAGACTGCAGGTCTTAGAACACTATCTATCAAACAGCAAAAGAACTGGGGTTACAGCCAAATATATCATACCCAGCAAAGGTAAGCATAATCCTGAATGAAAAAATGGACATTCAATGAATTGACAGTCTTTCAGGATTTTATTTCAAAAAGACCAGAGCTTAATAGAAAATTTGACATACAAGATCCAAGAGAAATGTAAGGTAAACATCAGAGACTAATTACAAGGGTCTCAATAAGGACAAATTGTTCAATTTTTACACGTGGAAATATAAACCATATGTTTGAGACTGTCATTAGTAACTAGGTAGTTTAAAAGTAAGAGTGGGGTAGAGCTGAGTATGTTGTGATTCAAAAAAGCAAAATGATACAGGAAAAGGTAAAATGAGTAATTAACTCATACAAATTAGGTGCAAGAGAAAAACTGATACAGACTTGGATTTATGAAGGAAGATGCTATCCACCTTCAGAGAAATAGATGACAAGTGGAAACAACTATGTGTTTGAGTGTGTGTGTATGTGTGTGTGTGTGTGTGTGTGTATCTGATCTTAATTCCAACCTTCTGAGGCGGGGTGAAGGGGAAAAATAAAGTAAACAGTGCACAGCAGAAGACAAAACATACAAAGAAGCAAAGAAAAGATGGACAGATCTAAAAATAATGTATAGTATTCATTACTCAGGTTTTCTTGAAATGGAAATTACTTTATATTAAATCCTCTCTTATGCTGTGCTGTGTACATTGCAATGTTTTTTTTTTCTTTTCTGATTTTGTATTTAAGTTTAAAATAAATTTTAAAAATAAAAATAGAAATCAGAAAAATAAAAGTCAACAAATAGACTGGGACAATGAGCAAACAACAGGAAATAAATTCTGACCATACAAAGTTAATATGGTGACAAGAAAGATCAAAATGTGCCCTCAAAAAAAGACAACAAAGTCAAAATTCCTGTATTCAAAGCCTCCTAGAAAAATATTAATTGATGACAGGCCACAGAAAAGCTCAAAAAGGATTTTAAAAATCAAGTAAGAGAGGTAGAGAAAATTGGGAAGAGAAATGAGAGTGATACAAGAAAATCATGAAAAAAAGGGTCAATCGCTTGATAGAGGAGGCAAAAATATGCTAAAAAGATAAAAACTTAAAAAAAGAATAGGCTGAATGGTAAAAGAGGCACAAAAAATCCAATAAAAAGAAGAATGCCTTGAAAAGAAGAATTGGCCAAATGGAACAAGATATACAAATATTCACCGAAAAGAAGAACTTGAAAAGTAGAACTGGCCAAATGGAAAAGGAGGTATAAAAGCTCACTGAAGAAAATAATCCCTTTAACGTCAGAATTGGGCAAGTGGAAACTAATGGCTTTATGAGACATTACATACAACATTGATGTTACTGTGCACAATGATCTCCTGGTTCTTCTCACTTCACTTTTTACCGTGAAATATCTCAGTGGAAAAACAATTGACCTGGAAAGTAGATCCAGAAGAGATAATTTAAGAATTACTGGATTATCTGAAAGTCATGATCAAAAAAGAGCATAGCTATCACTTTTCTAGAAATTATCAAGGACAATTACCCTGATATTCTAGAACCAGAAGGTAAAATAGAAATTATATTGGCTTTCTTTGAGCAAAAACTATTTAATGTAATCAAAATTATCCATTTTGCGTTTCATAATGTTCTCTATTGAACTTATGAGCTCATTCTCAAGTATCAGAACATGTCCAGACCATAACCATGATTGAGTTCATATCTATGGTCAAGAATCCACTGATCACACCTCCTGAAAGAGATCCCAAAGTGAAAACTCTCAGGAATATTATTATCAAGTTCAAGAATTATCAGGTCAAGGACCAAGTAAAGTGAGAAAAACTGGGGGATCATTGCTATCCATCTTCAGAGAGAAAATTGATGAACTCTGAGTAGAAACAGAAGTATAATTTTCTCAATTTCTTTATTTTTCTTGCTTTTTTGAAATATGGCTAAAATGAAAATGTTTTGCATGATTTCACATGTATAGTTAATGTTACATTTCCTGCCTTTTCAGTGAATGTGAAAGTATATGGGACGGAGAGAGAGAATTTGGAACTCAAAATTTAAAAAAGAATATTAATACATTAAAATATTTTTAAAATAAAAGTACTCTATTTAAAAAAGAAAGAATATATCTCATCTCTTTTAAGGAGAAAGAATAACAGGAATCGGTGAAAAACAGGAAGAATAAGGCACCAAATCCAGGATCTCAGAGTGAGAAATAAACCTCGGAGGTCACCTAGATCATCGAGTCCAAACTGTACCTATGAATCCCCTCTTCAATATCCCTAATACGTGAACATTCAGCCTTTGCTTTTAGATCCCTTGTGACTCCCCAAGACAGCCCACTGTACTTCTGGATGGTTCTCCTTGTTAGGAACAGGTTTTTACCTTAAATTGAGATGAAATTTATTTCTCCTCTGCTTCCATTCATTGTTCCTAGCTTTCCTCTGAGGAAAAGCAGAGTCTGATCCCTTCTCCACATAACCTTTCAAAAACCTGAATATGCCTATCAATGCCCCGCTCCCCCAACCACATGTGAAGTTTGGTCTGACCAGTGCAGCATACATTCTAGATGATTACTTCTCCCATTCTGGACATCACAATTCCTTTTAGATTCAGCTTAAGATAATATTACCTATATCAGCTAGGTGGGGTAGTGGATAGAGTACTGCTATTGGAGTGAGGAAGATGTCAGGTTAAAACCAGCTTCAGATACTTAACTTGTTGTGTGACCCTGGGCAACTCACTTAACCTCATTTTGCCTTAGTTTTCTTACTTGTAAAACAATGAAGTTGGATTCTGATGTCTGTTCTCCTCCATTCCTTTCTTTCTCTTTTCCTATCTACCCTCATTTACTGAAAATAGACATTCTCCCACTAGATAACCCCCATACACACACACATGCATGCTCATGCACACGCGCGCGCGCGCGCACACACACACACACACACACACACACATTAGTCCTTAAGGACTAATATGAGAAAGTAGCTCTTGAGCTGACCTCTCTTCTATAAATCAATCAACCAATCAACAAACATGTACTAAGCAGACTCTATGTGCCAGGCAGGTACAGCTAGGTGGCACTGTGGTTAGATCACCAGGCCTGAAGTCAGAAAGACCTGAGTTCAAATAGGGCCTCAGATACTTCCTAGCTGTGTGACCCTGGGCAAGTCACTTCACCTCATTTTGCCTCACTTTTCTTATCTGTAAAATTGGGATAATGACATCACCTACCTGTCATTGTTGTTGTAAGGATCAAGTGAGATAATATTTGCAAAGTACTTAGCACAGTGATTGGCACATAACAACTACTACATAAATGTTATTTATTATATTAACCGCCAGCTGTTTCAGATAAACCATTGTCTTTCCCCAATCTGTATTTACGCAAACACTTTTTTTGAACACACGTTCCACTCGCTCCCTATAGGAGACTCTTCATTTCTCCCTTTTAAATCCACGGCATTAGAGTCAGCCCAATGTTCTATCTAGCCTTTCAGATTTTTTTGGATCCCGTGTCATCCAGTATGTTAGCAAAATCTACGCAAATTTGTGACATCTGAAAATCTGATAAGTGTGCCATCTGTGCTTTTATCCAAATCATTGATAAGAGCGTTCAATAGCACAGGGAAGACAGATCTGCAGGGCATTTCAAGTAAACACTGATTTATTTGTTACTATTTTTTGGGTACAATCATTCAACCAGTTCCAAATCTACCTGTAATGCTGTATTTTGAGGGAGATACCACCCTCGAATTCAGCTTCCAGAGGTTTTAGAACTGAGACTCTTGGGAACGGTTGGGTGAAGTCTCCTGGAACTGTCTTGCAGATATTTCTGGGAGGAAGATATGACAAGAGAACATGTTTGAGCTTCGAAGTGTTTGTAATTCATCTTCCTTCTTGGCATCATGTGCTCTTTTTCCAGATAAAGTCCTTAGCCAGGTCTCTGAGTCTGGGATCTTTATGCTTCCCTAGCTACTGATGCTGCTGACTGCCGTGGTGTAGCTGTTGTGCTGATTGGGCCAGTTTCGGTGAGATGACCCCGGCTGCCCCTCAGAGGCAGCATCCTTCCATTCCTCTGAAGGAAGGAGAGAAAGCAGCACTCATACATTCCTACACCCTCCTCAAGTTCTGTCTTCATTCTTCCAGGTGAGAAGAAGTTAAAGCAGGGGAACACCGGTCCTTGCCACAGGTAGCAGGATCCAGTGTTGGCTGCATTTACTCACAGATAGTCCCCTTCATCCTGTCCTCCCTGTTCCCCTCTTGTTACTGTTTATCCCCACTGTCGTGTAAAGAAAACAGTGGCTGCTAATCCTTGTCCTATATTTAATGTTAGAGATTTGGCAGGGTGGGCAAAGCTAGGTGGGAAGAGCTGAAGGCATATCCAGCCTTAATGTGAGGCAAGAGGAAAACAGCAGAATTAGTGAGCTCCCCCAAGGGAATCACAAACCTTTAGTGTCAGTCTGCCTTAGGACTCATTAGCCAGCTCCAGGGTGATTTACAGGAGAGAGGATAAGCAGAGAGAAATTAATAGTCTGAAAGTGAATCAAAATCTCCTAGACACAGTGAAGATATGCTCTGTGGGGCGGATGAGAGCCAGCCCCCTGAGACCCTGGAAAGGGAGCTGCCCTCCATGTGTAACACGTGGGTCTCCCCTTGGATTCTTTTACCAATTAGCACAATGTTTTACCTCTTCGCCTACCCACTCCCCTATATCCAGCAGCTTCCAAACACGTGAGCATTTTACATGATGGAGAAACACATCATCTGCCACTTCTACATCATAATACCTATGATACAGTCCTAGCTACTTCATACCTAAACGGACCTTTGTGGCACCTAGCTTGCTCCCTACATATAAACGGTCCCCCAGAAAAGCTTTACCACATTCAAGATACTCTGTGTGGCAGAACCCACTTAAAACCACCAACCATCCAGGGGACTCAGGAGATGAAAACAAAAGCAAACAACATAACAAATAAAGTGACAGATAACTTTTCCCATGTATACACAAAGTATTGTCCCACAACTTACCACATCATTAGCAGAGAAGCATCCAGACAGAGAAAACACATGTGTCTAGGGAATATACATGGAGGATACATACGCAGGAACCATGTTCGGTCAGGATATGTGCGTGGCCAGGACAATTCATACCTCCAAGGGGGCAGGATGTTTTCACTACTGTGTACAACCATACAAGGGGAATAGTTCTTAACCCTGGGTCCAAGAACTTGTTTTTTTCATATTTTGATAACTGCATTTCAATATAATCTGTTTCCTTTGTAATCCTATTTCATGCATTTAAAAACCATGATTCTGGGGATCCTCCTTCTCTTCTTCCTCCTCCTCCCCTCCCCCCACTGTCAATTACCTAAACTTTGTCAGTACCTTTCAAGTCAGGACTATAGGAAGGAGATCATTTCTTTTTGAGGTCCTAAGCAGTTACCCAGAAGGCTACACATTTAAAATGCTGGACAATTTTTAATTAAAAGGTGTGGAGGAAGAATGTGATATTCCATTATGCTCTGTCATCAGAAGATTCATTAACTTTTTAATTTTAAAAATGCAGATGATAGCCAATTATTTAGGTTGACTATGTCAAAATACTCTCTGCAAATGTTCTCTATGGTGAATGTTAATTTGACATTTGAAAAATAAATTTGAAGGTATTCACATTGTGCTCTCACTTTGTGAAATTCAGACAAATATTGGGTTGAAGACACTGGGGGACTCAAAGTTCAAGCTCTCTCTATGGTTCTCTTTTCATGAATATAAAGTGACAGCAGAAGATGTTCCATTCTGTTCCTAATATGTCATCAGCCAGTTGAAATCATAAAAAAATATTTTCACATGGAAGGCATTTTAGCAAGCTGCATTATTGCTTCAAAATAATAATATCTATGGCGATCAACAATTGCCTAAACACATATAAGATTATTTGTATTTAAAAGCCTGATCTTAGAGCCATTATGATTGTGACTTTTTCTACTGATAACTCTTTTTTTAAATATGTGTTCTTGGTTAGATTTTTTTATTCCATTGTTGTAGGTGGCATCTTCAATGCTGCATATCACAGTTCTTCCACACGTTATCATCTTGGCAAATTCTTGTCCATGTTTTCCCATAAGCCATCCAAACATAATATATACAATGTACTGGAAATTTCATCTTCCTCTTTTATGGTCTCTTGGGGAAACCAGTGTGCCATTTGGGCAGGACATCTGTTATTTCTCATATTCACGATGTGGCTGACCAATTATCTTTTCTGGACCTACATGTCTTCCATGATGTTTTTATCATTACATTTCTAATACAACTCATTGTCAGTAACGGACAGCAGTTTACTTGTATTCTTTCCACTGATGAAAAGTTTATCATCTGTTGGGACCTGTCATTATTTAAAGATTCTAAATTATTGCCCCATAGCTTTCTTTCCTTAGACTTTGTCTGTTATTCTGTTTAATAACACCATTTGGAAAAGAACTTTAAATCAACTCAACATTTTTTTGTCTTCTCCATCGTAAGTAATTACTTTATTAAGTTGACTCAGGCACTAGATACAGAAATGGCAAGTTCTCCACTGCTATGGGTCCCAACATCTTTCCAACAGTCTAGCTTATCGCCAGCTCCTGTCAGTTTTTGCATCATGTCTTAGCTCTTGCCTTATTCCAAGCCCAACATCACAATTACTTCATTACAATCTAGAATAAGATCATTTATTTAGACCTTAGATAGATGTTATCAAGTCAAACTTGATCCTTTTACTTAATCTAAATTGGCTTCAGTTATGCTTTCATATCCAATAATTCTTGCATGATTATCCATATCTAGCACCAGAGACATCTGGTGCACACTCTATGCATAGTATGATTGGGAGAGAGAAGGAGCAAAGCTCTCTATTCGAGAATCCACAGTTTCTTCTGCAATCAGAGAGATTCTTCATCTCCCATAGTATTCATAAATGTGGAAATAAGTTCATACCTTACGTAATCATTTCCAATTCTGCTAAATAATGTAAATGTACTTTTCTATTCATTTATCTTTTTAACATAGTTATCCATCTGCTACAAAACCTTGGGACTTCTTGGGAATTACTGGCTGGTGAAACTTATCTCTTCTCAGGAAAATCAACACTGTGTTCAGTGGAATAACACCTGATTTCATTCTGACCCAGTGATAGGGTCATGTATGCTCAACTTCTGTGAGGAGCTATTCCTGAATAAGCAGGATTTTAGCCTTCTCTAATTTTTAAAAATAATGAAAAAGGCAATGTAAGGAAACTCATTTTATTTAGTTTTCACACTGCCACACATAAAATAAGGCAAAGGACTTTCTTGAGGGACTTGATCAGTCACCAAGGGCTGGAATCTTTGCAGAACATAAATAGGGATACAGATATTATCAAAGCAGATAGGAAAATGATCTCCCTATTACTTAATGTGACTCAAAATACATTTGAGTGAACACAGTCATAGTTTATAAAGAAAAAATGATCGACAAGTTGGAATGGGACGAAGTCAGACCATGAACTTCTTACTGCCCCTGGTATAGAAGGAAATTAAGCATCTGGAAGGATGACATTGGGTAATACTCCACTGCTATGGGCCCTTCCACTAAGATTCTCCACCTCTCTATATAGGATGCACAGCATCCAGTTGGGATAATGGGAACATATGCCTAGAAACTCCTCAGTCATTTTGCCTTCTTGAGGCTCAATTTCCTCCTCTGTAAAATGGGGGGGGGACACAATACCTGCCCAGCATTAGACACAGCCTATGATCGTGGCACTTTATAAACAAACTAAGGAGTCTCAAGACAAGCGCTGATATGGGGCAATGTTGTAATGGTAAAGAATGATGGTCTTGGAGTTCAAAATAATCAGGTTAATGCCCTAGTCCTGGCATTTGAAAGTTATGGCATGATTATAAGCAATTCTCTTAGTTTTTCTAAACCTCAGTTTCCTCATCTATAAAAGGTATTCCCTACTTCCTAAAGGTGCCCTGAAAATCCCAGGAGATGTAAAGAGCTTTGCAAAACTGAGAGCACTGAATAGCTATCAGCTACTAGCAAGCAATGACTGAACCACCAAGAAGGCAGCACCTAACACTTGCTTGATAAGGCAGAAGAAGTGGGAACTTCTAGGGGTAGCTGAAAAGACAGCAAAATACTCAAAATGATAGATGCAAAATGGTCCAATTTTTAATCATGTTACTTGGAAGATTTAATTAGAATGTTTAAGGATGCCATAACAATAAATGGCTGCCATAAAATTAAACTTCTTTGTGAAAACCCAAAGTTTTTGCCTTACACAGCTCCTTAGAGAAATTTATCTTCCTCAAAATTTCCTGTTTTATTAACAGGACAAGGGTTGCATTGCCACATACCCCGTGATCACTTGTGCAGGCCAGCTGAGATTCCTTGACCACGCCTCTCAGAGCTGAAGGATCTGCACTTTGGAATGATGGAGCAATCCCCTTCCTGGTGAAGGTAGAGGAGAGTGGTGTACTAAAGAGTACTAGACATTGAGAAAGAAAAAATGATTCTGTTTCTCCATCTTAATACGAGTGACTCTAACCTCTAGGATTCTCTTCTGTGCTTGCCAAGTGTGTGGGGTCTTGGTGAGGCTATCTCTTAGACTTCCCATGCAGGGAAGGGGGAATTAGGGGAAGGGAGTTCCCCAACTACTTTAAAGTTCTTGGTTGCCTTTTCTGTTTGTGTGTTTGTCTGTTTTTCCTTCCATAATACCTACCACCTCATTGCTATAAGTGGGGGGCAGGGTTAGTTCCTTTCTAATATTTAGAACTTTGGATGAGGAACAGAGCAGGGGAGAGAAGGCTCACAAGTGCAAATTACTGGCATCAGTTTACATTTACATAACTCTTTAAGATTTAGAAAATGCTTTACATATATAAGTAAACAGAACATCGAACCTGGAGTCAAGAAGGCCTGAGTTCAAATCCAGCATCAGATACTTATTAGCTATGTGAGCCTGAGCAAGTCACTTAATCACTGTCTCCTTCAGTTTTCTCATCTGTAAAATGAGGATCATACTAGAACCTAGGTCCCAAGGTGTTGTGAGGATTAAATGAGATAATATTTGCAAAGCACTCTGAAAATCTCAAAGTGCTATAGAAATGCTAGCTCACATTATTATTATTTCACTTGAGCTAAACAACAGCTCTGCAAAGTAGATAATGCAGTAGTTACTACAACCATTTTACAGATGAGAAAACTGAAAAGTGGTGGAGTAGGGATCAGCAATTTTCCCGTGTTCACACATCTAATGAAGGAGTGGACAGGATTCAAACTCCGATTTTCTAATTCTGGGACCAGTATTTTTCCATGCCACCAAGGTGCATGCTGGCCCACAGCCTCCACAATCTAGTCCAGCTACAGTGGAAGAGACTTCTTTATCAGAAACACTCTCAAGAATTCAAAGAACTAGAGCCACCAGAACAGGAAGATAAGTGAATAATATGCTCTAGCATCACAATAATAAGATTTTTTTTAAGAGAGGAGGGGAATGAAGTAAAGAAACCAAAAAACAAACCACTGGTGTACTAGTGGAACAAAAGAATTTACAAATTGATCTACTAGCCCTCCAAAGAGAGAAAGTTTAAAAAAAAACCCTTCCTATTTGAAAGAATTATTTAAATAAAAGGAAATAATTCATAATTAATACCACAAATGAACAAATACATACCTGACAGTAACTACTTAATGAACAGATTTTAAAGGTTTCTATATATGACTATCCAAAAGATAGAAACACATGATAGACATATTTAATTCAGCCAATGCCAAGCTGAAATTACATCTATTTTATTTAGAGACAGATTCAAATCCTATCAACCATCCTCATGAAATGCATTAGGGAAAAATAGGTTTAGAGGAATAGGAAACCTTTTAATCTTAGAGGGTAATTAGTGTCAAATAATAATAAAGCTGGATGGATTTGATTGGAAATAGCCAGGGTTTTTTTTTTGAGTTGTTCCCAGGTGCCTGTTTCTGAGCTCTTCTTTATGATGGACATTAAGAGCTTCCAACCTACCCTCTTTCTCATTAGTGACACAGTAGGAACTCCTTTTTTTGGATGGCAAACACAAGGCCTGTTAAAAATACACTATGTTGCCAGAGATGAATTGACAGGGCACAAAGCATCTGTATAACTGGCTAAAATATGCAGTTCATTTTGTCTAAGATAGAGTTTGATCCAAATGATTTTATATATGTGACCTTCAAGTGGGACTGTGAGTAAAGCACTGGACTTGGAGTTCAAGTCCCCAGCTGGCATGGGGCTCTGGGAAAAGAGAGGATTGGACAAGATGGTCTCTGAGGGTCCTTCCAGCTGTGACATACAATTCTTGTGATTATTCACTAATTTGTAGGCTTCTAGCCAACATAATGTAAGGCCTATAGCCAGTGATACAAACAGTTGCCTTAGAGGATAACATAACACAGGGAGGGAGAGACTGAGAGGGAAAGTATGGAGAAGCATGACCAAGAGGAAGGAGGAGAGGGAGAAAGAGAGGGAGAAGGAAAGAAAGAAAGAGAGAGAGAGAGAAAGAGAGAGAGAGAGACAGAGAGAGAAGTCAACAATTACATGGGTACCACAAAGAAGGCAAGATATACTGAGATAAATCTGAAAGACCAATACTCCAAAAGCTTCAGTACCAATGCCATGGACACCTAAAACTGGATAACCATATATTCTCATTAAATGGAATGGAGATATGAATTCCTTCAACAGAAAATAGTTAGAAAGAAGTATTACAAGTTATAGACAATGTCTGCATGCCGGGGTTTTTGGGGGGTATTTTCATCAAGGATATCCTCAGCTCTAAGGTGGGAGGCACTGAAGCTAGCTTAGGCTGACTTGAATGAGCCTACTTTCAGTGTGAGTATTTACATCTTGGAAATTGGGTCTTGAAGTATTGTTTTGTTGATTGTCTAAACTTAAGAAAGTGATGGAGAAAATGTCAATGTAGATTAAACTTAAAAGTATGTTGGGCCTACATTTTTTTTTCTCAGAAGAGTTGTTTGTTAATTATTTGCCTGCATATTCCTGGCCTACTCAGACACAAGCCTGATCCCACATTGCTTTTTCTTGAAAAAACTATTTTTATTTTTTAACATTCACTTTTATAAGATTTTGAGTTTTAAATTTCCCCTCTCCCCTTCCCCCTCCCCAAGACGGTATGTAATCTGATACAGGCTATACATGTATAATCATATTAAACATATTCCCACATTAGTCATGTTATAAAGAAGAATCAGAGCCAAAGGGAAAAATTACAAGAAAGAAAAAGCAAGTCTACAGATTTTAGAAATGAAGCCTTTATCAGGGATGCTGACTGTAAAAATTGTTTCCCAGCTTTCTGCTTTTCTTCTACTCTTGGGTACATTAGCTTTGTTCATGTAAAAACTTTTCAATTTGATGTAGTTAAAATTATCCATTTTGCATTTCATTATGTTCTCTATTGCTTACTTGATCGCAAATTCTTCTGTTCTCCATAGATCTGACAGGTAAACTATTCCTCACTCACATAATTTGCTTATAGTATTACCCTTTATGCCTAAATCACATATGCATTTTGACCTTATTGTGGTATATGGTGTAAGATGTTGGTCTATGCCTACTTTCTGCCACACTGTTTTCCAGTTTTCCCAGCAGTTTTGTCAAATAGTCAGTTCTTATCCCAGAAGCCAGAGTCTTTTGTTTTATCAAACAGTAGATTACTATAGTCTTTGATTACTGTGTCTTATGTACCTAAACTATTCCACTGATCCACCACTCTATTTCTTAGCCAGTAGCAAGTAGTTTTGGTGGTTGACGCTTTATAATACAGTTTTAGATCTGGTACAGCTAGAGCACATTTCCTTGCATTTCTTTTCATTAATTCCCTTGATATTCCAAAACTTTTGTTCTTCCAGATGAATTTTGTTACTATTTTTTCTACCTCAATAAAATAATTTTGGTGGTCTGATTGGTATGGCACCAAATAAGTAAATTAATTTAGGTATATTTGTCATTTTTGTTATATTAGCTCAGCCTACTCACAAGTAACTGATATTTTTCCAATTAGTTAGATCTGACTTTATTTGTATGAATAGTGCTTTATAATTGTGTTCATATAGTTCTTGGGTTTGTCTTGGCAGGTAGACTATGAAATATAGTCTACAGCTACTTTAAATGAAATTTCTTTTGCTATCTCTTGCTGTTGGGCTTTGTTAATAATATATAGAAATGCAGATGATTTATGTGGGTTTATTTTATATCCTGCAACTTTGCTAACACTCTTTATCATTTCAAGTAGTTTTTTTTAGTTGATTCTTTAAGAGTCTCTAAGTGTACCATCATATCTTCTGCAAAGAGTGATAGCTTTGTTTCTTTATTGCCTATTCTAATTCATTCAATTTCTGTTTCTTTTCTTATTGCTAGAGCTAACATTTCTAGCACAATACTGAATAACAGTGGTAAGAATGGACATCCGTGTTTCACCCCGATCTTACTGGAAAGGCTTCTAGTTTATTCCCATTACACATAATGCTTGCTGATGGTTTTAGATAGATGCTACTGATAATTTTAAGAAAGATTCCATTTATTCCTATGCTTTCTAGCGTTTTTAATAGGAATGAGTGTTGTATTTTGTCAAAAGGTTTTTCTACATCTACTGAGATAATCATATGATTTCTGTTACTTTTGTTGTTGATATGGTCAATTATGCTGATAGTTTTCCTAAGATTGAATCAGCCCTGCATTTCTGGTATAAATCTCACCTGGTTATATTATATTATCTTTGTGATAAGTTGCAAAATCTCTTTGCTAATATTTTATTTAAAATTTTTTCATCTATATTCATCAAAGAAATTAATCCCTAATTTTTTTTTCTGGCACTTCCCAGTTTAGGTTATCAGTGCCATATTTATATTGCAAAAATAATTTGGCAGGACTCCTTCTTTGCCTATTTTCCCAAAATAGTTTATATAGTACTTGGGATTAATTGTTCTTTAAAAGTTTGGTAGAATTCACTTGCAAATCCATCTGGCCCTGGAGGGTTTTTCTTAGGGAGTTCATTGATGGCTTCTTCAATTTCTTTTTCTGAAATGGGATTAAGTATTTTATTTCCTCTTCTGTAAATATAGGCAATGCATATTTTTGTAAATATTCATCCATTTCACTAAAATTGTCAGATTTATTGGCATACAGTTGGGTAAAATAGCTCCTAATTATTGTTTTAATTTCTTCTTTGTTGGTGGTGAATTCACTCTTTTAATTTTTGATACTGGTAATTTGGTTTTCTTCTTTCTTTTAAATCAAATTAACAAAAGGTTTATCTATTTTATTGGTTTTTTTTCATAAAATCAGCTCTTAGTTTTATTAGTTCAATAGTTTTCTTAATTACAATTTTATTAATTTCTCCTTTGATTTTCAGAATTTCTAATTTGGTATTGAATTGGGGATTTTTTTTTCTTTTTGTAGCTTCTTTTGTTGCATGCCCAATTCAGTGATCTCCTCCTCTATTTTATTCATGTAAGAATTTGGAGATATAAAATTCCCCCTAAAATCTGCTTTGGCTGCATCCAATAAGTTTTGATATGTTGTCTCATTAGTGTCATTCTCTTGTATGAAGCTACTGATTCTTTCTATGATTTGTTGTTTGTCCTACCCATTCTTTAGGATCATTTTGTTTCCAATTACGTTTTACTCTATCTTTCCATGGCCCATTATTACAAGTAATTTTTATTGAATCATTGTATGAAAAGGATGCATTTAATTATTTCTGCCTTTCTACAGTGAATTGTAAGGTTTTTATGCCCCAATACAAGGTCAATTTTTGTGTAGGGACCATGATCTCACATTTCTTAACAGAAGGTATCATATGCCTACTACCAAAAGACAAAATCCTGAGTGACCCCTTCAAACTGAACGTATATTTATGCACTCTATGAAAATTATTCACTTTCTAAAAAATTTCTAAACATTACAGGGAGATAATATATTGTCTGAAGAGCAAAAAAGAAGGTGCCTGATATACTCAGGTTAAAAAAAAACAATTCATTATTTATGGTGTAATTATTGAACAAGGTACCTGCAAGTACCATAACATTTATATCTTCTTTACTGATTAGCACAGTGAGTTTGATTCAGTTCTACATTTATGGCTTATTCATATACTATGAATCTATAAAATATACTCAATTATAGAAAGAATGCTAGAACATTTAGTATCCACATAGAAAACTGTTCTCTCTTCAAAGAACATGACCAACACAATGATGACAAAAACAATACATATAAAATGGTGCATCTTTGAGGGAGACCATCTAAGCCTGTTGTAATTCTGCCTAACCTTAAATGCATTAGCATTTTTCTTAAAAAGAACTGAGTATAGCTTTCAAGATAAAAAGAGAGTTATACCAAAACATCCCCTTAAGCATTTGATGTACATGAATGACACCAGATTTTATGGCCCTAATGAAAAAAAAACAATGTCTTTGTCTCATGAAAATTTTCTCCAGTGATATCAAAATGTGATACCAATTCCTGACATGTGCCAAGGAAAAATAGAGACTAAACACCTGAATTCAGAAGGCAAATTAAGCCAATATAATGGATGAAGGTAATATTTACAAATACCTTGATCTTCTCCAAGTAACACATCAAACTTAAAGCTAACAAGGAGAAAACTGTGGTTGTTTATGTCAAGAGCCTTGGTGACAACCTGAAGTTAAAACTCACCAGGAAGAACACATTTAGAACAATTACCATTTATGCAATACCAATTTCAACGAACACTTTTGAAAACAAAAATGGAAAAGAGATTGTAAAAGTACCCAAACAAAAATCCACCCAATATTAATGCAACACAGGGCCATCATCTTAAGGTAACCATGGGAAAATTAAGAAGACCTTGTTAAAAAGAATGAAGAGGGTGACAGACTTTCTCGAAGCACAACAGATTCAAAATTACATAAGTCCTAAGAGAACAATCATACATCATTCACAGAGCAATGGTAAAACCCGATAATACCGCAAAACTCATTGTATTTGTCAAATGCAATTCAAAGTGGTTTACCTTCATATATCGTTAATAAAACCACTGAGACCCGAGAACAAAAACAAAAGGCCTTCTATGGGTAACATTCACATAAATTTAACCAACGATATTTTGACAAAGAAGCATTTAATAAATGGCTGAATGAAGAGAATACATAGAAAGAAGAGTTCATTATGCAATTTATACTAGGCCATTGCCAGCAAAAATTATAGAAAAATCCTCCTTAAGAAGCTATGATTAAGTGGTTAATGTAGATTAGATTATGCAAGGAAAGGTAGAAACTGTGAAATAAATCATTGCAGGCTGTTAACATTAGCAACTGATCAATTACCTGGCAAAACACAATGCTGTGGCTAAAGTTACATACCAGAAGCTATCTTTCATAGACTGTCAGACAGCAAATTGCCATACTACAAACGAAGATCTTAAAATGCCCTGGAGGACTCAAACAAGTAACTTTATTGAAAGAAGACCATTAACACAGACTGAATTATTGCCCACAATCACTCAGACATGGTAGTCCAATTTTTTTAAATTAAAAAACCTTAAGAGCAATGTTTTAGCAGATATTGCTATACCATATACTAATAACATCCAACTCTCATGTAAGGAAAAACTTTCAAAATACAGAAATCTAGCAGAGAAAATCAAAACCATATGGAAAGAGGATGAGGCATATATTTTCTTTGTTGTAATTTCTGCTCCTGGAGTTAAAATGAGGATACTTGCAGTGAGCCTACAGAGAAGGAGCATACACAAACTTCTGCTCAATTACAAAAAGTCTCATTTTGTCCACCTGTGTAATAATCCAGAGAATATTAAATAGAAAATAATAATAATATCTTGACTTAAGCCAGAATAATTTCTATCTGAATCCCATCAAAAGAAGTGAAAAGAAAGAAATGATAACATTAACAATATAGCGCATGAAATGTTGAAAAGTGCTTTTTCATACATTATCTTACTTGACCACAAATATGAACACAATCATGGTTATGGTTTCAACATGTTCTGATGCTTGAGAATGAGCCCATAAGTTCAAAGAAAGTTTTTCTGTCATATTAATTAAAGTAATATTGATTTTTTATCACAACTTTCAAAGCCCATCTCCTAAGGCACAGAGAGGCTATAAAAAAGTATCAGTAGAGGAACCACACACTAATGAATTTATAGATTCCTGAGGTTCAGAATATGCAAGATGGTCTGAACTAAATACAGAAGCCTGTCCCAATGTGTTTATACTTCAGTTTATGTAATTTTAGGACTTGAAATTAAAATGGTAATATCAAATTTTCTGTATTGTCATTATACTTTCCAAAGTAGTCCAGAAAAGTTTTTGTTATTATCAAAGCTACGTAAGTTTAAATTTTTTAAATTTTATTTTTATTTTTACCTCCAAATTCTCTCTTTCCATCCTACCTATCCCCTAACCATTGAGAAGGCAAGAAATATGATACCTGTTATATATATGAAGTCATAAAAACATTTCCACATTAGCCATGTTCATTAAAAAAGGCAAGGAAGGGTTATCCTTAATAAGTCCTCCCCCAAAAGAAACACTCCAGCCTTGAGCCCAAGGAACTGGACCTACGGGTCCCAATCCCAATCCATCCCCTACTTTCAGGGCCCATGACCCCACCTTTGGCTAATGGTGAATTGGCCCTATTACTTCAAACTTGGAATGCCCCCAGACAATAAAGAAGAGGAGGGGGAAACTACAATATTTTCTTTTGCACTAATCCTGCACCCCTAGGCAAGAGACCTGGCTCAGTCTGGGAGGGGGAACATTGATATCACTCCTCCACTTGGCCCCATTTCCTGGCCCCTTGGGTTTATGACCACTTCCTAGTCAAACCACTAGTGGGTACTGACCCCAGTCTATGGACCTCAAGATGCCCCTCCCTACCCTGACCATGCTGCGTGTACATGTATATTCTATATATATGTATATGTACTGCCATATTTGCCCTTTTGTGGTTGCTAGCATTAACTTATTGTCTAGGTCAGACCAGAGAACCTAGGGAAAGGGGGGTGGAGTGGGGGTTGAGGTGCCATAGAAGGGCTTCCACATAGCCAAAAGAGAACAGAAGGAAGTTTTTAAAAACGTCACTTTCAAGCCAAGAGTTGATTTAGAGTAAGTTTTTGGTGTCTGATGCTTCTAGGGAGGAAGTAAGAGTAGAAGGTTAGTAAGAGGAAGAGGCCAGCTACTGGAAGAGGGAAGAAGCCAGAGGGCTGGAGGTTACCCACTACCCCAAATTCACCAACTTCTATACCAACCTTCCCTGTCCTGCCATTGCTGCAGATACCTGTCTTAACAAACACCTCTACACACTCCAAGGTTTTGCCTTAAGTACCTTCCTGAGACCCCTTAGTCCTATCTGGCTTTTCCCTAGGAGTTAAGGGAACACTGGCTCCTTTTCCCCAAAGTAAACAGGAGATTGCTGGAATTGGGAAGAGAAATGAGCTCTTAATTCCTATGTTATGGAGTATATAACATTGGGGTAGGAGGGATGGCACCCCACCCTTAACTGGGAGGGAACGAAGGCTGGGGCCCATAGTTTTAAAATTCCCTATCCTTTGATTTCTTTTAAGACAGATTAAAAAAATACTAACCTACCCTCCCACCATCCTGCACTGCAGTGAGAGTCACCCCATTTCCTTGTGCCCCTCTGTCTGCACTGTGCATGGTTTTATTCTAACCCTGGAATAAATGTGATTGTACTGGAAAAAAGGCAAGAAAATATATGCTTCAATCTGCAATCTGAATCTGTCAGTTCTCTATCTAGAGGTAGATAACACTTTACAACTTCAGTCCTTTTAAGTTGTGGTGGATCACTGTATTGATCAGTGTTATTAAGTCTTTCACAGTTGAGTATCTTTATAATACTGCTGTTAATGTGGACATTGTTCTCTTGGTTCTGTTCACTTCACTTTGCATTAGTTCACTTACATCTTCCCAGGTTTTTCTGAAATTATTCCTTTCATCATTTCTTACAGCATTCTATCACATTCAAATATCATAACTTGTTTAGGCATTCTTCAATTAATAAGTGTACTCCAAGCTTCCAATTTTTTGCCACTTCAAAAAGAGATGCTATAAATATATATTGTACATATGGGCCCTTTTCCCCTTTCTCTGATCTTTTGGGGATTCAGATCTAGTAGTGGTATTGCTGGGTCAGGCTTTATAAACCCTTTGGTCCTAGTTTCAAATTGCTTTCCAGAATGGTTGGACTAGTTCACAGCTCCACAAATAGTGTACTAGTGTACCTATTGTCCCACATACCCTCCAGCATTTATGATTTTCCTTTTCTGTCATATTAGCCAATCTGATAGGTATGAAGTATTACCTTAGAGTTGCTTTGAATTTCTCTAAACATTAATGATTAAAAGCATTTGATGATAATAGTTTTGATTTCTTCCTCTGAAACCTGTTCATATCCCTTTACCATTTATCAATTGGGAAATGGCCCTTATTTTTTAAATTTGATTTTGGTTCTCTATACATTTGAGAAATGAGGCAATTATCAGAGACACATGCTGTCAAATTTTTCTTGTTTCCTGCTTTTTTCTAATATTGGTTCCATTGATTCTTTGGTGCAAAAACTTTTCAATTTAATGTAAGCAAAATCATATATTTTACCTCCTGTCAATCTCTCTATGTCTTGTTTGGTCATGAACTCTTCCTCTATCCATAGAACTGACAGTTAATTTATTCCATGCTCCCCTAATTTGCTTATGATTTTACCTATGATGTGTAAATCATGTACTCTTTTTCAGCTTGTCTTTGTATATACTGTGAGATGTTAGTCTATGCTTAGTTTCTGCCAGACAACATTCAAGTTTTCCCCTAAGTTTTTGTCAGATAGTGAGCTCTTGCTTCAATATCTGGAAACTTTGGTTTTGGTTATCAAATACTAGGCTGTGTTCTTTTTCTTCTGCATATTGTGCACATGACTTACTCCACTGATCAACTACTCTATTTCTAATCTAGTACCAAATTGCTTTGGTGATTACTGCTGTATAATATAGTTTGAGATCTGATACTGCTAGCTACCCTTCCTTCACATTTTTTTTTTTATCATTTACTATCTTAATAGTCTTGACCACTTGATATTCAAGATGAATTTTGTTCTTTTTTTTTCTAGATCTATAAAGTAATTCTTTCGTAATTTGACTGCTATGGCACTGAATACGTAAATTAAGTTAGGTAGTACCAACATTTTTATCATATTAGCTAGGCCTAGCAATGAGCAATTAATATTTCTCCAAATATTTAAATCTGTGTTTCTTTGTGTGAAGGGCATTTAGTAATTGTGTTTGTCTTGGCAGGTAGACACTCAAGTATTTTACACTCTCTGCAGTTATTTAAAATGGAATTTCTCTTTCTTTCTCTTGCTGCTGGGCTTTGTTGGTGATATATAGAAAAGCTAATGATTTGTGTGGGTTTATTTTATATCCTGCAATTTTGCTCAAATTGTTCGTTGTTTAGACTAGTTTTTTTAATTGACTCTCAAAGGTTCTCTAAACATATTATCTGCAAAAAGTGACAGTCTTGTTGACTATGCCTATTACTTCCATTTTTTTTGTCTTATTACTATAGTAGCATTTATAGTATAATATGAACAATAAAGGTAATAATGGACATACCTGCTTCACCCATGATCCTAATGAAAAGATTTCTATGTTGTATATATAACATTTAATGCATGCACTTAATTTTAAACAGATACTATGTACCAATATAAGACTAGCTCCTTTGAATCCTATGCTTTCTGGTGTTTTTAATATGAATGGAAGTTTTTCTGCATCTATTGATATAATCATACAATACATATATTATTTTTGTTACTGAAATGGTCAATTATTGTTATTATTATTTTTCTAATATTGAAAGAGCCATGCATTCCTGGTATAAATCCCATTTGGACATAGTGTACAATATTTGTGATATAGTGCTATAATCTCCTTGATGGTATTTTATTTAAAATTTCTCATCGATATTCACTAAGGAAATTGGCCTATAGTTTTTTTCTCTGTTTTTGCTCCTCCTGGTTTAGGTATCAAAACCGTATTTGTGTCACAGAAGGAACTTGGTAACACTCCTTTATCTATTTTTCACATAATTTACAGAATATAGGAATCAATTGTTATTCAAATGTCTAGTAGAATGTGCTTATAAATCTATCAGGTTCTAGGGTTCCCCCCCCAGGAAACTCATTTGTGGCTCATTCAATTTCTTTTTCTAAGATAGGGTTATTTAAGTACTCTATTTCCTCTTTTCTTAATCTGAACAATTTATATTTTTGTAAATACTCATCTATTTCATTTAGATTGTCAGTTCCATCAGAATATAAATGAGAAAGTAACTCCTAATAATTGTTTTAATTTCATTTTCATTGGTTGTACATTCAGTATTTTCATTTTTGACCCTGATAATTTGCTTTCCTTCTTCCTATTTCTAAATAAAATTAGCCAATAGTTTATCTCTTATTGTTTTTTTCATAAAATTTGCTTTTAATTTTACTTATTATTTTAATGGAATTTTTGCTTTTAATTTTTTTCCTCTCTCCTATGATTTTCAACATTTCTATTTTAGCGTTTAGTTAGGGATTTTTACTTTGTTCTTTCTCCAGATTTTTTAATTGTATGCCCACTTCATTGATTTGCTCCTTCTCTCTTTTATTAATATAAATGTTCAGAGATATAAATTTATTCCTAAATTCTGCTTTGGCTGTATCCCACAAATTTTGGTATGTTTTCTTATTATTGTTATTATTTTTAATGAAAACATTGTTTCTATGATTTGTTCTTTGATTTACTCATTCTTTGGGATTAGATTATTTAGCTTCCAATTAATTTTTAATCTATGCTTCCCAGGCCCTTTATTAAAGGTAACTTTTATTGCATTATGGTCCAGAAGGGTACATTTGATATTTCTGCTTTTCTTTATTTTTTAGGAAATTTTTATGCCCATATACGTGGTCAGTTTTTGTGAAGATGTCATGGACAGCTGGGGAAAAGGTATACTCCTTTCCATTCATATTTGATATTCTTCACAGGGCTATCATATATAACTTTTCTAAAATTCTATTAATCTCCTTAACTTCTTTCTTATTATATAGTTATATTTACTAGGTCTGAGAGTTATAAATTGAGGTCCCTAAGTAATATAGTTTTATTGTCTATTTCCTCCTAAAATTAATTAAACTTTTCCTCCAAGAATTTAGATTTTATGCCATTTGGTGCATATATGTTCAGTAATGATATTAATTCACTTTAGTACCTTTCAGCAAAATGTAGTTTTACTGATTATTGCTTTTAATTAAGTCTATTTTCGGTTTGTCTGAGATTATAATTGCTATTTATGCCTTTTTATTCCAGCTGAAGTATGATAGATTCTTCTCCAGCCCCTTATTTTAATGCTGTTTCTCTTTCTATTTGAAATGTGTTTCTTGCAAACAACATATTGTTGGATCCATTCTGCTATTGTCTTCCGTTTTATGGTTGAATTGATCCCATTCACATTAATGGTTATGATTAATAACTGCATATTTCCCTCCATCCTATTCTCTTCTATTTATCTTTCTCTCTTTTTTTACCCTGTCCCCTCCTCGAAAGTCTGTTTTGCTTCTAACCACTGCCTGCTTTAATCTGCCCTCCCTCTTATCACCTTTCCCCCTTCTCTTATCCCTTTGCCCTCCTATTTTCCTGTTGGGTAAGATGAATTTCCATACCAAACTGTGTTTACACACACACACACACACATACACACACACACACACACGTGTGTGTGTGTATATATATGTGTGTGTGTATATGTATGTATATATTTGGGTATTTTTTTCTTCCTTCTTTGAACCAGTTAGGATGAGAGTGAGGTTCAAGCATTTCCTATTCTCTCCTCTCACTTCCACCTCCTTATATAACTCTTTTAAATGAGATAATTTTCCTGATTCTTCTCCCTGTCCCCTTCTCCTAGTAGATTCTTTTTTTATCCAGCCTTACATTCTTCTTTTGAGATTATTCCAATATAACAGACTCACATCTATGCCATCTCTCTCAGCAGACTCTTTCTAACTATTCTAATGATGCTAAAATACTTGGGCGTTACACATCTTTCCCAATAGGAATATAAACAATTTATTCTTATTAAGTCTCTTATGATTTCCCACTCATGTTTACTTTTTTTATGCTTCTCTTGGGTTTTATGTTTAAATGTCAAATATTCTATTCAGTTCTGGCCTTTTCATCAGGAATACTTGAAAGTCCTCTATTTCATTAAATATATATTTTTTTCTCTGCAGGATTACATTCAGTTTTGATGTTGGTAATTCTTGGTTATAATCCTAGCTCCTTTGCCTTCACAAATATCATATTCTAAGCTCTCTACTCCTCAACAGTGGTAGGTGCTAGATCTTGTGTGATCCTAACTGTGCCTCTATGGTATCTAAATGGATTCTTTAGGGATCTCTTTTTGGAGGTGATTGGTGGATTCTTTCAATTTCTACTTTGTCCACTGGTTTAAAGATAGCTAAGCTGTTTTCCTTTATAATTTCTTAAATGTAATTTCTAAGCCATTTTTATCATGGCTTCCAATAATTCTTTAATTATTCCTCCTCAATTTATTTTCTAGGTCAGTTTTTCCTAGGAGATATTTTTTACCCATTCTTTTGACTCTGTTTTATGGTTTATTGATGTTTCGTGAAGTCATTATCTTCCACTTGACCAATTTTAATTTTTAGGAAGTTATTTTCTTCAGTGAATTTTTGTGCCTCTTTTTACCATTTGGCCAATTCTGATTCTTAAGGAATTATTTTCTTTAGTATTTTTATACCTCTTTTACCATTTGGACAATTCTAACATTTAAGGAATTATTTTCTTGAGTATTTTTGCTACTATTATCAAGCTGTTCTCTCTTCATAATTTTCAACCATTGCTATCCTTTCTTTTTCCAACATAATAATATATCTACATCTGTATCTATATTTATATCTCTCTATAAATAGTATCCTGCTAAGAACTTGGGTCAGTTCTATAACTGGCAGCTGCTCCCAGTGGATTGGAAACCTAGCCATACATTGGTCAGTTGCCCCCTGGTTATAATCCAAGGTGATTTATGAGATTTCAGTAAAAGACTTAGGTTTGGATTAGGCTAGGAATCTACTAACTTGCCTGAACAGTCATTTCTACTCAGGGCAAAAGGTGTTGCTCACCACAAATTATTATGAATTAGGGGTCTGTTGGTAAATTTTTAACAACCAGCTCTCAAAAAATGTAAGCATGGACCCCTTTAAGTTTAATTTGCACCATTGTTTTCTCTATCATTTTCTTAAGTCTGGAAAACCAACAAAACAGTAACTCAAACCAAGATGTATAGTATATGCTAATTTCTCAGGTGGAAATTCTCACACTGAAAATTTAACATTTGGCTCTTATAAGGGGACATCAGCAGCAGACAATCTGTGATTGATGGGAAACAGAGATGAAATACAGTTCTTTCACCCAGGGCAACTGACTTCCTGTGTAGTAGCATTTGAAAGGCATCAGGAAGGTCCCTTTGTCACAAATATATTATAAAGAACTGTCTGATGTCTAACTATTGTCTCTGGATTTCCTTTTTTTTGGTAAAATACAAATATATTCTAGAAGAGGTAAGAGGTTACCCATTATTAGTACCTTGTCTGAATTAAAAGACTTTCTACTCATGAAAACCTCTGAATGGGGAGGGACTACCCACAAATCCTCGAAGCACTAAAGTACTGAATTAGTTGACTAGTTTTGGCAACCTGTGTTATAGATAATTGAAGGAAGAGCAAGAAGAAATGAGAATTATTAAGAGGTAGATGGGATAGGATGGAAAAATAGCTTTGGATTATGGTATCACCATTCAGAGAAGAACCTGGGCAGACAAGAGGCACTTTAAGGATCCAGTGCACTCCAGTGGTAGAAGGTGGAAGGGAACTCTCTTCCCCTACCCCCTAAAAATATTGAAGGTTCCAAAGACAAACTTCTTTAATCACAGGTCATAAGACTTATACATCCAGTACAGATTAAGATTTCAAATCTGGCCTCAGACTCTTACTAGCCATGTGACCCGGGCAAGTCACTTTGTCCTATTTGCCTCAGTTTCCCTATCTGTAAGATGAGCTGGAGAAGGAAATGGCAAACTGCTCCAGTATCTTTGCCAAGGAAACCCCATCATGAAGAGTCATATGTGACTGAAAAGTCTGAACAACACCAACAAAAACAACAGATTAAGAAGTGGAAGTGAGCATGTCTCTCTGGCCATCTATCTGAAGAAAGACATTCCTTTAAAAAAATGACTAGAACTTAGGAAAAAAAAAAACTGAAGCACAAATACCAGAGTACACAGTGCTTTTGTACCATGAAGCCTTTTCATGAGATTCTCCTTTGCTCACTGGCACTTTCTCCATGTTGTGAAATGTTTGGTATTATAATTTTCCCAGGGTTATCTGTACATTTTCATTACTGGCTGGCTAAAAAGTGACTGTGCATGGGTTATACATTTCAATCACATTTTTACATATGAAAGATGAATACGGCCGATTACAAAGGACTCCATTTAAAGGAATGGAGGGGGTACCTCTTCTTACCAGGAAGCTGGATTTGAGGATAAGTACTGTGATAGACTATTTCCTGCAGAAGAGATCACCAAGTCATTCAGCCCAATAGAAGCAACACTTTTTGTAGTACATTGTCTCGCCTTCATTTATCTGTTCAATGAATAGGAAATCTATGGAAGTCACAGATATGCCAAGATATGCCACTTCTTTCCCATCAAATGCATTTTCCCCTACTGCCACAGTAGTAATGGGGAAAAAGAGTTCTAAACAACCAAAAATGTCACAGCCCACAGAAAGCTTAATTCATGCAGTGAAGTAGTGAAAGTCTTAGAAAAATGTTTCTCTGGGGTCTTTAAGTAAGAAATTGGGCATTTTAAAACTTTCTTCACAAATGAAGCTTTTAGCAAATTGACATCCTGAAATTCCCACTTCTACCTAGCTACCTCTATATGCTGGACTGGTTTCTGTTTATAAAAAATAAGAAAAAAAGAAAGAAATTAGGTGAGAATATATTTCTAACAGTACTAGGATGGGTAAGGCACTGCTAGTTTAATATTGAATCTTTCTGAAGAACCTTCTATTTCTTCTTTTTATGTCATTAACAGAACCCTTTGTGTAAATTTTCAAGTTTGCTTTCCACTTGAACCATCCACTTTATTCTTTGGGGAGCCATAGAGAGCTCATTCTCTAAGAGATATCTGAAGATAACCAAAAGAATGAAATAAGATGGAATGAATAAAAAATATGCACATAAAAACAATAAATGTGCTAACCTAAAAAGAACCTTTCAAGGAAAATAAGCAAGCAGTTCAAAGTATATGCAGTATGTTTTTGTGTTTTGCTAGACAATCCTGTGCATCTAAATTATATACGGCTTCATGTAGAGCAAGAGGTATGACACTAATAAGTCCTTTGAATTTAGAACCTCATTTATAGCCTATTCAAATTCAAGTGTGACCCATAACACAAAACTTGGATATAACATGAACTTGAAGACAACATCAAACAATTCAAACAACAAAGATTTATACATATTCCCTAGAATCTATGATACTTTAAATCAATTGCTATCTTTTGGGCCTAGTATGGCCATTTGCAGAGAGATAGCTTAAAGAACAGAATTAGTCCTGTTTTGCAGCAAATTATGGGAATATCTGGAGTCCTCTCTTCTCCATACCTGAGAGAAGAATTAATTTATCTTAACCAAATTTCATCATTCAGACAGAATCATGCAAGGCATTTTATTCTAGAGTTTTCAGTTCTGACCAATGGTAGTAAGGCGCCAACTCTATCACAGAAAATAAGTAGAGGTTAGCTTGTTCTAGCTGGTTTGGGGATTCTGCTCAAAGCACATGCAGTCTTCCTAGATCCAGGACATCAGCACTTTATACACCGTGTATTCTCAGTTTCAGGTATCTACAAAATGTAGAAAAGGTAGGTGTCAGGACAAGTGATCAAATTCTAGTCAAGTTTTTGGAATGAAGCACTCCCTGAGAGTGCTACTGGCACATGTCATCACAAGGCTAATTTCTCTGTCCAGTGGCCAAGTTCCTAGAAAGCTAGGGGTAAATGAGAACATTGCCAAAAGACTCACCGTATTAAAGACAGCGGGCAGCGAAAGGGCTCAGCAGTGTTACTTAAAGGGTGAATTATTTGGAGAAGGAAGAGTTTATTTTTGCAAGAATGATCATTCTCTAATTGGTTCTATAAATTTCAAGTCAAGTTTGCTTAAATCTAGATGTAGAGGTTTTCTATTTTTTAAAAAAACCCATTGAAAAACATGACAGTTTTTCCTATTAATTGAATTATTGCAAACCTGAATTGCATAAGTAGGTCAATGGTATAATCCTATGATGTCATGATTCTCATTTAGATTTCAAAGTAAAGGGGTCAGAAGAAGCAATTGCCATTTTTAATAGCTCCCCCCCTACAATGTGGCAAATGAGAGTGAGATTTCTTTCAGAGGATGTGCCTCGACAGAGCCATACCAACACTGTTTCATGGTTTGAATGGCAAAGGCCAGAATCAGTTCAGATTATTTTTTGCTTATTCTTATTTTGTTTGTTTGCTTGTCTGGTGAGTGGATCCATTTAAAGGTTGGAAATGTTTTAATCAATTTCCTTACCTCCCTAGGCACCACCAAGAGCAGGTGCTAAAGCATTCTATTTGTGCAGCCAGTAAGGCTGCTCTCTGGTGCCATACATGTCAATCACATGGTCCATGATCATAGCTAATCATTACTATAAAACTCTAGCTGTTTCCCCCACTGGTCAGGTGTTCAACTAGGAACTAATGCAGCCTCCTGCAAAGCCATCACCTGCACAATCCCTCCAGGACATCTGGCCCTCTGCATCTGTTTTGGGTTTTCTAAGTATTTGTAAATCTTTTCCATATGCTTGTTCTGTCTCTAATCTAGAGAGACTTGAATTACTTACTGACTGACTGGATTGCTTGAAGATTTCCCATATACAAACACTAATGAAAGTCTCATCAGGCCAAACTAGGAAAAAAACTAGTACACCAAACATTGCTGGGATTCTGATAGTGCAGCTCCTAATACTGGGCCAGATTTCAGACCCTGGGTTGAAGAGGCAAAAGTATCAGGTACAACTCTGCTACCAACCAGCTATTTAACTCTAAGGAGCTCTGGAGCTTCCCGACACCACTAAACAAAGATGTCCCTGACTCACTATGTCAAAATAGGATCAGTAGTAATTGCAGAAAGCCCTTTTTTCTACCAGAAAGGAGAAAGAATGCCAATTTGCTGCCAATTTCCCAGGAGTCTTCTTTAGTCCTCTCCTAATATCAGCACTAGTCCAGAGATTTAGGCTTCTTACTCACTCCCCGAAATGACTCATCTTTCTCAACCGAGATAAAAACTCATGAAACTTTACTGGCTTTTTACCCAGAAGACACGAGTTGTTTCCACCCTCTGGAATGGTCCTTTTTTGTTGTTTCTGTCTCTCTTCAATAAAACAGCCTTGCTAAATCTGATAATCTGAGCAAAATTTATGAATATTTATGAAAATATAATGTACCCAGATTACCAAATCAGGAAAAAGAATGCTTAAATAATCCCATCTTAGAAAAAGAAATTAAACAAGCCATTATGAACTCCATAAGAAAAAATTCCCAGTGCTAGTTAGGTTCACAAGTGAATTCTACCAAATAGGCAAAGAACAATTAATTACAATACTATATAAACTTTTTGGAAAAAAGAGGCAAAGAGGGAGTCCTACTAAACTCCTTTTATGACACAAAAAAGGTGCTGGTACCTAAACCAGAAAGAGCTAAAACAGAGAATTAAAATTATAGACCAGTTTCCCTAATGAATATCGATGCAAAATTTTTGAACAAAATACTAGCAAAGTGATTACAGCAATATATCACAAAGACTATACACCATGACTAGATGGGATTGATACCAGGAATTCAGGGTTGGTTCAATATTAGGAAAACTATCAACATGATTGACCATATCAATAACAAAACCAATAGAAATCATATGATTATCTCAATAGATGCTGAAAACATTTGACAAAATATAGCACCCATTGCTATTAAAAACAACAGAGAACATAGGAATAATGGGAGCATTCCTTAAAATGATAAGCAGTATCTATCTAAAATCACCAGCAAGTATTATATATAATGGGGATAAGGTAGAAGCCTTCCAAATAAGATCAGGGGTGAAGCAAAGATACCCATTATCTCTGCCATTACTCAATATGGTACTAGAAATGTTAGCAATAGCAATGGGAAGAAAAAGAAATAGAAGGAATTCGAATAGGCAATGAGGAAAGAAAACTATCACTTTTTGCAGATGATATACTTAGGGAACCCTAGAGAGTCAACTAAAAAACTACTGAAATAATTAACAACTTTAGCAAAGTTGCAGGATATAAGATAAACCCATATAAACCATCAGTATTTCCTTATATGACCAACAAAGCCCAGTGGCAAGAGACAGAAAGAGAAATTACTTTTAAAATAACTGTAAACAATATACGATATTTGAGAGTCGACCTGCCAAGACAAACCCAGGAATTATGTGAACACAATTACAAAACACTTTTCAAACAAATAAATTCAGATCTAATAACTGGAAAAATAACAATTAGTCATAGATAGGCCAAGTGAACATAATGAAAATGACACTTCTGTCTCAAATAATTTACTTATTCAGTGACATACCAATCAAGCTACCAAAAAATATTTGATAGAGCTAGAAAAAATAAGAACAAAATTCATCTGGAAGAACAAAAGGTTAAGAATATCAAGGGAGGGGGCAGAGCCAAGATGGCGGCTAGAAAACAGGGATTTGCTTAAGCTCTCCCCCAAATCCCTCCAAACACCTGTAAAAGTGGCTCTGAACAAATTCTAGAGCTACAGAACCCACAAAATAACAGAGGGAAGCAGGTCTTCAGTCCAGGATGGCCTGGATGGTCGCTGGGAAGGGTCTATTGCACTGTGCTGGGAGCTGAGCACAGCCCAGCCTGAGCCATACCAGGACAGACCAGTTGCTGAGTGGGTTAGCCAGAGCAGGACTTAGGGCTATGAATCACTGACCTATAGCAGTTACCAGACATCTCAACCCACAAAAGCCAAAGACCACAGAGGTCAGTGGGAAAACTGCTGGATGTGGGGGAGAGAAGTGCAGGTCTGGCCTCAGCCACAGGCACAGCGGAGGTGGCGAGGCAGCAGCAGGAAGTTCAGGCAGCTGCTTCTAGAGTTCCTGGCCAACCCGGTGGCAGGAATCAAGCAGCAGATCAGAGCGGGAGTGCAGGGAGCACTTTGCTGGCTCAGAAGTAGGGTTCTCTTGCTTTGCCCTGCTTGGATCTGGGTCGTGGTCCTGATTGGTGGTTCTTGGGGGAGGAAGAGCACTGGTGTGGCAGAGCTTGCAGTGCAGAAGTAGCTCTGACAACAGCAGTGCACGACTCCTGAAGCTTGGGACAAAGCACTCACCACTCTGAAGGCAGTCATACCCTACCAAAAAGCTCAAGGGTCAGGTAGTTGGCTGGGATCATGAACAGGCAGCACAAAAGGACTCAGACTATTGATTCTTTTTTGGTGATAAAGAAGATCAAAACATATAGCCAGAAGAAGTCAACAAAGAGCCCACATCAAAAGACTTTGAGAAAAATACCAAATGGTCCCAGGCCGTGGAAGAGCTCAAAAAGAATTTGGAAAAGCAAGTAAGAGAAGTAGAGCAAAAACTGGGAAGAGAAATGAGAGAGATGCAAGAAAACCATGAAAAACAAGTCAACGACTTGCTAAAGGAGACTCAAAAAATACTGAAGCAAATGACACCTTATAAAATACACTAACCCAAATGGCAAAAGAGCTCCAAAAAGCCAATAAGGAGAAGCATGCCTTGAAAGGCAGAATTAGCCAAATGGAAAAGGAGGTCCAAAAGACCACTGAAGTGAAGAAAACACTACCTTAAAAATTAAAATGGAGCAAGTAGAAGCTAATGACTTTATGAGAAATCAAGAAATTATAAAACAGAACCAAAAGAATGAAAAATGGAAGACAATGTGAAATATCTCATTGGAAAAACCACTAACATGGAGAATAGATCCCGGAGAGATAATTTAAAAAATTATTGGATTGCCTGAAGGACATGATAAAAAAAAAGCCTAGACATCTTTTGAGAAATCATCAATAAAAAATTCCCTGATATTCTAGAACTAGAAGGTAAAATAGAAATTAAAGAATCCACCAATCACCTCTTGAAAAAGATCCCCAAAAGAAAACTCCTAGTAATATTGTAGCCAAATTCCACAGTTCACAGGTCAAGGAGAAATATTGCAAGCAGCCAGAAAGAAACAATTTGGGTATTGTGGAAACACAATCAGGATAACACAAAATCTGGTAGCTTCTACATTAAGGGACTGAAGGGCTTGGATTATGATATTCCAGAGGTCAAAGGAACTAGAACTAAAACCAAGAATCACCTACCCAGCAAAACTAAGTATAATACTCCAGGGCAAAATATGGACTTTCAACAAAATAGAGGGCTTTCAAGCTTTCTCGATGAAAAGACCAGAGCTTAATAGAAAATTTGACTTTCAGATACAAGAGTCAAGAGAAGCATGAAAAGGTAAACAGGAAAGAGAAATCATAAGGGACTTACTAAATTTGAACTGTTTTGTTTATATTCTAACATGGAAAGATGATATTTGTAACTCATGAAACTTTTCTAAGTATTAGGATAGCTGAAGGTAATATACATATATGTATATCTATATGTATATATAGACAAAAGGCACTGGGTGAGTTGAATTTGAAGGGATGATATCTAAAAATAAATAAATAAACAAATAAATAAATACAATTAAGTGGTGAGAGAGGAATATATTAGGAGAAGGAGAAAGGGAGAGATAGAATGGGGTAAATTATCTTACATAAAAGTGACAAGAAAGAGCAGTTCCACTGGAAGGGAAGAGGGGGCAGGTGAAAGGGAATGAATGAATCTTGGTCACATCAGATTTGACTTGAGGAGGGAATAACACACACACTCAAGTGGGTATCTTACCCCACAGGAAATTAGGGGGAAGGGGATAAAAAGGGAGGATGATAGAAGGGAGGGCAGATGAGGGAGGAGATAATCAAAGGGAAACACTTTTGAAAAGAGACAGGATCAAGGGAGAAAATTGAATAAAGGGGGACAGGAGGGAAAAATAGTCTTTCACAACATGATTATTGTGGAAGTGTTTTGCATAATGATACATGTGTGACTTATGTTGAATTGCTTGCCTTCTTAGGGAGGGTGGGTGGGAAGGGAAGAGGGGAGAGAATTTGGCACTCAAAGTTTTAAAAGCAGATGCTCAAAAAAAGTTGTTTTTACATGCAACTGGGAAATAAGATATACAGGCAATGGGGTATAGAAATCTATCTTGCCCTACAAGAAAGTAAGTGGAAAGGGGATGGGGTGGAGGAGTGGGGTGACAGAAGGGAGGACAGACTGTGAAAGGGGCAATCAGAATATATGACATCTTGGGGTTAAGGGAGGGTAGAAATGGGGAGAAAATTTGTAACTCAAAATCTTGTGGAAATCGATGTTGAAAATTTAAAAATATTAAATAAATAATAAAACAATAACAAAAAAGAATATTAAGTGAATTAATGAAATAAATTACAAATGAAGGGAGGCCTAGCAATAACATATCTCAAACAATCTAACAAAGTAGTAATAATCATCGAAACTACCTGGTACTGGCTGAGAAATAGAGTGGTGGATTAGTGGAATAGATTAGGTACACAAGACACAATAGTCAATGACCAGAGTAACCTAGTGTTTGAAAAAGCCTTTGGAACAAGAACTCACTAATTGACAAAAACTTCTGGGAAAACTGGAAAACAACAGGATACAAACTAGGTATAGATCAACATTTCACATCCTATACCAAAATAAAGTCAAAATAGGTGCATGATTTAGACATAAAGGATGACACCATAAGCAAATTAGAAGAAGAAGAAATAGTATGTCATATCTATAAAGAAGGGAAGAGTTCATGACCTAACAAGAGATAGCATTACACAATGTTAACAAGATAATTTTGATTATATAAAATTTTTTTAAAAGTTTGTCCAAATAAAATCAATGCAACCAAGATTAGAGGGGAAGCAGAAAGCTGGGAAACAATCTTTACAGCAGGTGTCTCTGATAATGACATCATTTGTCAAATATAGAGAGGCCTGAGTCAAATTTATAAGAATACAAGCCATTCCCTAGTTGACAAATGGTCAAAGGATATGAACAGGCATTTTTCAGATGAAGAAATCAAAGCTATCTATAGTCAAATAAAGAAGAGCTCTAAATCACTTTTGATCAGAGAAATGGAAATTAACAACTCTGAGGTACCACCTCACACCTATCAGATTGGCTAATATGTCAAAAAAGGAAAATGATAAATGTTGGAGAGGATGTGGGAAAATTTGAACACTAATACACTGTTGGTGGAGTTGTGGATTGATCCAACCATTCCGCAGAACAATTTAGAAATATGCCAAAAGGCAACCAATCTGTGCGTACCCTTTGATCCAGCAACAGTACTACTAGGTCTGTATCTCAAAGAGTTTATAAAAAGGGGAAAAGGCCTAAGTGTGCAAAAATATTTATAGCATCCTTTTTCATGGTGGCAAAATATTGGAAATTGAAGGGTTGCCCATCAGTTGGGGAATGACTGAACAAGTATATGAAAGTGAATATTATTATTCCATAAGAAATGATGAGCAGGTAGATTTCAGAAAAAAAACTGGAAAGACTTGTACAAACTGATGCATAGTAAAATGAGCAGAACCATGAAAACATTGTACACTGTATCAGCAACATAGTGCAATGGTCAATTATCAATGATTTAGCTCTTCTCAGCAACACAATGATCTACGACAAGGACAAAGGACCCACAAAGGAATATGCTATCCACATCCAGATAAAGAAAGATTATGAATGCATATCAAACCACATTTTTCACTTACTTTATTCCTTTTCGTGTTTTTTTCCTTTTGATCTGTTTCTTCTTTCACAACTGTGACTAACATGGAAATATGTTTTACATGATAGCACATGTATAACCTATATCAAATTGCCTACCATTTTAGGAAGAGGGAAGGGGAAGGAGGGAGGGAGAAAAATTTGGAACTCAAAATCTTGTAAAAACTGAATGCTAAAAATTGTCTTGACATGTAATTGGGAAAATAAAATGCTATTAAAAAATAAAACAGGCTTGCTGTGTGCTCTGGGTCTCCTTGTATTGAACTACTAGAACACTGAACTTTGATAATCCTGTATTAAGACAGTAGCCTGGACAAGTCATTTCCAGCTACAAGATCCTTTCCTTTAATCTCTCCTTCACTCCTTCTAAACCTGTTTCTTGTCCTCACCAAGGCCTCCAGTCCTTGTACCCCTCCCTGGTCTCCTTGTGCATCACCTGTGCTCTGCCCAAACTTTCCTGCCATCATAGGCTTGACTCTGTGGTTGACAAATTCATCTATACATGATCCTTTGAATTTCTTACTCTGTTTCCATATCACTAATCAAGCCTTGCCAAGACATATCACTGGGTAGTTGCAACCATGTGCCTTCTCTCCTGGCTGGTCATGCAGTAATGCCACCTAGGTTCACACAGAGTTATGCTATCTCATGTCAACTAGTCCCTGACTGCTGCAAAGCAATCCTTTTACGCTTCCCTGATCAATTCTCCATCGTATTCTCCAAGGTAGCTCTGCCAAACCTTCTGCTCACTCTTCTCATCAAACCTGTCTCCTTCCCCCACCTTCTCAGCAAAGGACCTCATTTTGTACTTTCTCATCTTTCTCACCAAGTCCACATCTAAAGCTATTCATCATCATCCCTCTTTCTTTCCTTCTTTGCTCATGTCCCCTATGAAGAAGGGGCCTTCTCTTTTCACAGTCTAATCGATCTCCTTGTTCATATCCCTTCCAGTTCCCTTTGGAAGTTTATTCTCTCAGTCATTCCTTCTCCTTCAATCCCTCCATCTTCAGTCAGCACACTCTTGCCTAGTTCTTTCACTTCCACCACAAAAGGACCACTACCTTTTCCCATACTTAAGAAAACCTACAACCTTTATTTGACCCTGCCATTCCCCTAAGCTGTCATGTCATCTTTTCTCATTAGATCAATCAACAAGCATTCTTTAAGTATCTACTATGTGCTAAGCTCTATCTTGGGCACTGGAGACACAGAGGCAAAAGTGAAACATTTTCTGCCCTTACAGAGTTTTATAGTCTAGCTATAGGAAACAATGCATGGATAGATAGTTAGACACAAAATAGATAACTAGGTGATGTGAAGGCAGTTGCATTTTGGAGAATCAGGGAGGCTTCAAAGAAAATGTGGCATTTGAATTGAGCCTTGAAGTTCATAAGGAATTCTCAGAGATGCAGGTATACCTCTAGGATAAAATATAAACTCCTCAGCCTGGCATTTAAAGACTTCCACAAGCTGGCTCTTTTATATCCTTCTAATAACTCTATATAACTCTCCTTCCCATGATTTCTGATGCAGTCAGACTGGTTTGTAAGATGTCCCTGAGATACATTTTATATCCCACCTCTGTGCCTTTGCCTAAGCTGTACTCAATGTCTGAAAAACAATTCTTCTCCATCTCTGCCTTAAAGAAAACCACTAGCTTCCTTCAAATCATACCTCAGGTGTCACTTCCTATAAAAAGGCTTTGCTATTCTCCACAAATATTAGCATACCCCCTCCACTGAAATTACTTTGTGTATTTTTTATCACTTAGATACTTTTGTACAGGTTTCATTTCCTCCCTGCACACCCCCACCCCAACCCCCACAATAGAAACTAAGCTTCTTTTAGGCAAGGTGAGTTCCACTTTTGTCTTTGTATTTCCACTACTGAGCACAGTGACTAGAGCTGAGAAGGGGCATGATAAATATTTCTCAGATTGAATTTAATTTACCTTGTCTTTACCTCAATTTCTCTATCTGCTAAATGAGGAGGATGGGACAGATGATCTCTAAGTTTCCTTCCAGTTTTAAAGTTTACACACACACACACACACACACACACACACACACACACACACATCCAGGAGCATGACTTATACTCAACCATGGAACTTGGCTTCTCTGGAGACAGTTAGCAAGTTCTGCTTTCTGTTTCCATTCCACCCTCTGCCACTCTCAGTCTTCCCTCCTCCAGAGTTTTCCATCACTTCATTATCATGATCACTGTCATCTGGATTCATGTGCATTTGTTAATGTCCTGACAAGGGCATGGGATGCTTCTCATTCTGGGCTCTGTCCTTCTCGCAATGAAGGTTCATATTAAAAGAGATCTTAGATGTTTATCTGATGGTTGGTCTCCATAGAAGGGGCAGTGCCACAACACAGCACTGATTCACAGAAACTTTGTTGTCCCCTGCAACTTTTCCATTTTCCTCATCCATCATGGAAAGTGCAATGATTTACAAAGGAAAGAACTTAATAGATGCTCATGGAACTGAACTCAATCCCATCTTTGGGAAGCTGATTTTTTAATCTAATTTTTCTCCAGAGCTAGACTCTAAGCTCTTCATGGGCATGGACTGTGTTTTATATATTTTTTTTAATTTCAATCGTTCAATTGATTGCAAATAACAATGGAGATATCGATAATCACCATAATATTGGATGCTAGAGCAAAATGAAGTCTGTTATATTCTATATGAGCCCAGTTGTAATATGTTTCTTCCTCAAGAAGGTGCTTAATTCTGCTAAGATCGCTAAGTAAGGCTGCTACATTTCCAAGCATTTTCATGCATGGTAGAGCAAGCAGGCATGAAGAGTACAAAGTGACCATTAGTAACTTCTTCCCATTTTGAGGCCTTAGTAATTTACACTTAGGAGACTCTCTGTATGAATGTGACTGTCGGTGTTGGCCAATCCCATATAGAAATTTTTGCATTCTCCTTGGCCTGCCACACTTTGGGCCAAAGTCAATAAAGAGAAAGAGAAGGAGGCTTGAGGAAATCAGTCATTTAATCAACAGCCATTTATATGTTCAAGGAACTACGCTAAGTGCTAGGGATATAAAGGTAAGAAAGAAACAGTCTCTGCCATTAAGGAACATATATTCTGGAGGGGGGATGTAACAAGTACACCTCTAAATTCACACATACAAAATCAACACAAGGGAATTGAGGGGAGGCATGGTGAAGACAATGGAAACTAGGGGATCAGTAAAGGCATCAGACAGAAAGAGGAATTTAAGCTGACTTGTGCAGTATGTTAGGGATCCAAGACAAATGCAGAAGTGAGGAGGGAATGGGCAATGGTCAACACAAAAGCAGAAAGAAGGGAGATGGAATGTCATATGTAAAGAAAAGCAAGAAGGCCAGTTTGACTGGAGCAAAGAGTGAGTGATGGGGGATAATGCATCATAAGGCTAGAAAATTAAGTTGGAGCCAAGGTGTAGACATATTTAAAAGCCAGATAAAAATCAATCATAGAGCTAATAGGGAGCCACTACAACTTATTGAGCAGGGCTGGGACATGGTCAACCCTATGCTAGTTTTCACATTGGCAGGTGCGTGGGAGACTGATTGAAGAGAGGAGAGACATGAGCCACAGAAACCAATTACGAAGCTATTTCAAGAAATCAGGTGATAGGCGATGAAGGTCTGAACTAGGATGGTGGCTATGAGTTGAGGAAAGTAGCTCAATACGAGAAATACTATGGAGATAATATTGAAAAGACTTGGCAATTGATGGAATTGGGTTGAGGTTGAGGATGATTGAAGAGTCAAGGATGAAGGATGACTCCAAAGTTGCAAGCTTTTATGATAATAAGGATGATGATTTCTTTGACAGAAATGGGGAAGATCAGAGTCTCAAGGGCTTGATACTGGGAGAGGATAGGAGATAATTCTATTTCAGTCATATCAATTTTGAGATGCCTACAGGGCATCCTTTTGGAAATGTCCAATAGTCAGTTGGTGATGTGGGATTAGAGTTCCGGAGAGAGAATAAGGCAGGTAAATAGACTTCCTTTTCATCTGGGTAGATGATAAATCCATGAGGTCTGATGATTTCACCAAGAGTATAGAGAACAAAAGAGGTCCAAGGGCAGAGTCTTGGAGTATACAGAAAGGAGGCAGGGTATGGGTGACCATACCTCAAAGGAGATTAAGTAGAAACATTCAGATAGGCAGGATTATTGAGAGAGATGTCACAAAAATTCAGAGTGGACAGAGTATTCAGTGAGAGAAGGTGGTCAGCAAAGTCAAGGAAAATGGGGACTAAGAAAAGACCATCAAATTTGGCAATTAAGGGATCACTGGTACCTTCGGAAAGAGCAGTTTTAGTTGATTAATGAAGTCAGAAGCCAAATTACAAGAAACTGAAAAGCAAGTGAGAGAAGAGGAAGTGGAGCTAATGAATATAGACAGCTTTTTGTAGGAGATTGACTGTGGAAGGGAGGGGAAATATGGGTTATAGGGGATGATGGAATCAAGTGAAGGTATTTTTAGGAAGGAGAAGACCTAAGCATGTTCATGAATAAGAGGCAATGAGCCAATATATAGGGAGAGAGCAAAGATTAAAGACAAAGGGGATGATTCTGGGGGCAGTCTGCTAGAGGCAACAGAAGAGAAGAGAGTGAGATCAAGGGTATAAGTAGAGGGGATTAGCCTCAGTGAAGATGAGACCAGCTTCTTCAAGACAGACTAGCGTAAAGGAGGAGAGAATGAGCAGTGTTGAGTGTTTCTGAAATACAGAATAGGGAAGAATAGAAAGCTCAGGGAGAACAGCCTCTATAGGCTCAGTAAAGAATGTGGTGATGTCTTCTGCTGATCCGGTGGAGACTGAGGAGTGGTAGGGGAAACCTGAGAGGAGAAGGGAGTATGACAGAGAGGGGCAATGAAGGCAGGGAGGGAAGGAGGGAAGAAAGGAAGGAAAGGAGGGAGGCAGGGAGGGAGGGAGGAAGGAGAAAGTAAGCTTACATCATGCAATGTTTTCTTCTTAAGTTTCAACAACAAAGGTTCATGTTTTCCTTCACTTGTTAATTTCCTCAATATCTATAATTCCATAGTCTGCTGACAACATATGTACTACATGGAGAAATGATTCTTCAGTGTAAAAACCCTATAAACTGCCTTATCATCTCTCCTAATAGCATGACTTCATTGTATTTAAAGGGTTTGCAAAAGTTCAAAAGGGGATATTTCAAGGAATTTAATAATATAGGCCTCATCTTTTCTCTGCCCCTATTGTTTTACCAGCAAAAACCATAAAGTGGTGATACAATTACCTAAGAATTTTTGGGGGGAGCATGGTTCTGGACTTGTGACTTTATCAATGGGCAAAGCTCTGGGTAGGGGTGCTACCCCTACCAAAGCAGCTTGGAGTCCTAAACAGTTGCCTGAAGGAAGCATTGAAGGCTCACATGACACACACCCAGGCTCACAGAACGAAACTCTCTACCCCCTACTTGACACTGTTTCTCTGGAAACTCCTACCTGTCTGGATTAATCAAGGTAATACCTAATATGCTGTTGGTATTTCTAGAGACATACCCACTGCTGTGTTATTTGTCATGGCTGGGGTAAGGGGCAGTGCTGGTTAATGGGAGCTCAGTCCTTAGGTCCTGTACAATATGTTCTGCCTGCTATGATATTCACAGGGAGGCTAGGTAAACCTGCATCTGGAAATGTGGAATAGAGGGCTCCATTTCCTTCCCACTTTGGAAAATGTACAGGTATCTTATTTCCCATTGGTTCACTGAGTGCTGACAGAAAGCTTCTTGGTTGCTGAGCTAGACTTGACTGTGTGTAGAAAAAGCTCCAAGAGATGCCTGTGAGTGAGATAAGGAATGTCAGTAGCCTCCAAGTAGAGGAAACGTGGTAGTGGCCAAGCGGCAGTGGCCTGCTACCCACTGCCAAAGCTGCCTCATCTCCCTGCCCAGCTGCTGTTTGGCTGTGAGAACCAGATGCTTCTTTGTTTTTCCTGTTTCTGTTGCATTTTATTCTTTCCCTATCTTAATTGTAAGAGTATCAGGGACAGAATGGACCAAGTTGTGAAGTTTTGAGCTTCAAGAGGTCAAGAAGAACCAGAACATTAACCAGAACAGGTAGCTAGGGTAATTGAGGCCAGTGAGGAGCCATTTTGAAGGATCAACCTACATGACCAGAAGTGAATAAAGGCCCCTGAAAACCATCAAGCTCAGAAGCGAACTTGAGGGTAGGAAAGTTTGATAGCAACTACTCTTAAGTTTGGGCTTTTCCCAAAGATCAACAAGGAGATGAAGAAACACAGCCTTCTGGTTTAAGAGGCGCTTGAACAAGGAATTTTGCCATCCCTTCTTGGTAAATTTCCCTTTATAAAAGCTGGTGCTAATTGGTCATAAGTTATTAAGGAGATATTAACTGGCAATTTTTAATGGGGGAACATACCAGATAGCAGCTTGTGGGTGACAGTCCTGATCCCACCATCACCACTAATCCTGTAGGATTACTCCTAGAACCCTGAAAGGAGTGGATGAGCTCTGCCAGAGGAGTGGGGGCTGGGAGGATGAGCCCAGAGCCTACGCATTTTCAAGTGATTAAATATACTAATTCTTTTCAAAAGGCTTTAGGAGGTATACCTTAGATGAAAGGCAGGCAAGGACTTACTGTATCTGAGTTCAAAAGTTTATAGGCAGACCAAATTGAGAACCTAAATCACTTTGCAGTGACACCTTAATATTTTGGAAATTGCCTGTCTCGCTCCCAGAATGCTAGAAATCTGTGGAGGCTTCTCCCTAATGGTTTTGAAATTAGCTCTTTGGAGAACCAAAAACAAGGTGATTTTTGGACAACACTTTTGTTTGGGGAATTTGTTTTGCCCTTGGGTCAGACTGTGAAAGAGATAACTTCCCTACCCAATCCAAGTGTGATTGTATGGTTAGACGTTTCCCTCCTAATTTTGTTCAGAGAGTTAAACTGGTAGGTGTGAGGTACAGAACAGTGTTCGTAAAGAAATACAGGAGTATTTTTGGTCACCAATCAACTTAAACCATGTTTTAAAAAAAAGCAAGAAATAGCCATGGGTGTCAGCGGAGGAGCTTTCCTGAAACTGAATTCATACAATCACAGTATTTAATTTAATTCACCAAGCATATGTCAGGTACCTACTATGTGCAAGACATACTGCAAGGCTAGAGGGATAGAAGGAAAAACTATAACAGCGCCTGACTTCAAGGATCTTACATTCTACTGGAGGTGGGGCTAAAATGTGTACACAGATCACAGTACATACAAAGAACATGCATGTACATTGCAAAAAAGTTAATTATGTTAGCATGACAGAAAAAGGAGAGCTAACATACAGGCAGCACTTTAAAGCTCTAATCTTTGCATTATCTTAACTGATCCATATAATGTTCCTGCAGGATGGTACTTTAGATGCTATTATCCATATTTCACATATGAGAAATTATAAAGCTCAGCTAGGTTAAGCACTTTGCACATGGTCAGAGAACTAGTGTCTCTGGCAAGATATTAATTCAGCTATCTCCAGCAGCCTTTCTCTGAGACCACATATACACTGTCTGCTCCCAACTAGCCCCTCTCTTGTAACCTGGACCTGATTCAAGCTAGTCTGTTGTATCTGATTACGATTACAATAAAATGTGACATCTGTAGCCCATTTAACAGTTAACAAAGGGAACTTTACTTAATCATAGTATGGAAAGCATATTTAACATTGATTCTATTCATCACAGCTTATCAGCCTCTGGCTTGACCATTCTGCTAAGTGTGTATTTTATTAATACACATACATAAGTAGGAATGCATGTGTATTTACATATACATATCTCACATACGTATGTGTATATGTGTGTGTGTGTGTATATTCACATATGCGTATTTCATGTACATATACATGTGTATTTATATATACTAAATTTAGCTTCCTATTTAAAATATTTCTTTTATCCTCATCTCTTCATTCACACCAATGAGATCAGGAGCTCCTTATTTTTCTCCTTTGGATTTCGACAACTTTCTCATTGGTTACCCTCCTACTAGTTTTCCTTCTCTCCAATTTATTCTCTGGAGCATCAAAGAATTTAAGAATTGGAAGAGACCTCAGTGATCATTTTTTAGCCCAGTAATATCAAACTCAAATAAAGATGGATCACTAAACCTTACATAAGGAGCCACATACTGACTTCAAAAAACCACATAAGCAAATTATCTATGTTTCATTGTATCTTGTTTATTTTCTTAAATATTTCCCAATTACGCCCTAATCTAGTTCTCCTGCAATGCGCATGTATGTGTTCAGGAGGGTATGGTGGGGAGTAAGGGGTTGCAGCCTTGTGCACTCCTGGCCTAACACCTCTAATGTAGCCCATCTCACACCTGAAGAATTCCTTTCATGACATTGTCAACAAGTATTCCAGCCCATGCTGAAAGCTCTCCAGTCAGGGGGAATCCACTGTATTCTAAGTTGGCTCTTTCTACTTTGATGAAGCTCTAATTGTTAGGACATTTTTCCCAACAGCAAACCTAAATTTTCCCTTTTCCTATTTCAACCCATTACTCTTATTCTGCCTTCTGGAGATAAACAGAACAAGTTGGATCCCGTCTCCGCGTGACAGCTCTCTGAAGACAGCTATCATTGGTCCCCTGAGTCTTCTCTTCAGGCTCAACATTCCTAGTTCCTTCTGCCAATCCTCTCTTCTGGTTGCCTTTCTTTTTTTCTTATTTTATTTATTTTTTAAAAACATATTTCCACATTAGTCATGTTGTGAAAGAAGAATCAGAAGAAAAGGGAAAACCATGAAAAGAAAAAAAAAACAAAAAAAGAGAGAGAGAAAATAGCATACTTTCATCTGCATTCAGATTCCATAGTGCTTTCTCTGGATATGGACCACATTTTCCATCATTAGTCTTTTGGAATTGTTTTAGTTACTTGTGTTACTGAGAAGAGCTAAGTCTATCAAAACTGGTCATCACACAATGTTGCTGTTACTATGTACAATGTTCTCCTGGTTCTGCTCACTTTACTCAGCATCAGTTCATGTAAGTCTTTCCAGGTTTTTCTGAAATTTATCTGCTCATCATTTCTTATAGCACAATAGTATTCTACTACATTTATATACCACAACTTGTTCAGCCATTCTCCAGTTGTTGGGCATCCCCTCAATTTCCAATATTTTGCCATCATGAAAAGGAATGCTATAAATATTTTTGCACATGTAGGCCCCTTTTCCTTTTTTATGACCTCTTTGGGATACAGACTTAGCAGTGGTATTGCTGGATCAAAAGGTATGCACAGTTTGATTTCCTTTTGGGCATAGTTCCAAATTGCTCTCCAGATGATTGGATCAGTTCATAACTTGAACAGCAATGCATTAATGTTTCAATTTTCCCACATTTTCTCCAACATTTATCATTTTCCTTTTTTGCCATATTAGCCAATCTGATAGGTATGAGGTAGTACCTCAAAGTTGTTTTAATTTCCATTTCTCTAATCAATAGTGAATTAGAGCATTTTTTCATATGACTATAGATAGCTTTTCTTTCTTTATCTGAAAACTGCCTGTTCATATCCTTTGACCATTTACCAACTGAGGAATGGCTTGTATTCTTATAAATTTGACTTAGTCCTCTATATATTTTAGAAATGAGGCCTTTATCAGAGATACTAGTCATGAAAATTGTTTCCCAGCTTCCCGCTTCCCTTCTAATCTTGGCTGCATTGGCTTTGCTTGTGCAAAACCTTTTTAATTTAATGTAATCAAAATTATCCATTTCGCATTTCATAATGTTCTCTATTTCTTGTTTGATCATAAATAGTTCTGCCCTCCATATATCTGACAGGTAAACTATTTCTTGTGCTCATATTTTGCTCATATTATCATCTGGTTGCCTCTCTTCTCTGGAAACTAGACTGCTGATCAAAGTCCTTCTGAACACAGACCTCCTTTTTGCTAACATTCATGGACTTTTGGTTTATCAGCAATTCTGAAATGGGCAGAGGTCAGAGCCATGAATTTGAATAAACTACTCCTAAGGCAGTATGAGCCTAGGTGTAATTGAGGGAGGAGCATTTTGAAGGTGCCTTTAAATGCAGATACAAAATGGATTCCTGCTTTGGACTAGGGGAACTCCTAAGATATCTTCTGATTTTAGGATGCTAGGAAGTACTTGATTCAATACTGACAGGTTTTTGTCCTGTCCTTATAAAAAGAATTCTGAAATTTTGTCACAAAAACAGTAAAAAAAAATCTCTCTGTTGTAAGGGGTACAAACCTCTGAAATAGTATGGAATCATTTTTAAAGGAGTCTGTTTATTAGCAATACTAAGTGTGAACAAAATGAGTAAAAAAAGAGGATATTAGAGTAACATCTCAATGAAAGGGAAAAAATGGAAAAAAAAAAGTATAAATAGGTAACACAAGGAAAATATACCTTTGATCAGAAGGAGATATATATTTTTTCTTTTAAATGCTATCTCAATGAGGTCATGTTCACATCCACATGGGATCTATTCAGACAGACTAGCAGTGAAGTGAGCTGAGCAAACCAGAGACAAGATGGGGTAGGAGCAAGTGAAGTGGTAAACTTTGCAGCTAAAAAGGAAAGCTTAGAGAAAGAGGCTGATTTTTTCCCCTTCTAACCAGCAAGAAGCAGAGAGAAGATCCCCTAAGGGAAATAAATTAAAGCTGGCAGTTGAGGGATAAGGTTTTAATGTGGAATAAGCTTCAGCCCAGTGGACAAGCTGCCCTGGGGGAGAAGGGAAGAGGTTTCGAGACTAAATTAAGACTGGTCAGTGTAAGGAGGAAAGAAAGGACAAAATTTAACCCCTCTAGGCCTCAGTTTCTGCATCTATAAAATGAAAAGAATGGATTAGATCAGGGGTGGGGGAAGCTGCAGCCTCCAGGCCACAATGTGGCCTTCTAGGTCCTCAAGTGCTGCCATTTGACCAAATCCAAACTTCACAGAAGAAATCCAGGGGATTTATGCAGCACCTACTATGTGCCAGGCACTAAGCTAAGGACTTTTTACAAATCTTATCTCATTTGATCCTCACAGCAACCCCGGGAGGTAGGTGCTTTTATTATACCCATTTAACAGACGAAGAAAGTGAAGCAAACAGTGTCTAAGTGACTTACCCAGGGTCACACACAGCTAGTATGAGATTGAGGCTAGATTTGAATTTGGGTCTTAGTAACTCCAGGCCCAGAACTCTATCCACTATATCACTAGCTGCCAGCAGGGGGAATAGGGGTATTGGTGGGGAATGAAGGTCTTTCTGTTAAACCAGCCAAAATTGTATCAATTGTCCTATATGACATGGTCATGTATGCCACAGGGGCTGCCTCCTTGATCATGTTGACTCCTGAAATAAATTAAACTCTTATGTAGAGGAAATGGTGTCTTTAATCTAGATAAAAAGGGTCATGAGGGGTAGAGCCAAGATGGTGGAGTAGAAGCAGGGACCTGATTGAACTCTGCCCTCAAATTCCTTGAAATACCTGTAAAAAATGACCCTAAACAAATTCTAGCCACAAAATGACAGAGTAAAGCAGATTTCCAGCCAAGACAATCTGAAAGGCCAATAGGAAGGGTCTATTGCACCAGGCTCAGAGCAGAGCACAGCTCAGGATGGGCTGCTCCGGTGAAGAGGAGTGGAACAGGCCTCAGAGCACTGAATCACTGGCAGCTGTGGTGGTTTCCAGTCTTCTCAACCCACAAATGCCAGAGAGCTTCAAAGGTCAGTGGAAAAGGTCTCTCACCTGGGTGAGAAGGGAGCATGGTCAGGCCCAGCTTCAGCCCCAGGGCAGTGGCAGCCACTGTCACATTGGTGGCTGTTCCTGGTACTCTTAGCATATGGACAGTGGGGGAATCAAGCAGTTGATCTGGGTCCCAGTCCTGGTTGGTGGTCCTGGGGCGAGGAGGAGAGCTGGCATGGAGGAGCTTATGGCGACTGTGAAGAAGTAGTCCTCCTCGAAGTGCCAAGGCAGAAAGGAGTGCTTGTGGTTGCTCACAGGCCAGGAGAGGAGTGGATACCTCTCCATTTATTATACCACTTTGGAGGAACTGAAAATTTACAGGTCCCTAGAAATATTTCTGAGGTCAGCTGCACAAAACCCCTGAAGTTTGGGGCAATATATCCTCCACTTAACAAAGAGCTCAGGAGTCAACTGTCTGGGAAAATGAGCATGGGGTGGGGGAAGACTATAGAATGTTACTTTCTTGGTGAAAAGTTATTTTCTTATATCCTTAGTGACTAGGAGGAAGATCAAAGCATGCACCCACAGAAAAACAACAACATCAAGGCTCCTACATCAAAAGCCTCCAAGAAAAATGTGAAATGGTCTCAGGCCATGGAAGAGCTCAGAAAGGATTTTGAAAATCAAGTAAGAGAAGTAGAGGAAAAATTGGGTAGAAAATGAGAGTGATGCAAGAAAATCATGAAAAAGAAGTCAACTACTTGCTAACGGAGACCCAAAAAATGATGAAGAAAATAACACCTTTAAAAAATAAACTAACCTAAATGGCAAAAGAGGTCCAAAAAGTCAATGAGGAGAAGAATGCCTTAAAAAGCAGAATTGACCAAATGGGAAAGGAAGTCCAAAAGCTCATTGAAGAAAATAATCCTTAAAAATTAGAATGATGCAAATGGAAGCTAATGACTTTATAAGAAATCAAGAAATTATAAAACAAAACCAAAAGAATGAAAAAATAGAGAACGATGTGAAATATTTCATTGGAAAAACAACTGACCTGGAAAACAGGTCCAGGAGAGAGAATTTAACAACTATCAGACTACCTGGAAGCCATGATCAGAAAAAGAGCCTAGATATCATCTTTCAAGAAACTATCAAGGAAAACTTCCCTGGCATTCTAGAACCAGAGGGTAAAATAGAAATAGAAAGAATCTACTGATCACTTCCTGAAAGAGATCCCAAAAGGAAAACTCCTAGGAATATTGTAGCCAAATTCCAGAGTTCTCAGGTCAAGGAGAAAATATTACAAGCCAAAAGAAAGAAACAATTCGAGTATTGTGGAAACACCATGAGGATAACACAGGATTTAGCAGCTTCTAAGGGATCAGAGGGCTTGGAATATGATATTCCAGAGGTCAAAAGAGGCAGGATTAAAACCAAGAATCACCTACCCAGCAAAACTGAATGTAATATTTCAGGGGGAAAAATGGAATTTCAATGAAATAGAGGACTTCCAAGCATTCTTGTTGAAAAGACCAGAGCGGAATAGAAAATATGACTTTCAAATACAAGAATCAAGACAAACATGAAAAGGTAAACAGGAAAGAGAAATCATAACTAACTTATTAAAGTTGAACTGTTTACATTTCTACATGGAAAGATGATATTTGTAACTTAAGAAAACTTTCTCAGTATTAGGGTATTTAGAGGGAATATATCTATCTACATGTATGTATGTGTATATGTGTATGTATATGTATGTATGTTTGTATATATATATATATATATATATATGTATGCATATGTGTATGTATGTATGTGTATGTGTATAAACAGAGGGCCCAGGGTGAGTTGAATATGAAGGGATGATATCTAAAAAATTAAATTAAGTGTTGAGAGGAATGTACTAGGAGAAAGAGAAAGGGAGAGGCTGAATGTAGTAAATCATCTCACATAAAAGAGGCAAGAAAGAGCTTTTACAATGTTTTTACAACAATCATATTTGGCTTAAGGAAGGAATAGCATACACACTCAATGGGGTATGGAAATCTATCTTACCCTATAAGAAAGCAGGGGGGAAGGGGATAAGAGGGGGGGATAATAGAAGAGATGGCAGATTGGCAGAAAGGGTAATCAGAAACAAGCACTTTTGTGGAGGGACAGGTCAAAGGGGAATATAGAATAAATGGAGAGGGAGAGAGGATAGAGGGTAATATGGTAAGTCTTTCACAACATGGCTGTTATGGAAGTGTTTTGCATGATTACACATGTATAACCTATATGGAATCGCTTACTTTCTCAATGAGGGTGGGTGGGGAATAAGGGAGGGAGAAATTGTGGAACTCAAAGCTTTAAAAATGAATATTAAAAATTGTTTTTACATGCAACTGGGAAATAAGATATACAGACAATCAGGTATATAAATCTATCTAGCTCTACAGGAAAATAGAAGGGAAGGGGATAAGGGGGGGGGTTGTAAATACAAGGGAATGCAGATTGGAGGAAGGAGTAGTCAGAATGCATGTTGTCCTGGGGGTGGGGGGAGGGGAGAGATCAGGAGAAAATTTAGATTTCAAAAACTTGTGGAAGTGAATGTTGAAACCTAAAAATAAATAAATTTAAATATCTTCAAAAAAAAAAGAGGGTCATGAGCCTGGGGCACTGCCATATGTGTCCACAGAGAAAACTTTCAGAAAGGTTTTTATACGTTCTGGGAGAGAAGGCAAGGGCACTTAAGTCATTTTCTGTAGACAGGACTAGCTCAAGTTAGTTTTTGTTTGCAGGGTAAACAGAAAGATTTCTGGGTGGAGGCCCAGGCCCAACTTTGTTGAGAGCAAAGATCTAGAATGCAATTACATTCCTAGGATTATCTGGGGCTTCTTTTTAAGCTACTGTCAGAATGGCCTTTTGACAGAGACAGGAATATTACATTTGATATTAACAATATTAAAATTAATTTTCTTGTCAATCACAGCTCTGTGTAAGAGCTTCTCCATTCTGTCTTCAACTGCTGCTTGAAGGTGGTTAGGTATTACTTGGAAATAATATCAGCACTTTCAGCTTAACCAAATTCCATCAAACACTCTAAAAGATTTCAATATTGTCATCTCTGAACACTGTCTTTTCACTGGATATATTACACATCAATGGCTGGTCCCCTGAGGCTTCCCAACAGTCATCCATGTTTATCCCACCCTTCTATCACATTAGCAGCATGTTCCAGCCAGGACCCAAAGGATTACTCATCTGGCGGGCTAAGTTTCTCCCTGCAAAGGGAGTGTAATTTTTCATACTAAGTCCCTTGTACTAAGGTTACTAGATTCCACTATGTCTTGAGAGATCCCAGCTAATCTGGCCTTTTCTCCAAGGTCAGTTCTGACAATCTGTTGCCAGACAATCTCTCATTGACTAACAATGCTATGTAAGGTCTTGTCATCCTATGTGAGAGGCCTAGTAACCAGTTTCTAATGGCTTTCTGAAGCTCTTACTTTACCAGAAATTTCAGAAGGGCACATATTTTTTTTGTTAATTTACAAAAACAAATCTAGAGTTTTGTCCTTTTCTTCATGTCATTTAACAAATACTTCACACGTGAAGTACCTATAGCATCCTACAGAATTCTTTCCATGTCCTTGTGATTTAATTTCTCAAGTACTCCCTAAACCAGGAGTCCTCTGGGTGCAGGCTGGAGGTGTATTGTCAGGTACCAGTATTCTAAGGTATGCAACATTCCGACTACTCATATCAGTTCCTATTCTAATACTGAATGCAGTAATATAATAGATACCAATACTTAAGTACTAAAGCACTGAAAAAGCATATCAAAGAAACTGGTCTGACTTGTCAAGGAAACACACTGAAAAAAATGACTGTCTCACCACAGTTTGGAAATGAAACAACATAAAAGGATAATTTTTGTCCAGTAGATAGCTGCAACTCTAGGGCTTCCAGAATGGAGAGTAATGGATGGTGAATCTCTCCAACAGGTCCCAAATACTCAGAGGACTCAAAGATAACCCAGACGGACCCCTACAATATAGCATCCTGCCTCATCAGCATTCTCAGGATTCAGGTTGAGTCCCTATAGCACAACTCTGCTCCTAGATTCAAGGTTATTCTGTGGGTCCAAAGTCCCAAAAATAAAGCTCACAAGGCCTTACCAGTCCATTTAGCTTTAATAATCAGTAGACAAAATTAGAGCAAAGCAAAAGCATTGAGATGATACAGGAGAATAATAGTTAAGAAGGGTCAACCCATAAAGCTAAGGTGCAGTCTCCCACAAATAAAAAAGCATTGGCAAGAAGATTCAAGCCAAGTAGAGTCCACAAGTAAGGAGGCACACATATAGCAAACAAATATGGCCCAGATGAGTCATGCCTCTGGTACCTCAGGACCCCAATAGTCTCTATTTGCTCGTGGTGTTCTCATACTACTTTCCCCTGGGTCTTGTGTCTCTACTTGGTGGGATTTCCATTCTTCTGATCTAGACACATTATTTATATGAAAGCAGCCTTTAATATGATCTTTCACATTAGATTTTGTAGTCAAGCATTACTGTTGGCCCACACTGAATCAATTAAACCCCTCCGGTCTTTTTCACATGAGCCGTCATTAATCCATTGCCCCTCATTTTCTACTCATGAATTTGTGATTTTGAAAGTAAATTCAGGGGCATTTTAAGTTTCACCTTGTTAGTTTGGGCTCATCATTCCTGCCTGTCAAAATCTTTGTGAATCATGATTCTGTCAACCAGTTTATTAGTTATCCCTCCCAGCTTTGTACCATCCACAAATTTGATAAACATGCCTGCCATGTCTTTCATCCAAGTCATTGATAAAAATGTTGGACATGACAGAGCCCTGTAGCATGCTAGTAGAGAGCACCCCTCCAGGTTGACATCAGTCCATTAATCAATAGTCTCTTTCAGCATGCTATTCACTATGGAGTCACATATTAGGATCATTATCCCCCAGTGCCCATTTCTCCATATTGTCTACAAGGCTATTCTAAGAGACTTTGTCAGATGGTTTGTTGAAATTAAGATACACCATATCTATGACATTCCTCTTCCTTATTAATCTAGCAGGATCATAGCATCATATAGACAAGCAAGAAGAGAACTTAATATGCTATCATTATGATAATTATTACTTTGGTCAAGACTTATGATTTTGTGAGTGTTAAAACTACCTCCATGGTTCACATGTGTCAAGTAGTACAGTTCACAGGGTTCACCAAACAGCAGTCATGGTACTAGGTCCAGGAACCAGAATGAAAAAACCGGGCATCCAGAAGAAACCGACGTCATTAAACTCTCTGCCCTAGCTCCTTCTCAAGTGGAAAGTGACAAAACTGATTTTAGGAGATGTCTGTGGTCCAAGACAATTGCTGATAGCTGTTCCAAGGAACAGATTACAGAAATCAGAATAAGAAATTCACAGGTAATGGAAACAAAGGCGGTAAACTGAATCAGGGTCGAGATAGATCTTCGTTTCACAATAGCAGAGTAGATTTTCTGCGCAAAAGGCATGTTTATAATTATTTTAGGGGCAGCTAGGTGGTCCTGCAGTGGATAGAACACTGCCTTTGGAATGAGGAATAACTCCAAATCTGACCTTGGAAACTTACAAGCTATGTGACCCTGGGCAAGTCACTTTACCCTGTTTGCCTCAGTTTCCTCAAGTGTAAAATGAGCTGGAGAAGGAAATGACTAATCACTAGTATCTTTGCCAAGAAAACCCCAAATGGGGTCACAGAGATTCTGACACAACTGAAAAGACCGAACCACCACAACGATAATTATTTCTCATCTTTCTTATTTCATCTTGTCTTTGTATTAGTGAAAAACAACTTGGGAACCTAGAAGCATGCATGACTGGGATAAATTAAATATTGCTAAAGAAATATTATTAACCAGATACTCATTCTTTTACTCTTGCATTTTCTTTGCTATTTATAGAAAGTAAATTCATTACTTATTTTCATTTTGAAATAATTTATAAACTAATTATTTTCATTTTGTAAATAAAAAAAGCCTTTTAGGATCATGTAAAATATTAAAAATATGCTGATTCTTTAAGTCTGGGATATAAGTGTTTTAAAGGATGCATGAAAGAATGTGTCTAATTATCAACAGCTGTATGGTCACTTCCCAGATGATGAGAATCATCTATGATGATTCAAAACTAACAGAGCTATTACCCCACTGAAGTCACTGTCCATACTTCCAGACCACTGCCTTCTTAAAGCAAAGATCAAAATTCATAAAAGCTAGAAGAAAGCCTTAAAACAAAGAGAAAAGGGTTGGAATAAAATTAAAACAACTCCAATCTGACCTGTTTAAATGAGTTACTTAAGCAAAAAAAAAAGAAATAGATGGCGGTAAAGATGTCTGCACAAATTATAATAATTGCACACCAAAATATATCTGATGGAAAGCAGTGGCTATAACAAGAAGAAAGAGCTTAAAATGGCCTTAGGATCTATATATCCACACTTAATTGTAGCCTTCTTGGGGGTTGGGGGGGGGGGAGGAAGTAGAAAAAAAAGAACAAAGTAAAAAGTGCACAGCAGAGAACAAAAGCAAACTTACAAAGAAGCAAAGAAAAGATTTTCAATTTTCAACACAATGTGAAATATTTATCATACAGGCTTTCTTGAAATGGAAATTTATTGCTATATACTTTCAATTGTCTCTTACGTTCTGCTGTGCACATTTTTTCTTTTTTATTTTGTATTTAAGTTCATAATGTTTCTTTTTCTTTTCTCTATTTTATTTAGTTTTAGTATTTAAGTCTAAAATAAAACAAAAGAGGCCTTAGGCAAAAATTGCTTGATCTACTTGCCAAGTGAAAGGATATCATAGCCACAGTTAATACCAGCTTAGTATGTAACTCATTTGTAAAAAAAAAGCATATGTAGAAGGTTAGTAGAAATTTATGAAGTCTTTCTGATAAAAAAGAAGCAGTGGCAGGAAAAAAAGTTTTAAAAAGTTTGGCAAGAAGCATGACTATGCAGTTTTCCTGAGGATATTTAATGATGAAACTAGGAGAACAACAGAGAAAAGATGGAAAAGATCTGCAATGATTTTTATTTAAAAAGATAAAATTCTTTTTACCATGAAAGACAATAGCATCAACATACGTGAACTCCAACATCAGAGCTGCAGATGTGCTTGTGAAAGAAGTGGTAATTGTACTGAAGAAAAAATGGATGAGAGAAATAGCTACACCAGACTAAATACACACAGAGAGGATCCATGCTTGAGACAACAAATGTGAAGACACTGAGTGATTGATTCTCAAAGTATCTGGATGAAGGGAAGATATTAAAGGTATGAAAAAGTCTCAGATATTATTATTGCTAAAATGCTGATTAAGAGATCAATAACCAGTGAACATATATCTACTTTCTCATATGTATGAAATTTTTATGGAAATAATCTATGTGTACATTGAGGACATCATTTACGAGGTCATTAAAAACGACTTACAAGGCTGACATAAGCTATATTCCACAGTAGATAATAACCTTTAGTTGCACAATTGAATGAAAGACATTGCTGTTTATTAACTATAAAAAAGGAATTTAATTCAGTAGAGTAAAAACAATACTTTAAAGGCTAGTCTTCCAAGCAAATGTCAAAATTATACAATATTTCTTTTATTTGGGGGGGTTAGAGGGGGAAGGCAGGGAAATTGGGGTTAAGTGACTTGCCCAAGGTCACACAGCTAGTACATGTGTCAAGTATCTGAGGCCAGATATGAACTCAGGTCCTCCTGACTCTAGGGCAGGTGCTCTACTCACTGCACAACCTAGTCAGCCCTAGACAATATTTCTTGAAAGATTTTACAAAATAGATAACGTTTTTTGCTCACCCTCTGACCATTAATGTCAAGTGAGACATAAAATGAGGATACATATATGTTTGCCAGAGGTATTTATCACTGGCGTGTCAGGAATCAAGTTCAGAATCTGAGCTGGAGATTTCCTATCCATAGTAACATTCTCCTGATAATTCTGTTTGAATATGGCATTATACTGTTTATATCAAATCCAGGAATAGTGTAGAGGTTACTATGTGATATTTATAATCATTCAAAAGAGTTTCACTTAACTATACACATATGAAAAATCAAATGGATCAATAATACCTGATGTCCAGACTATGACAAGCATTTCAGTGGACAACCAATAGACCTTGTCTGCCAGAATATAAATATATATATATATGTATATATATGTGTATATATATATATATATATATACACATATATATGTGTGTGTGTGTGTGTGTTATATGTGTGTACATATATATGTATATACATATATGTATACATATATTTATTATTATTATTATTATTATTATGTATTGTTATATATATATATGGGCTGCTAGGTGGCGCTGCAGTGGATAGAGTTTTGGGCCTGGAGTCAAGAAGACTCCTCTTCCTGAGTTCAAACCTGGCCTCAAACACTTACTAGTTATATGACCCTGGGCAAGACACTTAGACCCCTGTCTGCCTCAGTTTCTTCATCTGTAAAATGAGCTGGAGAAGGAAATGGCAAACCACTCCAGTATCTTTCCCAAGAAAACACCAAACACCAAAATCAGCCAATGAGCTAGACCCAGAATTTAAGAGTAGAAGTGAGTACCTCTTGAAAATGGCAAAGTTCTTTTAATGACAACAAGCTTCTCAATGAATCAAAGACCCATCTTTTAAATAATGACACTCTTGCATTGTTCTAATAGAGTTGTTAGTCACAGAACAGGATGGCCTCTGAAGAAATGAAACTGAGTATCACCCGGGGAAAATGGAGAGGTGAATCGTAGATACTAGCAGGCTCTAAGATATTACAAATAAGACATTGCAAAGGGAAATCAGAGTAAAGCATGTAATCAAAGAAATATATAAATGAAAAAAAAGGTTGCCTGATCATGTGGCAAGGAGAGAAATAACCAATAAACAGACTCTGTGTTAGTGAGGAAAGCTCCAGCAAATTGGGTGGAGTCACTGAAACAAACATGAGGCACCATGTGAATAAGAGTCTCATAGTTTTGTCTGTGCGAATGAGGTGAGTTCCCCTTCACTATAAGGAAAATCCAAAGATGTGATCATTGATTGATTTGAGTATTTGAGTAAGGCTGAACTAAGAATATATTCTCTTACCAAAGCGTGAATTAATTCCACAGCCTCAAACAAATTTTCATATTCCTTTTTATAGAATTTGTTGTCTCCTTTTATGGCAGTAGCTATTTAGCTGCTATCATCAAAATTACAGAAGGTGAGAAGTGGAAGGGGCCCTAGAGGTCATCTAGTGGCTAGCCTAATCCTCTCATTTGACAAATGAAGAAGCTAAGGAGCAGACAGGTTAATTGACTTGCCAAAAGTCACAAGGTTAGAACCAGGATATGAACCCATATGCTCTGAATCCAAATCAGGTATGTTTTCTGCTATAACATGCTACTCCCTCCTAAAATGTCAGAGCTGAGAAGGGTCTTACAGATCCTGCCATCTAATTCCTCCTTTTAGAGAAAACTAAGGCAGAGAGAAGGTAAGTAACTTAGCCAAGATCATTATGGTAAGGAATAGAAGAATTTGAGAAAATAGCTCCCTTAACTCTTTCTGGTGCTCTTTCTACAAGGGCGTCCAATCTTTAGAAACATAAGGAAAAATAATCAATTCCAACAATGCTGCCTATTTACAAAAGATTTTTCATGTCTTTTACTCTACTGAAGGCACTAGCTAAAAAAGGTTTTCATCAAAATGTTGACTTTTTTCCATGTGAGAACAACCACAACATTCTTAGGGACAAGAAAATGATTTTTTGTGTATATTTGTATGCACAGAGATAGAATCATTTGGCTGCCCAAAATGTTGTAGTCAGTGGTCTTTCCTCATTGAGCTCTGAGCAGGTCTTGAGGATTCTTTACTTTCACATACTTTTCAGTCAAATGTTGTGCAAGGCTGCTAAGCCATAAGAAAAGTCATATAGAGACAACTAAAATACTGCCATACTCATCTTCCCAACCCTTCCAAAATATGAAAGTGAAAGTGATGGTACAGATACAGTGTTGTGTAATGTACACTACAGAGAGGAAAATATTACATTTAAAAAAAAGATGCTTCTCGTTAAACTTCCAACTTCAAACCTAATTCGTTCAATGAAAACATATGCCTTGTTTCAAGGCACGAAAATTTGGGTGAGCCAAACTCCAAGTCTGAAATTGAAACATATATTCATTGTTTTTGGCTGTGATTTTCAGAATTTCTTAAAGCATTACCTTTTGAAATAGAAATTTAAACTGAGGTACTGTGAGGAGATGGTGGCATATTAGGACCTAGAGAACCCCAGATTCTCCAGAAACTAGTGCATTTTAGAGAGAAACTAAAATGCATTAGAAGGAACAGTTCTAAAGTAAACCAAAGAGGAAAAAATCTAGTTCAGGACTGCAAAAAAGACAGGAAGAAACTCTGTTATGAGCAGAGACAAGTGCCATTAAATAGAAACCAAACCCAAGATGCAGAGCAAGAGACAAGGCTGGAAGTGCATTGAGGTACTACAGCATGTGGGGCCCACAGAGTGTGCTCAAGCAGAAATGACATTTACTATGAGTAACTATAACTAGAGGGAATGAATATTCTTTGGAAGTTTTAGCTGGAAAAATCATGACAAAATGCAATATCAACCTCTCAAGGGAAACTAAAATTTCTGATTTGGATGATTTCTTTCACGGTGTTTCAAAAATCTAGCCAGAAGTGACTTATGAACACTTAAGCAGAACTTATCTAAATTATACAACTTAATGAAAAAGGAAACAACACTTTCAGCATTTCTTGTTGGAGAAGCAGTGTACGATGAAAACTGATTGAGTCAATAACTTTTAAATTAAAATTATACTTTGATTATGAGGAAGAGCTACTACAGAAAGTCAGAGATGGAAGGGGTCTAAGAAACCAGCTAATATCCACATAGGGACATAAAAATAAGTGAAGAGCCAACCCTATATGTGATGGAGAAAAGCTGGAGGTCTTTCCAGTAAGACCCAGAGAAAAGCACAGATGCCCATTATCATCACTACTATTTCAAATTGTAGTAGAAATGTTAGCTATAGCACTAAAACAAGAAAAAGAAATTAAAAGAAAAAACAGGCAAAGAGGAAACCAAACATCACTTTTTGCAGATATTATGATCTAACTCAAAAGTCCAAAGAATCAACAAAAAATTAATTGACCCAATACCTACAAAGTTGCAGGATGTAAAATAAATTCACATCAATCACAAGAGCATATTTCCAACAAGACAGCAAAAAGAGAAATAGTTTTTCAAACTAACTTCAAAACATAAAAAATATGGAAGACTATTGAGAGACACACAGGAACTACTTGAATAAAACTACAAAACACTTTTTAAAGAAATAGGCTTTAATAACTGGAGAAATAATACTTGCTGATGTGTAGCCCATGCTAATAGTAAAAAAAATGGCTATTAATTAATTTCTTTAGTGCTATGCCAGTCAAATTACCAAAGGTTTCTTTTATGGAGCTAGATAAAATAACAACAAAATTCATCTGGAAGAACAAAAGGTCAAGGATGTTTAGAGATATAATAGGGAAAAAATAAGAAGAAGAGAACCTACCAGTGCCAGATTAAAAATTACACTGAAAATCAGTATTCACTGAATGAATTGTTACTGATTAAAGCACAGAGAGGTGGCTCAGTGGAATAGACTTGGCATGCTATATCCAGAAGCAAATGCCCACATTAGCATAATGTCCAATATACCCAAAGACCTCAGCTACCTCAGTAAGGGCTAATGAGTCAACAAAAACTTTTGGAAAAAGTGGGAAGCAGTCTGGAAGATATTAGGTATAGACCAACATCTTATACCACCTAACAATATAAGCAACAAATGAGTGGCATCGTGAGCAAATTAGAGGAGAGCAAGAAAGGAATTATCTTTCATCCCTATGGACAGCAGAAAAGTTCATGACCAAACAAGGAATGAAGAGGATCAAAGAAAACAGAATGTACAATTCTGATTACATAGCATTAAAGAATTTTTGCTCAAACAAAACCTATGCAGCTACAACTAGAAAGGAAAAGGGGAAAGGGGGGAAATCTTTGTAACAAGTTTCTGTGATCAAAATATCATAATCAAGATATATAAGGAATTGATTAAAATGTACAAAAACAAGAAATCTTACCCAATAGATAAATGGTCAAGGGGTACAAGCCAGCAGTTTTCAAAGGAAGAATCCTAAGCTATCAAATTAGTATGGGGGGAAGTATTGAGGAGGAAATGCTCCAAATATCCAATAAAGAGAGAAATTAAAATTAAAGCAGCTCTGAGGTTCTCCCTCATACCCATCACACTGGCAAAGTTGACAAAAATTGAAAATGACAATTGGTGGAGTGACTAATGGAAAGAAGACATAGGAATTCACTGTTGGTAGACATATAAATTAGTTCAGCCATTCTCTAAAACAATCTTACGCCATGCCTAGAAGTCATTAAACTATATATATTCTTTGACCCAGTGATATCCCTACTGGGCCTATGCCACATAGAAAAAAAAGAAAATAGCGCATATGTTCAGAAACATTTATAGCAACTCTTCTTGTTATAACAAAGTACTGGAGGCTAATGGAGTCCACATCGATTAAAAATGGATAAACAAATTATGGTGTATACTAATGTAATAGAATATTGTCTCACTGTAGGAAATGATGAAAAAAATCTGGCAATACTTCCATGAAATGATGCAGAGTGCCATGAGCACCAGGAGGACATTGCATGCAAAAGTAACACTACAAAAACAAATGGTAAAAGATTTAATTCTAATAAACTCAACGAGCTACCAAAATTCCAGAGGACTAATGATGAAACATGCTACCCACCTCCTTTCAGAGATGTGATGGACTCAATATGCAGAATAAGATGTATCTTTTTGTACATAACCAATGTGGGAATTTGTTTTGCTTGAATATGTATATTTGTTACAAGTGCTTTGTTTTTTGTTCTTTTTTCCATTTTGGGTGTAGGTGGGAAGGAGAGAAGGAATAACGATAGAAGAGAAAATAGAAAAAAAAGCAAAAGAAAAGTGTGTCGCTAAGTCATATTTAAAAAAAAAACTGGACAGAAAACAATAAAGACCAGAAAGAATCACAGACAAGTAGGCCTATTGGAAAATTAGGCATTGAATTTGTCATATCTGATTTTAATTTACTATGATACATTTTATTGACAAAGGAAAGAAAGTGGTATATAATACAGATCCACAGTTTTGTGTACAATCCTCTCTTTCTGCTGTACAATGCATATGGATCATTTTATTTGATGTTAAGTTCAGGATACAAAAAAAATGAAATACAATGAGATTATTTAATTCTTTTTATACACTGATGTGGACAATAGCTGGTGGTCAGTATTTTACCATAGATATGCTATAAAAATCTAGTTGAGAATTTTCACAAATATTTAATTCTTTTCTGAAAAACAAAGAAATATGCTTTTCCAAAGGTTAAAAAATGAAACCATGAAAATAGTAAACATCAATTCATAATTTTTGGTATTAAGTGTGAAGTACTTACTAACTAGCAAATGGTATTAGAAAAGCTAAAATATTTAATAAGCATCCTTGCTAATGCCAGGTAAGGCAAGAATCTCCAAGCCTTCCTAGGTTAGTACAAGTGAACCAGCATTGTCATAATAAGCTTATAAAACTTTGGAATAACCAAGTGTGCATCCAAGCAGAAATGACATTTACTATGAGTAACTCTAACCAGAGGGAATGAATATTCTTTTGAATTTTCAGCTGCAAAAATCTTTGTGGCAATATTCAATATTAAGAAAAAACAAAGAAACCCTTAAGAAACCAGAGTTTTTCATTTGGGTAATTTCTTTCATCTTGTTTTATAAATCTAGCTCTAAATGACTTATGCACACTTCATCAGCACTTGTCTAACTTACACAACTAAATAAACTATGAGATAACTCACCAATTCATCACTGGCTACAGATGAAGATATATTAATTGAGTAACTTCTGTTCACCTTAAAACCATACTTCAATTATGAGCAACTGGATCCACAGAATGATGGAGGTGCACCGGCCCTTAGAGGCCAGCTAGTCAAACCATTGCCTGAATAAGAATCCACTCAACACACCACTTTGGGACAGCTCTAATTCTGACATCTGTAATGTATCAGTCTCTTTGCAACTTGTACTCACTGCTCCTAGTTCTGCCCTTTGGGACCAAATAGAACACCTAATCCTGCTTCTACCTACCAGCCCTTCAAATGCTTGAAGAGAGCTAGCCTGTTCTCCCCTGAGCCTTCTCTTCTTCCAGTCAAACATGTTGAGTTCCTTCAATTATTCCTTAATGATATTCAATTCTCTCCCTAACCTGATTGCTATTATCATGCAGAAATGTCTCAGTTAATAAACAGCCTTTCTAAAATGTAGTACATAGAATGAAATATAATCTTTCAGATGTGGCTGACCATGATAGAGGAGACCAGAATTATGACCTCCATGGTCCTGGGCACTAGACCCATCTTAATAAAGCCTAATATGGCATAGATTTTTTTGGCTGCTATATAATACTGTTGACCTATACAGTTCAAAGTCACTGAAACTCCAGATAGTTTTCAAACAAATCACTGATGAATCATGCCTCCTCATCTCGTGCTTGTGAAGTTAATTTTTCGAAACCAAATGTAAGACATAACATCTATGCCCATTAAACTCACCCCAGTCAGCCATCTAATGGCTTCCTATTTTAACTAATTAGTCTTGCTAATTAGGTGCAAAATTCTCTTGTTTCTAGCTTCAGAAAGTACTGTCAATACTATCTAAATTTGGCACCCCGAGGCCAAGCCCCAGGTTCTCCACCCTAGTTATGGCTCTGTTCATATCTGTTACTTAGCTTCGTGTTCAATGATCCTTCTTCCCTTCCTCTTTGGTTTCACATTTTTCTATGCTCCAACCCTCCCACCCAGGTCAGAATTCCCTTTTTCCTATTTAGATCCCCCCTTTTCTTTTGTTTTTCCTTTGAATCAAATCTCTCTCTCTCTTCTGTCTCTGTCTCTCTCTCTGTCTCTCTGTCTCTCTTTGTCTGTCTGTCTGTCTCTCTCTCTCTCTCTTTCTGTCTCTCTCTCCTTTTCTGGAAGGAAGAACAGCCTGCTCATATAAGAAGAAAGTTATCAGTTACCTGGCAATGGCAGTGAGACAAACCTAATAATCCACGCAGGTCATCGTACAATTATCTCTGGTTTTTTATACTGTCTATAAGTAAAATACACACTAACCTATCTTCATGTTGAATTATTTGTTAAAAATAGTTTTCTCCAGTAAAAATCATTTTCTCCCAACCAAATCATCACTGGCCCGCACCATTGTCTCCAAGAATTCATCAATCAGCAAGGGTGAACCAACTCTGAAATTTGGTCTTCCTTAGTACCCCATGGCCCTGGAACTCCTCCCTCCCTTTGATTGGAAAGGATTGAGGGTCATCATTAGAGAACTCCTCCCAGATCCTCCATTTAAGGAGGGCTGTGCCAGGTACCCATCCCCCCACCCCAAGCTTTTCAGTTCCTTTTCATATGCTGTATGTTGTTGTCCCCCATTTGATTGTGAGATTCTTAAGGATAAGGATTGTCTTTTGCCTTTGTGCATCCCCAGTGTTAGCACAGGGCCCAGCACATGGTAGGCACTTAATAAATGTTTACCGACTGTCTAATTTTCATATCCTTTTCACCATCTTAGGACAACCCCAAGTGGAATTTACAGCCCAACTTTGAGTATGATTTTATGCCAACTTCTCCCTACTTGTCACACAGGTAATACATAGCCTCATAATATTTAAGGCTGTAGAAAATGATTTGACAGCATAACAATTGTTGAAAAAAAAAGGCTCAGGGAAAGAAGAAAAAGAAAGCTATGTAACAATGTGCCAGCCAATAGTACACAGTATGCTTTCTCTGGAGTCAAGTTTAATAGGACTTGCAGTATTCTAGTTCTGATGATTACTATTATCATCATTTGCCTTGTGCAGTGGGAGTCCATGGGCTATACAATAGGAATTATCAAGAAAATACATTTTCAAATGTGCTGCACAAAACTTGTTTATAACAGCATGAAATAAATGCCGATTTTTTTATTAACAAGCTCTTGCGAGACCCAGACTGTCATTGAAAACATAACTGCTACAGCGCCTAGTTCAATTATTTAGCCCCAGGTTTTAATTTTTTTAAATGTCTCTTAAATGGAGAAAGTCTTGACAAAAGTGATTTTCAAAGACCCTTTTTCTTCCCTAAGCTACCTCTTCAAGTTAAAAGTAGTTATTTGACATTTGAGGAATCTTTCGCGTCCAAAAGAATATGTTTGATTCTCCCTTAGCAGCAATTTTCCTAAGGACTCACAATTCTTTCATTGATTTTAAGGGAAGATTCATCCCTGATTTGTGTGTTTGTGTGTGTGTGTGTGTGTGTGTGTATCCTGCTTTGCCTTTGATGGTTAATAAAAAGAAAAAAAGCAACTCTAGCTACACAAAGCTGCCTCTCAACATGGGCACCTTATTACTAGCACACAGGATAATGGTTACCTAACCCATATTCACCAATTCATCAAAAAGACCGCAGGGATTAAATGTATCTGGGCAGGTGTAGAACTTGGGAGCCTTCCAGACTTCCGGTTCTGAGCTCGTATCCTTTCATATGTAATATGCTTGCCCGCCCTCTGAATCTTCAATGCTAAAATGGATAAACTCTGTACGTGACCATCCTTGCAAGGCTATATGACCATTCTGAGAAATCTATGATGAGCCCTCTTACTGAAGGCAATATCGGGATTATTTGTGAACAAATTAATCTGTTTTCAGACAGAAACTTGTCCCACTCTGACAAAATTCTTTACAAGGGCCTCATCTAATGTTAACCTTTCTTTTCAAAAAAATTTATTATTAGTTTACAACATTCACTTCCACAAGCTTTTGAGTTCCAAATTTCTCCCCTTCTCTCCCCAACACTGCATGCAGTATGATATAAGCTTTATATATAAATATATATATATATATATATATATATATATATATATATTCACATTAAACATATTTTCAGATTAGTCATGTTGCAAAGAAGAATTATAACCAATGGAATGAACCACAAGAAAGAAGAAACAAAAAAAAAACAAAAGAGAGAGGGAGAGAGAAAATAGTATGATTTGATATGCAGTCAGACTCCGTAATTCTTTCTCTAGATGGGGATAACATTTTCCATCATGAGGCTTTTGGAGTTGTCTTAGAATCTTGCATTGCTGAGAAGAGCCAAGTCTATCAAAGTTAGTCAGAGCACAATGGGCTGTAACTGCATACAATATTCTCCTGGTTCTGCTCCCCTCACATAGCATCGGTTCCTGTAAGTCTTTCCAGGTTTTTCTGAAGTCTGACCACTCATCATTTCTTATAGTACAATAGTATTCCATTACATTCATAGACCACAACTTTTTCAGCCATTCCTCTATTGATGTGCATCCCTTCAATTTCCAATTATTTGCCACCACAAAAAGAGCTGCTATAAATATTTTTTGTACATGTGGTTCTTTTCCTATTTGTGTGACCTCTTTGGGATACAGAACTAGAAATGGTATTGCAGGGTCAAAGGGTATGCACATTTTTGTAGTCCTTTGGGCATAGTTCCAAATTGCTCTTCAGAATGGTTGGATCAGTTCACAACTCCACCAAGAATGCATTCATATTCCAATTTTCCCGCATCTTCTCCAGTATTTATCATTTTCCTGTTATGTCATGTTAGGTGTGCCATGACAGGTGTGATGTGATACCTAAGAGTTGTTTTGATTTGCATTTCTCTAATTAAGAGTGATTTAGAGCATTTTTATATGACTATAGATATCTTTAATTTCCTCCTCTGAAAAGGCCTATTTATATCCTTTGACCATTTATCAATTGTGGAATGATTTGTATTCTTATAAATCTGATTCAGTCCTCTATATATTTTAGAAATGAGGTCTTATCAGAGATACCAGTTGTAAAAATTCTTTGCCAGTTTTCTACTTCCCTCCTAATCTTGGTTTCATTATCTTTGTAGAAAAAATTTTCAATATAATGTAATCAAAATTATCTCTTGTTTGGTCATAAATTCTTCTCTTCTCCATAAATCTGACAGGTGAACTATTCCTTGCTCTCCTAGTTTGCTTATAGTATGAGCCTTTATATCTAAATCATGTACGCATTTGGATTTTATTATGGTATATGGTATAAGATATTGGTCAATACCTAGTTTCTGCCATACTGTTTTCCAATTTTCCCAGCAGTTTTTGTAAAATAGTGAATTCTTAACCCAGAAGCTGGATTCTTTGGGTTTATCAAAGAGCAGATTGCTATAGTCATTGACTATTGCGTCTTATGTACCTAACTTATTCTACTGATCCACCACTGTGTTTCTTAGCCAGTACCAAGTAGTTTTGATGATTGCTGATTTATAATACAATTTAAGATCTGATATGGCAAGGACACCTTCCCTAGCATTTCTTTTCATTAATTCCCTTGATATTCTGGACCTTTTGTTCTTCCAGATGAATTTTGTTATTATTTTTTCTAGCTCTATAAAATACTTTTTGGTAGTTGATTTCTGTGGCACTGAATAAGTAAATTAATTTAGGTAGAACTGTCATTTTTATTATATTAGCTCAGCCTACCCACATGCAACTGATGTTTTTTCAATTATTTAAATCTGACTTTACTTGTAATTGTGTTCATATAGTTCCTGGGTTTGTTTTGACAGGTAGACTCCCAAATAATTTTTGATGATTACAGTAACTTTAAATGAAATTTCTTTTTTTTTATCTCTTGCTGTTGGGCTTTGTTAGTAATATATAGAAATACTGAGGATTTATGTGGGTTTATTTTATATCCTGCAACTTTGCTAAAGTTGTTTATTATTTCAAATATTTTTACTTGATTCTCTATGATTCTCTAAGTATATCATCATATCATCTGCAAAGAGTGATAATTTAGTTTCTTTTTTGCCTATTCTAATTCCTTCAATTTCTTTTTACTTCTCTTACTGCTAATGCTAACATTTCTAGTACCATACTGAATAACAGTGGTGATAATGGACATCCTTGTTTCACCCTAATCTTACCGGAAATGCTTCTAGCTTATACCCATTATATATAATACTTGCTGATGGTTTTTGGCAGACGCTACTTATCATTTTAAGGAAGACTCCATTTATTCCAATGTTCTCTAGTGTTTTTAATGGGAATGGGTGTTGTATTTTGTTAAAAGCTTTTTGTGCATCAAATGAGATAATCATATGGTTTCTGTTAGTTTTGCTGTTGATATGATCAATTATGCTGATAGTTTTCCTGATATTGAACCAGCCCTACATCCCTGGAATAAATCCTACCTGGTCACAATGTATTATTCTTATGATAAGATTGCTGTAATCTTTTATTTAAATTTTTTGCATCTATATTCATTAGGGAAATTGGTCTATAATTTTCTTTCCCTGTTTTGACTCTACCTGGTTTAGGTATTAGTACCATATTTGTGTCATAAAAAGAATTTGGTAGGACTCCTTCTTCACCTATTTTCCCAAATAGTCTAAAAAGTATAGGAATTAATTGTTCTTTAAATGTTTGATAGAATTTGCTTGTAAATCCATCTGGCCCTGGAGATTTTTTTCCTAGGGAGTTCATTGACAGCTTCTTCAATTTCTTTTTCTGAGATGGGGTTATTTAAGCGTTTTACTTCCTCTTCTGTTAATCTGGGCAATTTATATTTTTTGTAAATATTCATCCATTTCATTAAGATTGTCAAATATATGGGCATACAGTGGGGTAGAATAGTTCTTAATTATTGTTTTAATTTCCTCTTCATTGGTGGTAAATTCATCCTTTTCATTTTTGATACTGATAATTTGGTTTTCTTCTTTTTTTTAAACAAAATAACCCAAGGTTTATCTATTTTATTGGTTTTTTCATAAAATCAGCTCTTAGTTTTATTAATTCGATAATTTTCTTAATTTCAATTTTGTTAATCTCTCCTTTGGTTTTCAGAATTTCTAATGTGGTATTTAATTGGGGATTTTCAATTCATTCTTTTTCTACCTTTTTCAGTTGCATGCCCATTGATCTCCTCTTTCTCTATTTTATTCGTGTAAGCATTCAGCGATATAAAACTTCCCCTAAGAACCACTTTCACTGCATCCCATATGTTTTAGTACGCTGTCTCATTATTGTCATTCTCTTGAATGAAATTATTGATTGTTTCTATGATTTGTTGTTTGACCCACTCATTCTTTAGGATTAGATTATTTAGTTTTCAATTAATTTTACTCTATCTTTCCATGGCCCTTTATTACATATAATTTTTATTGCATCATGATCTGAAAAGGATGCATTTAATATTTCTGCCTTTCTGCACTGGATTGTGAGGTTTTTATGCCCTAGTACATGTGTATGTGCCATGCACCACTGAGAAAAAAGTATATTCCTTTCTATCCTGATTCAATTTTCTCCAGAGGTCTATCAAATCTACCTTCTCTAAAATTCCATTCACCTCCTTAACTTCTTTCTTGTTTATTTTGAAGTTAGATTTATCAAGTTCAGGGAGGGGGAAGTTGAGGTCCCTCACTAGTATAGTTTTATGGTCTATTTCTTCCTGTATCTCCCTTAACTTCTCTAATGAATTTGGATGCTATACCACTTGGTGCATGTATGTTTAGTAATGATATTGCTTCATTGTCTATGGTGCCTTTTAGCAGGATATAGTTTCTTTCCTTATCTCTTATAATTAGATCTATTATGCTTTTGCTTTGTCTGAGATCAGGATTGCTACCCCTGCTTTTTCTTACTTCAACTGAAGCATAATATATTCTTCCCCAGCCTTTTACCCTTACCTTGTGTGTATCCCTCTGTTTCAAATATATTTCTTGTAAACAACGTATTGTAGGATTATGATTTTTAATCCATTCTGCTCTCTGCTTCTGTGTTATGGGACACCTCATCCCATTCACATTCACAGTTATGATTAAGATTTGTGTCTTTCTCTCCATCCTATCCCCTGCCCATGTATGCTTTTTTTTCTCCTTTCTCACTTTCCCTCCTCACTAGAATTTTGCTTTTGACCACCACGTCCTTCAATCTGCCCACCCCCCTCCCTTCTATCAGCCATCCTCACTTTTCTTTCCCTTTTCTCCTACTACTTCTTTCTTTCCTTCTATCCCTTCCTCCCTTTTCTTTACCCTTTCCACTCCAACTGCCTATAGGGAAAGATCTATACCTGAGTATGTTATTTCTTCCTTGAGCCAAATAAAATGAGAGTAAAGTTCAAACAATGCTCATCTTTGTGTCTCTTCATGTGATGTAATTTACCCTTTTATGCCTCTTCATTTTCTCTTCTTCCAATTACAATCTACTTTCAGGACTTAATTAGGTTTTTATCATCACATCAAAATCAACTTAAACCCATCCCCTCTATCTATGCATTTCCCTTCTATATGATATAATAAAGATAACACTTCTCAAGAGTTATAAGTATCTTCTTCCCAAGTAGGGATGTAAATAGTTTGTGATTATTGAATAACATGTTTTCCCCCTTTCCTGTTTATCTTTCTATGCCTCTCTTGAGTCTTGTATTTGAAGATCAAATTTTGTGTTGACCTCTGGTCTTTTTATCAGGAAAGTCTGGAAGTCCCCTATTTCACTGAATGTCTATCTGCTCCCCTGAAAGATTATGCTCATTTTTGCTAGGTAGTTGATCCTTGGTTGTAATCCAAGCTCTTTTGCCTTATGGAATATCATATTCCAAGCCCTCTGATCTTTTAATATAGAAGCTGCAAGGTCCTCCATAATCCTGACTGTAGTTCTATGATATTTGAAATTGCTTTTTTTTTGGCTGCCTACAGTGTTTTCTTCTTGATCTGATGATTCTGGAATTTGGCTAGAATATTCCTTGGCGTTTTCAATTTGGGATCTCTTTCAAGTGATCAATGGATTCTTTCCATGACTATTTTACCCTCTGGTTCTAGGACCTCAGAACAGATTTCCTTGATGATTTCTTGAAAGATGCAATCCAGGTTCTTTTTTTCATCATGGTTCTCAGGTAGACCAATAATTCTTAAATTATATGTCCTGGTTCTATTTTCCAGGTCAGCTGTTTTTCAAATGAGGCATTTTATGTTTTGTTCTATTTTTTCATTCTTTCAATGTTGTTTGACTGATTCTTGATATCTCATAGAGTCATTAGCTTCCACTTGCCCAATTCTAATTTTTAACGAATTGTTTTCTTCAGTTAGCTTTTGTACCTCCTTTTCCATTTGGCCAATTCTACTTTTTAAGAAGTTGTTTTCTTCAGTGTACTTTTTTCCCCATTTTGTCAATTGTATTTTTAAATTTTTCTTCTACCTCTCTTATTTGACTTTTAAAATCTTTCTTGAGTTCTTCCAAGAATGCTTTGGGTTTGAGACCAGTTCATATTCCCTTTTGAGGTTTCGGGTGTGGGAATATTGACCATGTTGTCCTCTCCTGAATTTGTGTTTTGATCTTCCCTGTCACCAAGATATTTCTCTATGGTCATTGATTTTTTTTTAATTCTTCTTGCTCATGTTGTTTGCCTTTTTCTGGCTTCTAAATTTGATCTCCGCTTCTGGGGCCCAAGGGGTACTGTATCAGACTTCTTGTGCTGGGGGCTAGGGGCCTGATTACTAGTTTTCTGTGCTAGGGCCTCAGCTGCTGGTAGTTGGATGTTGTAATGGTCTGGAAGTTTACCTGGTGCTGAACTGGAGGTGCTGTGTGCCTGGCATTTGCACCTGCCTGTTCTTCCACCATGGGGTTCATGATCTGCTGGTCCACTGAGGTGGGGCTCACTACTGGCTTGCTGGGACACCGCCTGTCCTGTACTGGTCCCCTGCAGCCATGGTAAGAGGGACCTTTCCTGTTAATCCTCCTAGCCTCCAGAGCTAAAAGACTGCCATACCCTGTCTTTCTGCTGGCTCCACTATTCCAGGATTTTTCTTGGGGCAATATTCTCTGGTTTTTCAAGGTCAACAAGGGAGGGTCTGAGTGACTTACTGCTTATTCCACCATGTTGGCTCCAGGAAGTTTAAATAGTTGACTTTCAAGCATTCAGTCTGTGGGCTGATAGTCCCAGGAGTAGTTGCTGCCACTGCCGCAGGCCCTGTACAGGACTGTACTTCTCTCTCACCCAGTTCTGACAGAGCCCTGCTCCTGCACTGAGAGGTCTGGGAATCACCACTGTTACCAGTGATTCAGTCCACTGGGGTCTGCTCTGGCTTTGCTCTAACCTTTCTGATAAACTGGCACTGAGGTGAAACTGTCCACACCCAACCATTCCCAAGGGTCACAAGCACACCACAAAATCTAAGGCAGTTAAAGAACAAAGTATTTTTATTGAACACTTATGTTTCATAGGTCTCCATGAACCATACAAAGAGCCTGAGGAAGGACTCTGGTATATGAGGTGGACCACCTAAGGTGAATTTACACAAAGCCATAGATGAAAATCATCCAGGACAAGAGGGAAGAGAGGGGTCACAATCTGCACTGATGGAAGGAGAAGCAAATGAGATGAAATCATAAGATCATAGATCAAATGTTGGAAGGGACTTCAGAGGCCATCTAGTCCACGGCTTCTTAAACTTTTTTCACTGGCGACCCCATCAGCACTTCTTAAACTTAATGAGGTCAAGACCCACAGTTTAAGTAGCACTGAATTTCTAGTCCACACCCTGCACTTTGCAGATAAGGAAAAAGAGGCTCATGGAAAATGAATGCTCTGTCCTAGGTCACACAGCTAGTGTGAGAAGTGTGATTTGAATTCAGGTTCTCTGACTCCAAAACCAGGGCTATTTCCACTGCTCCAGATGGCTCTGCTAATATCACATGCAACACTAGAAAGCAGCATGATGTAGTAGTAACAAAAATCAGACTTGGAGTCAAGAGAACCTGGGATCAAATCATGTTTCGAATGCTTACTACCTCTGTGATGCAGAGCAAGTCACGACTTATCTTAGCCTCAGTTTCCATATCAGTAAAATGGGGATGATAAAACCTATAGAACTCACCTCACAGTTTTATGAGAATCAAAGAAAATAATGCATTTAATGTGCTTTGCTAGCCCTAAAGCCTTCTATAAATGTGAACTTTGTGAATTATTATATTGTCAACTTGTTTTTATCTTAATTACAAATATGCAGAATCCAGTTCCATTAGTCTATTTCCTCCCGGAAGTGGGTTGGGGCCATGATGGAGCCTCCTAAGGAAACAGCTCTCTGAGAGGTTCATTGTTTTAAAAGAATTGTCCCTTATTTTCTCTAGCCAGGGACAGACACTCCCTGTGTCACTAGAACCTTAAGTGCTTTCACTTGTACTGCCTTTCATTTAACACATCTGACTAGAAGGGACCATGAGTGGTCACTGAATCCACTTCCATATTGTCCAGCTCTTCTTCAAAAATCATCAGGCACAAAACATTATGCAACCTCTTCCTGGACTCCCCCATAGAAACAAACTGAAGGAGAGGCAGACAGAAAATTAACTTCCAAATTAATTTTCTATCACCTGAAATTTATTCAAATCCCAATCCCATTCTTAAGGTTAATTTGTAGCAGCAACATAGTATATAGTAGAAACAACGTTAGATTTGGAGTCAGAGGACCAGGGTTTGGCTCCAAGTTCATCTCCATTTACTACCTGGGTGACTGCACAACCCACTTAGTGGTTATGAGTCTCATCTTCTTAGTTTTCTCTTCAATATTCTAAAGGGATTGGGCTAGATGGCCACTAAAACCCCTTCATGCTCTAGCTCAGGGCTGTCCAACCTTAGGTTTTTATTGAAACAATAGACAATATATTTTGATTTGCCATTTTAGGGAGAGCTCTGCTGTAGTTCAGCTTCTTTTACTAAAGCATTTATGTAAATTTCTATGCTTGTAGGAGGGTCCCATAAATCACACTGAGGCGGGCTGTGGCCCATGGGCCACATTTTGGATAGCTCTGCTCTAGCTCATAGCCTCCCATGGTTTGTGCTTGGGGGAAGGCTATAGGTCTGAGAATGTATCTATACGGCCTTGTAGCTGTGGTCCCAAACAATATTTTCACATCCACACACACACACAACTAATAAAACATTTCTTCAATCAATCAGTATGGGAAAAAATGGTAACACAAATAAAACAGTAGTTTGACCAATTAGGAGAACTTAATTATCTCCCAGGAATGCTCATCCTTTTCCTTGTACTGAACATCATCCTTATTTTGTGATATAATTTACCTGACTGTGCATGTTGTAAATACTTTCCTTCAATTATTCCTAGACTTCATTTAAATAATGGCATGATACAGTCGCCCTGAAGACTGAAAAACAAAAATAGAACCAACCAGTGAAGAAGTACAGAAAGAAAAGAAAGCCCTAATGGACTCCTTCAATGTCTCTGACTTTCTGAAGCCTTCCGTAGGTATTAAGACACAAACTTCAACATCCCAAAGAGTATATACATTTTAGGAACGTCATCTAAGCTTGTTAACTACAACAATAATGATCAATAGAATAGGACTTTATAAATCCTTGTAGCATTTCTATACTGCTATAAGGTTGTCAAAGTGATTTACATATAAATATATGTATCTGTATATACATATGTGTGTATATGCAGATATACGTATGTGTACATATGTGGATGTATATATGTGTATGCATGTATATCCCCATTTGAGACTCATGCCAACTTTCTTAGGCAGATGCTATTATAGATTTATATTTTATAGATGAGGAATCTGAGACTCAGAGAGATGATGTGACTTGACCAAGGTTGCACATCTAGTAAGTATATGAGGCCAGTTTATACCAAGGTCTTCCTGAATCCAAGGTTTAGTGATGATTGCTATGGGGAAATCCTCCCTACTCACTAATGTGCTCAATGGACCTAAGTGATACGGTGGTTTTAGAATCCTGAGTTCAAATGCTAGCTCTGCTACTTAATAACTGTATGATCTTGAATAAGTCATTTTCCCTCCCAGGACCCCAACTTTGGCCTTGGTAAAATGCGGGATTGTACTTGATAAAGTACAAATCTGTGAAGACCTACTTATATGATTCTACAGAAATATTATTCAAAAGAAATAGGGTTTACAGGAATGCTAATACCAAATTACTTCTGATTTGAACCAAATTAAAAAAAAAACAAAGAATGGATCCAGTAAAAGGGGCATGTTTAGGCTTTGAGGCCTTTATCCTGAAAAGCAGAAAAGGGCAGCTGAACTAGTTTATTGTGTCTTGTTAGAGGTAATAATTGTCCTAATGATGTCCTAATGGCCCTAAAGAATTCTCTGTGCTTGGCAAGAGCTTACTTATATTGTGAAAGATACAGGTGAGTAGGGAGATTTCTTCATTTAGCCCTTAATGTATGCAATCATTCCTGTCCTGAGATTCTTCATTAATATGAATAGAGTGGGAGAGTTGTTGCCATCATTGAGATCACAGATCCACACACAGGTACTCGCATAGGAATAGCCAAGGCACGCTGGTAGTCAAGATTTTCATGGGTTAGGGTTAAGAACTTTGGCTAGCCTTGATCCAAAACAATATTAATGAGAAGGAACCTAGTGTGGTGGATAGAGAGTTGGCCTCGCGTCCAGTGAGAACTGGGTCCAAGTCCCACATGTGACACATACTAGCTATGTGACCTTGGACAAGCGACTTAATCTCTCAGTGCTGGGGGTAGCTCTTCAACTGCCAGTCTACACTGGTGGTGGGAGTTCCTCCCCAGATGGATAAAATAACAGATCTGGCCCCCTCCCAAAATATAGCATCTTATGTAGCAGTGAGAGAGATGAAGCTAGATAGTAAAGAAGCATCCCATTATCACCATAGCATTGATAAGAAATCACAGGCATTTGTTCTAACTTCGAAACTAGACGAACAACCAGGAGAAGATGGGAAGTAATGTTTCCATGACAAGTATATATCATGTTTCGAATGGTAGCTTGGAATCTCAAATAGAGAATTTTCAAATGAGAAAACTCATGTGTCCATTTGTATTAACATACTACATGATGCAAAATGCTTGTGATAGCCCTGTCATCTGGCCTGATCCCCAACTCCCCAAACTTACACAAAGAATGATACTAGCTGCTGTTGACTGGCACTAACCCTCCTATACCGTGACAGGCATAATCCTCTGGTAAAAGAGGCTTCTTTATCTGTAATGTTATCAGCTGTCAAACAAAGTGATGTGATGTCGCGTCAAGGACAGAATATAATATGATTGGGGCATAGATACGCAAAAATTTTCTTTTGCATGAAATAATCTGATTTAGAAATCCCCGACAAGCACTGTAATTATTTAAAGTACTTATGACAAAGTAGCATAATTTGTCAATATTGCAAACATAATTGCAATGCAAGTCGTCAAAATCATTGTGATTAAACCACTCTCCAGACACTGTTTAGATGAGGATATAATAAGAATGACAAGGAATTGTGGTTACTGACATTGAGAACTCATGGCGATTTTTCAACATGTCTATAGGGATTGCTTTTATGATAAAAAAATGTTTTGCAGTATGAGTTGGATGCTACAAAGGTGCATGGTACTGGCTGTGCATTTGGATGGGATTGTCAAATGCATCCTGCCTTTCCTAGGACATGATCTATGCAGTCTGTAATTACTGTTTCATCATGTGTGTCACTGCAGGAGAGTTCCACCAATTGCCTGCCTGTCTCCTATTTCCTCTCTCTCTCTTCAAAGAAGCCTAGACCCTGGTCCAATTGCATTTCCAAATAAGTGATGCATCTCTTCCATCTGAGGCCACTATAGATCACTGTTTTGGATTTTTTTTTGCTATTTGTTTATGCTTTCCTTCACTCCCTTCCTGGACATTAGTTGATGTCCTTGACCTACTGTATATTATGAACATATCTATATCTTTTTTCTCTCTTTGTTTTCTATTTACAGAATCATAAAATTTCAGATTTAAAAGAGATTTCAGTGGCTATCTAGTCTATCCCTGAATGAGAATTCACTAAATTTCCCTGTTACAGTAATAAATACACACACATACACACGCATACATATATTTGATTTAGCAAATAACTTATTTTAACACTCTTTTTGCTTTTACTTTCAAAGCTATATTACATTGACTTCTGCTTTAGTCTATAAATAATAGTTCGGCTTGGAATATGGCCATGGCCATATTCCATTTCATACCCAAGGTCACTACTCATATCACCCTCGGGAAAAAGAAAACAAAACCACATGCATGACCATCACAATGACCTCCTGACCCAGCAGCAACACAGAGCATAATTCACCAAAGTCAGTTTCATCTTGCCTTCTGACATCAGGGCCAAGCTAAGTACAGAGCTCAAGGTAGAAATATGGCTCTGTGTTTGAACTTGGCCCAAAGGACTCAAGCTACAGACTACCTTCCAAGTAGTCTTCCTCCTGGCTTTAAGCATATTTCCTGAAGCAAATCAAAAGGCAGTCCTTTATCCGATATGACATTCTTCACTCACTAGCTTGTAAAGAATAAAATCATTCATGACCAGGCCTCCATAACCTAGTCAGAAAAGCATATTTCAGGGTCTTCCCTTTTTCAGAACACTTGACAACTCACAAGTCTGCTATTCCTTAAACTGAACTTGTTTTCTAGATCATTGATCTGGTTCCTCCATACTTTATAATCCTTGGCATTTTCAATTAGGATCATGCATTATCCTATCAACTGTTAGTCCTAGATTTTCAGTCTTTCAGTGAAATGCCATTCATTGATTTTGCAGGGCCGGACTCATATTGAATCTTATGTCTGAAATGACATGGAACAATTGGAAGACACCCTGCAGAATATTTTAAAAATAAACCAAATTATTAGCAATCAGTCTTCTAATTTCTTTCAGTAGATGCAATAGACTGAACACTAGGCACTGGGCTAAAATAGAGCAAGTGCAAGAATCATACTGGGCCAAAGAATGCTATTTTGTGTTGGTTACAACAATGGATTTTTTACACCAAAGTTCCTCTCTTACTAATGTTTCCAGCTTCAGTACTATGTGAATGCTTTATTTACATACTATATACTCTCCTTTTCCAATGGCTAATAAATGTGTTAAGTAAGATGAGGTGCCCATGGCACCTGACAAGACATCTCTATAAAACATCCCAGACTGCCACTGCTTTTGTTTAGTAGTTTATTAGTCAAGCCTGTCTTTAGAACTGCGCTGTCATGGATGCCAATTAGAACTAATTTTACAACCAAAGTGTGGTGTCAAATGATTTGCACCATGTTCTCACTAGCCAACTCTGCTCTGTGCCACAGAAAGAATAGATGGAAGCCTTTGGCTAAAAAGAATCTTCCCTGAAAAGAGGAATAACTGAAAATGTTTGATATATATCATGTAATAACTATACTTGTCACTACATTCCAGTCTCAAGCAAACATTCTAATATTGTTGGATAATTCTGATGACCAAAGAAATTTTTACATGTGATAACAAAACCTACAAGGCAATCATTATGATACTTACTTTAATACTTCAATGAACCATGATTCCATTAATGCAGAAGCTCTACCAATGCAGGCCACAACCTATCCTTTCTACTACTTAGGAGACCAACTTTAAGTGTTACCATTGCTCCTGAATTAATCTCCCTCCAGCCAATCTGCTTGGACAGTCTTAGCTAGTCACTCAATAGATATATGGTCTGTCACAGAACCTGTGCCTGAAGCATTTCCACCTTGGTATAGCCTTGGAGAACCAAGGGTCATCAGAAGAGGACTTTAACAGCAGCTTGTATTTCTGCAGGGTATTCCAAAAGTCTTAGTTAAGTTTTAATCTATTAAATCTGAATAGCATCCTGAATAGTGCTTTAGAGTTTACAAAGCACTTTCCTTATAATCCAATGAAGTAGGTGCTACAACTATTTCTATCTTCATTTTAAAGATGAAGAATCTGAAGCTCAGCTAAAAAGGGAAATTTAATTTCTTTTGAGTTCTCCTCATATGCCTTTCACCATAACCAAACTGTGGAGATTTTTATCAAAGAGAGAACTGAGTGTGCCATGAATGCCTTACCATTTTTATTGGACTGATGAGCCATGGCCATGATTTCTTGTTTTTGTTATTATATTTATATTATTAGCCAAGTAGCTTCATGAGGTTTCTAGAGAACCACTCCTGGTTTGACCCAATGGCAAATCAACTCAAGGCCATTTGAAGACAGGGCCTACCAATTTTTAAAATGATATATTTTAATCTTCTAAAAAATCCACAACTCTAATAATAAGTCCAATATGTCATTCTAAAGCAATATTAACACACACCTTTTTAGGATAAATAGTAATCCTAAATGCGCTGAACATTTAGATTAGAGAATCATTTTAAAAGTACAAAATTTTGTCTGTAATCATTTAAAATTATCTTGAACTCTCCAGTTTTTAAAGGACTGTAATTTTTCAATACGCTATTCCATCTCTACTTTTGAACACGGCAGTACCCAGAAGGCAAACCTAAGAGAACCTGGAAAATAATTGTTATAATGGTGATTGTAATCTGTTTGGCATGGAACAGCCTAGTAGTGCTCAAATTCTCTTCCCATTAACTTTCCATTATATTTAATTTCATTTTCTACTACTGCTGTGTTGCATTTCTTTCAATAGGCAGAACTTTAAAAATAGCAGTCAGCTGTAGTCTTTGGCAGGCAGGGAGAGGTTTTAAAGCACCCAGACAAAGGCTACCTACTGCGTGCTAGAGACTTTAAAATATATGTATATTTAAAGCTCTGCAATAGTGTTGCTAATGTGTTTCACGTAATCACACATAGGAGGGAGGGAGGGAGTGTGTGTGTGTGTGTGTGTGTGTGTAAGTGCCTGCAAAGTCTAGTAACCTTTGGGATTAGAAAGTTTCTGCCTCACTGTAACTGAAAAGTCAGTCTTGATCTCACTAGGTTTTAACAAGGTAAAAGAATAGCTATGCTTTACAAATGAGGAAACATTTGAAAACAAAGGAAATTGACTTTCTAGTTACATAAACTCTCAGAAAGGAAAATTGCCCAGTTATAAGTGTAATATATATGGTGAATACATTCTCTCATTTGATCTTTACAACTCTGTGAACTAGGTAATGTAGGGTGTTTTTTTTAACAAATGAGGCATTTTAAACAACACTATGCACCAATAAAACCAATTAAATTGACATTATAACTATTTACATGTGAATAAATGAATTATATCACAGAAAATATCTCTTTGCTGCTTGGCAGTCATCCCCTTGATTTCTTTTTAATTCTTATCCTAGAGACCACCGGCTACATGTGTATGGGTACCTTAGTCGAAAGTTGCTGAGTTTGATCTAGTAGGGCAATAGAGAGTCCACCTCACCTGGAACTGATTTCTCTGATCCTTACATGTGAGTTGGCGACCAGGGCATAGGGCAGGCCATGACACTGTCTATGATACTGTGGAAAGGGTAGGGGATTTGGAGTCAGAGGAGCTGAGTTCAAATATTTACTCTTCCACTTACTCCTTGGGGACAAGTACTTCCCCTCTCTGGGTTCCAGTTTCCTCACTTATAAAACAAGAGACTCAGGTGGATGACCGGCAAGATGCCTTCCAGCTCTAAATGTATGATCCCAGGCACTCCCCTCTTAAATTCCCACTCTCTTCTGTCACCTCCCTCCCTCAACTAGCCCAGACAAATGCTTTCTTCTGATTTCATACATTCTGCTCTGACCTTGCCTAGATATTCATCTTTGATAGAGGGAATGTTGTCTTTTCTTCCCAGCTTCCTGGCCCACAGACTGTCTTCCCCATATAATCCATCTGTATTGCAGGAAAGAGTATCCACATTTATGAAATACTGCTTCATTCCTGGTAAAATAAAATGTGACTTTAAGCCAGCTTAAAAGTATTTGACAAATGCTTTTTTTCTTAGTTTGTGTAACTATTCTGCATTTGACATGCTATTTACACAAAATGCCTTGAGATATTTATCTATACCTATATTCCCTCTCCATATGAATTGGTCTGGCAAATGATGTTTGGAAACAAACCAATCGTTTTCTTTGGAATAATTGCCATTTTTATGATATCTGTCAGAGAGTGAGCAGGAATTCTGAAATGTTCCAAGATTCCCATTGCATTTAAAGCAAAGTAGCTGTTTAGAGTTACCAAGAATAGATGTCTTCTGTTCTTAAATAGAAAGAAAACCTAGAGAAAATTCCTCAGAGTAGCTCTTATTTGCCATTAGTAGTTGAGACCAGCTTGTTAGGGAAATAAATAAATAGTGAGCCAGTACAGTACAGTGGATAGAGCCTGCACTTTCAGTTCAGGGAGCTAACTGGGTTGGAGTTGGATCACTGCTATTTATTAGTCACATCAACCTGGGCGAGTTGTTGTATTTCTCTGAGCCTCAGTTTTCCCATCTGTAAAACAGGGATAATATTTACACTATCCATTCAAAAGGGGTCTGTGAGAAAAGCACTTTGCAAACCACAAAGTGCTGTGGAAATACGAGGTACTAGTAATATTATTTTAGGTAGAAAGCTGTGATTGCAATGGTGTAGAGGATTTTCCTTGTAAAAACTCCCTCTATTAATGCAAACCAGAGACCACTCTGCAACTCAGTCTTAGAGATGTACCTGGGTACAGTGAAAGGTTGTGATTTTGTCAGGGTCACAAATCCAGTATAAGTCTGAGGCCAGACTTGAACCCAGGCTTTCTCGACTCCGAGGCCAGCTCTATATCCAGTAAACTAAGCTGTCCTTCTTTATTGGCTATTGCCATGTTTCAAATGATTCCAGATTTTGTCATTGTGGATGTTTCTTTATCCATGCAAATCTCAATCCTCCCATGCCTGGAATGCTCTCCATCCTGATCTCCAACTCCTGGCTTCTCTGGATTCTTTCAAATCTCAGCTAAAGTTCCACTATCTGCAAGAACCCCATCCCAGGTCTTCTTAGTTTTATGCTTATCCTTCTGAGGCCACCCTCAATTTATCCTGTATATCTTATTTGTGTGTGGGTTTTTATATAATACGTCCCCCATTAGACTGTGAGATCCTTGAAAGCATAGAATATTTTCTTGCTTTCCTAGAATCCTCCATGTTTACCACAGTTCCTGGCACACGGTAGGTGCCTAATAAATGCTGGTTGCCTGACTGACCTTAGCAGACATTTGTCATGAGTTTCTGTGACCACATCCATATACACAATCATTATTTGCTATCCAACCTTCTGGTAGAGACGCTTTCATAATTAGCAAGGATGGTCCTCGGATGACTGTAGGTGACACAAAGCCTTTCCAGATTGGAGGGAAGAAGACAGAGATTGCAAAGAAAGACATGTCAACTCCCTGCTTAAAAATCTCCAGTGTTTCCTTGTTATATCTGGAATAAAGTACAAACTCTTGCATTTGACATTTGAAGCCCTGTACAATCTGACCCTTACCTACATTTCCAGACATTCTTTCATATAACTTTCTATCATGCACCCCAAATTCCAGTGAAGCTAGTCCACTTGTTATTCTTCGAGCTCACCATTGTCTCTCCCATCTCTCTGGCCATGCTCAGAATGCTCTCTTCACCTTCAAATCTTGAAACCACTGTCTGCCTTCCTTCTTTCAAGGCTCAACTCATCTGTCACCCCCTATGGAAAGCCTTTTCTGATCAACCCACCTGTTAGTCCTCATTCCCTCCTGAATTTATCATGCATATACCTATCTGTTTATATGTTCTATCCCTACAACAGAACATAATAAACACACTGATGAGTGAGAATTTTTGGTTTGTTCTTTATACCTCAAGGGGAATTTGTATATAGCAGATGCTTAATAAGTACCTGTTAGGTTGAATTGGATTACAGAATTGTACAGAGCCTTGGATGAGGAAAGGACATTGAAAAGATGGTGCTGGGACCAGAAACTGTCATTTGATGGGGGCTAAGGAAGCCTGCAGGTGATGGGGTAGTAATAAAAAGGATAGTGGAATGGAAGGGCAACAAATAGCACGTGTGCAAGTTGTGAGAGCTGTGTGCCTGCAGAGACATGACATGTAGGAGAGGCAATGCTGAGCAGGCAGCCATGGGAGCTATGCCATGCCAACATGGTGGATCCAACATCTGCTTGGCTAGGATAGTGAAGAGAGAGCCTTGAGTCCCTGGCACATGAGGAACCATGGAAGGAAATGGAGACATTAAACCCAAAAAGGGAAGATTTCCAGGGGCACAGGAGAACTGTCTTCAAGTATTTGAAGAAGGGTCATCCAGTAGAAGGAGCATTAGATTGGTTCTACTTGGTCCCAGAGGGTGGAACCAGGAGCAAGGGAATCTGAAATGAGGAAGAGTGAGGTTGGCTTTGCAGGGAAAATTTTCCTAACTACTGGAGCTGTCCAAAAGTGGAATGGGCAACATGGGGGACTGAAAGGGATAAAGAGGAGTCTTCCTCACTGGAGGTCTTCCAACAGAGAGAGGTGAGCAGGTCAGGCCTATTATAGAGAGGAATCCTTTTAGGTATGAGTCAGGCTAGATGGAGAGGTCTCTTCCAACTTTAAAGCACCGTGATTCTCTGGGTGAGGTTAGACAAATCCAGAAGGAACACCTAAGGAATAGAAGCAATTTAAGAACAAGCTATATGTAAATGCCAAGGAGCACAGAATAAAAGATCTCAGCTTCAGGTGGGCTCAACGAAGAAAGACACTTCTTAAAGGAGGGGAGCTTTGAGCCAAGATTGGAGATATATAAGTGATATGTTGGGTACAGAAGAAGGGCATCCCTGGAAAGGGAACAGCATAGGCAAACATGCATAGACCACATTTGTTTGGGGGGGGTTGAAATAATAAAGCAACTCGGTGGGGAGAAATGATAAGGATTCATGTTGCAAGACCACTCTACCTTTGTTTACAGATTCAAAAAGAAAAAGGAGTAATTGCTTCTAGGCTATACCCGTGCAGTTATTAAACAAATAACACCATAAGACTTTATTTGTTGCCTGTTTACATCAGATAAGAAATGAAACAATTTCTATAGCATATTTGCAAACCCTGAACTTATGAGCCCTTATTTCTCTTTAGACCTCTCACTATGCTGTTTTTATAACACATTGCAGATATGCACTACAATTACATTAACAAAGGAGTCCATCACCATATCTACTTATTACACCCAATTAGAGAACCGGAGCTGCTTTGCTAAGGTATTCATTAACCTTTTCAGAGCTTATAATAAGAAATCTAATCACATGGAGGTGGTAGACTGCATTCTGAAAATGAGACTAGTTGTCATGTACAGTAAATTTTAATACCCAAATTCTCTGTAAATTGGGCAGTTTCATGAAATTGAATGAGGAGCCTCTCTTTTAATCAGCTTAAAGGTATGAAATTTGAATTCTTTCGCACTGTAAAAATAATGAATGTCTGGGATAAATGCTAAAAGAACATTTTGACTTTTTAGTCTAATTAAAGGTGTTGCATTTATTAATTTTATTTCTCCTTTTTATGTTTTTTTCAGGCTTTTAAATTCTGATGGAAATTATATATTCAGTAGTAAACATTGTTAGTTGGTCTCTCCCTTGCCTGTGTTCTCATAAAATACTGCAAGAAAGCTAGGTATTTTATTTTTAATAAACAGTTTAACTTTAGGTTTTGCTTTGTTTCCATGGAGGATGGCACAGAGTAGTTTGGATAACTCGCCATGTCTAAAGCACTAAACCAATTTCCTTTTTGTATTAAATGCTGAAAACTAAATATGTTAAATAAATTTAAAAAAATAAAAAAAATTTTCAGCTCTAAAAAAAAAATTACTTTAATTGATCCAAGCATAGCCCATATCTTTGTATGCTTGTTGGTGTTTTTTTTTTTTAAGTAGCACATTTTGATGCTTTGAATCATGGGACCTAGAGCTGGAAGGGACCTCAGAGATCATTAAATCCACAGTTCTCATTTTACAGATGAAGGGACTGAAATCCAGAGAGAAAACCTGACTTTCCCAATGTCATCTAGATAGTAATATACAGAGCTAGATTAAAGCCACATCCTCTGACTATGGCTCCAATGCTCTTTTATCCACACCATTTTTCCTGAAAGGAAATAAAATAATTCCACATATTACCTTCTGAGACTTTAGGCTGCTCCCATTGTAACACAGGGAAAATCAAGCTTCCCAATTTTCCCAAACCCAAAGGCATTTACCACTTTGGCAAGATACAGGATCTACCGCATAATGCCATCACATTTTTTTTATAATTCTTTACAGTTTTAGAAGCACCGCCACATACATTGCTTTATGTGATCATTCAATACTTATCCCTTTATTCTTCAAAAATTTTCAGTGTTGAGTGCCTCCTAGGTGTAAGATCCTGGGCTAGGCATCCTAAGCAAAGTCAGACTCACCTGAATGAGCAACCTCAAATCTATTTCCCTTCTCAGGTTAGTCCTATGAAGCAGGAGATCTTTACTGATCGCCAGGATGGAGAGTGTGATTCACCAGAAGGGAAGAAAGCCAACTGGATTGTTATGCGCTCCTGTAAAATCTTTTGTGTTTTTATGTATTATAACTATGCAGTGAAATAATGTCTTTCCATACACGATCTTGTTAACTTGAGTGCTTGCATAGAATCTGGGGCCCTTTAAGTCACATTTGTTAGAGGCCTAGACATGATTTACATTCTGAGGGTCCCAGGGAAATATAGATGGGTCAAAATGAGCTGAAGAGAGTGATTTCTGAGGGGATTCTCATTTCCAAGACTGAATCCAATTAACAGAAGCTCAGAGCTTGGATTGTTGGACCATAGGCTCTACAAAGAATAGAATTCAATGCCTGCCTTCATGGATCTTATCCACAAACAAAGCACAAAAAGCTTTAATATTGAGAAGATGTGAAAACACAGTATGGAGGTATGATCATCTAGAGGAGTTTAGAGGAAGGAAAGGCAGATTTTGACTCTAGAAATGAAAGTAGGCTACGAGGAGGAGCTGGATCTTAAAGGAAGGTTAAGAAGTAGACAGGCAAATCTGGGCTGGGGGCATATAAGGAAGGGGAAAAGGCATGAAGAAAGACACAGGGGCAGGAAAGCAGGGGCCATGTTTGGAGAACAGCAAGTAGTCCTGTTGACCTAAGGCAAAAGGTATTCATAGGGGAGAGATGGAAAATTAGGCTGAAAATGTTTAGATGGGGACAAACTGTGGAGTCCTTGAACGCTATACTAAAGAATATTGGCTATGTTTAACAGACAGGAAAGGATCAATGGAAGATTTTTTTTAAAACTTTTAAAAAATTTTGTTTTAGATTCAAACACCAGAACACAAATACAGAATAGAGAAAAGAAACAAAAACATATCAAGAACTTAGGTATTGGAACTTAAATACAAAGTAAGAAAGGAAAAGAAGCGTATCATGTGCATAGCAGAACATAAGAGAGGATTCAAAATATGTAACAATAAATTTTCATTTCAAGAAGGCCTGTATAATAAATACTACACATTGTGTTGTGAATTCTCCATCTTTTCTTTGTTTCCTTGTAGGTTCTCTTTTGTTCTCTGCTCTGCACTTTTCTACTTTGTTCTTTTTTCCCCTCCCCACCCCTTCCCAGAAGGCTACAATTAAGTGTGGATATGTGTGTGCATGTGCATAGATATGTGTGTGTGTGTGTATGTATACACACACAGACACACACACACACACACACACACACACACACACATATATATATACATATATATATATATATATATATATATATATATATATATATATATATATATATACACACACACACACACACACACATATATATCTATGGACATTTACTTTCCTGAACAAATTCTACTCCTGATCTTTGTTTTTATGCTTGTGCATATCTCATTTCCTATCCCTCCTGCCTCTCCTATTTTACTTCTACCTGCTTCCCTGCCCTCCTATTACTTGCCTATTCCCTCCAAGGATGCCTCCCCTATCCTCCTATTCCCATAAATCTAAACACCCTTCCATAGCCCCCTATAAGCTATTACTTCTCCATCCCCTCTAGAGATTCTTTCCTTGTCCTCTCCTTCCTCCCTATGCCCCTACTGTTTTATTTCTTCTGAATTTAGAAGACTTTTATACTCTCATATATGTGTGTGTGTGTGTGTGTGTGTGTGTGCGCATTGTTCCCTCTTAAACCCATTCCCAATGAAAGTAGGTTACCAGAACTACCAGCCCTACTCCCCCATCTAATTCCTCTGCATATATTCTTCCTCTTGCACCTCATTTGTATAAAATAGTTACTCTTTTTAGCTGTTTCTACATGATTTTATTTTTTAAATTCATATCACACTCAGACTTACTCCAATCTTTCTTATGAGCTACTGAATTATTAATAAGAATCTTAGATATGTTTTGCATTTTCACATATAAAAAGTAAACAGTCTGTCCTCATTGAATCCTTTGTAATCAGTCTTTGCTATGTACCTTATGTTTCTCTTAGCTCTTGTATGTCAAATCTTTTATTATGTTCAGGGTTTTTTTTGTTTTGTTTTTCAAACAAAGTCTTGAAAATATGGCAGTTGATGAAATGTCCATTTTTTCATTCATGATTATGCTTAACTTTGCTGAGTATACTTTTAGCCAGAGCCCCAGTTCTTTTGCTTTTTGATTTGTAGTGTTCCAAGACCTGTGGTCCTTTAATGTCTCCACTACAAGATCTTGCGTGGTTGTTATTATGCCCTATTTTATTCTTGTTGCTTTTAATATTTTATCCTTGAACTGGGGGTTTCAGAGTTTGACTATAATATTCCTATGAGTTTTCCTCACAGGATCTCTTTCAAGTGGTGATCAATGAGTGTTTTCAATTTCTTCTTCCCCCCTTGTTCTAATGCTTCAGGACAATTATTTCTTATATTATTGTATCAAGATTCTTTTTTTGATCATAGCTTTCACTTAGTCCAATTATTTTTATGTTTTCTCTTCTTCATCTATTCTTCAGAACTGTTGTTTTTTTAATGTTTCACTTTCTTTTCTATTTTTTATTATTCATGTTTTGTTTAATTATTTCTTGATCTCTTATAATTTCACTGGCTTTGCCTTGCCCAATTCTAACTTTCAAGGTGTCATTTTCCTCCTTAAGGTTCTGGCTCTCCTTTTCTAATTGGTTGACTTTCCTTTTATAATATTCTTGTTTTTCTTGGATTATTATTTTTTTGGTTTTTCCTTTGAAGATGAATTCCCAGAATAGCTTTCTATGGTTGGATTCTTTCTCCTTTGCCTGTGCATTTTTTATGGTAATAGATTAATTTTTGTAAACATGTCTAACAGTGGGGTATGGGGGAATGGTGCCTCCTGCCCCAGATCTTCAGTTCTCTCCTCTAGTCTGTAACCAAAGCCAAACTTTCAAACTCTTGTAAGTGCCCACAGCCAGGGAATTTTTGCCTCACTGCTTCTGCACTCATCAGGTGTGTGCTCTTCCCTTCTCACCCCCACCACTCTTCAGAGCACAGCTGAGTCTGGAGTTCCTTGTCAGCAGAGATTCCCTCCATCTTCTTCCAGAGCTCAGGTGCTCAACTTCACTCACTATGGGGGGGGGGGGTTCCTGTGGCTGGGGCCAAGGTAGCCTCTCAAACCAACTAACCCCAGGTGTTGCTGCTTGTTCTTAAAGCAGACCCTACCCTGGAGGTGTTTACTCTTCATGGGACCAAACCTTGTTCAGAGATTTTCTTTCTGATCTTCTCAAATAGTCCCAGGAAGACCCCTGTTTTGCCCCATTCTTATTTATTTTTACCCACTGCCCTAAGGTGCCATTTTATCTCTTTTGTGGGGGAAAATTTTGAGAGCTTGGAATTTTCTGACCTGCTTCACCATCTTCCCAGAATTCTCTCAATAGAAGGTTTTAAGAAGGATGGGTGACAGGATAAAAGAGGTGAAGCTGCGTGGAAGATAGATTCTAGGAGGAAGAAACCAGAGTCAAATAGCCAAATCAGGAGGCCATTACAATAGGACAATAGGCAAGAGGTAATGAGAGACTAAAGTAGAATGGAGATGGTAAAAATGGAGAAAAAAGGATGGGAAAGATTTTAGGAGTAGAAACACCAAGACAGCAACCAGTTAGATGGGGAGAGAAGCAAAGGGAGAGAATGGAGTCAAAGCCTATTCTGAGACAGATTTCATCCCAGGATGACTAACATGAACACAAACAGTCCCATCAGGTAGATGGGGAATTTTGGAAGAAGATGAGTTTGGTTGTAGACATGTTGAGTTTGAGGTGCCAATAGGATGCTCTGGTAGAAACATCTTAAAATCAAGAGGAAATGTCGTCCTCGAGCTTAGTTGGGAAAAGTTCTTGGAGAAAGATTCTCAGGAGTAATTAGTGGAGAAGGTTGAAGGTTGAAACCATTTGAAAAGAATAGTCTCTTAAAGGTCAAGGCTATAGTTTTACCTAATGGAAACTTCTACAAGTGTTTTTGAAAGAAATGATAAACTCATTTTTTTTACTATGTGTAAATTTAATCTACAAGTCTTCAGCTTGGTAAACAAAAATATGAAACCTGAAGAGGATTCAGCTAACAAAACAATGAGGATTTCTTGGCAAGAAATACTTTATATGTTTTTAAATTTTACTTCATCCCCTCCCTATCCTCTCCCCTCACTTACTTTTAAAATGGTTAATTGGGTGTATGCCACTACTTATTTATATCTATTTTATCAAATATATGTATATATGTAATTTTCGATGATATTAAAATCATTTGTGAGACACTAATATTATTCATTACTCATCTCACCAGCCAGCCAAAACAAGTTCAGTAGAGGCTCATTAGTGAATGCACTGCCAGTAATATTTAACATGAGTATACAATTTCATATAACAAAGTTCATAAGAACCAAGAGACATCAACCCATAGGAGAAGACAGCAGAAAACAGGGTGAGAGTTGCTGTCACTGTTGAGAGTTTAAGAAAAAATAAATGGGTTGATGACAGATACACTCTTTCCTTATTAATCTGATCCTTGGCATATATACTATAATGAGATCGTGAAATTTAAATCTCAACCATTAATTGGTCACTAATTATTCAGGGAATCATTTCATGTGCCTTATTTGCAGTTTTTGGTTTACTGGTTCTCAGGACATTATTTTTTTTTCAATTTTATTTTGGACTCAAAGGCCAGAACACAAATACAGAATAGAGAAAAAAACAAATCATATCATAAACTTAAATATTGAAACTTAAATACAAAGAAAGGGAAAAAAGCATGTCGTGTGCATAGCAGAACGTAAGAGAGGATTCAAAATACATAACAATAGATTTTCATTTCAAGAAAGCCAATAAAATAAATAATACATGTTGTTTTCAGAATTGTCCATCTTTTCTTTGCTTCCTTGTGAGTTTTCTTTCATTCTGTGCTGTGCACTTTTTTACTTTGTTCTTTTTTCCCCTCCCCCCACCCCACCCCCCAAGGCTACAAGAAAGTTTAGATATGTTACTCTATAGCTATAGATATATACATACACACACACATATATATATATATGTACATACATACATATATATATATATATATATATATATGTACATACATATATAGACATATACTTTCCGAAACATACTCTACCCCTAATCTTTGTTTTTTGATTTGTGCATATTTCTTGTTTCCTATCTCTCCTCATTCCTTTACTTTACTTGACTGATTACCTTGCCCTGCAATTACTTGCCTACCCCCCTCCAAGGATCCCTCCCCTATCCTTCCATTCCCACAAATCTAAACACCCTTCTATAACCCCTTTTACCTATTCTTTCATTCTCCCCTCTAAAAATCCCTCCCTTGTCCTCTCTCCCCTCACTATACCCCTACCATTTTATTTCTTTTAAATTTAGAAGACTTTTATACTCTTCTAAATATATATGTATTGTTCCCTCTTAAACCCATTCCCCACAAAAATAGGTTACCAGAACTACCAGCCCTCCTCCCCCATCTAAATACTAAATATCCTGTCTTCCTCTTGGACCTCTTTTGTATAAAATAGTCACTCTTTTTAGCTGTTTCTAAATAGTTTCACTTTTAAAATTCATATCATATGTTTATCCCCCTCTTTCTTATGAGCTTGACAATTATTAATAAGAATCTCAGACATACATTTTATGTTATATGAAAGGTAAACAGTCTATTCTAATGAATCCCTTATAGTCGGTCTTTGGTACGTACCTTATGTTTGTCTTAGTTCTTGTATGTTGAATCTTCTATTAAGTTGAGGATTTTTTTAACAAAGTCTTGAAAGTCTGAGGGTTTGTCAAATGTCCATTTTTTTCATTCAAGATAATACTTAAATTTGAAGGGTATGACATTTTCGGCCGGAGCCCCAGGTCTTTTGTTATTCAATATGTGGTGTTCCAAGACTTGTGGTCCTTTAATCTCTCTGCTGCTAGGTCTTGTGTAATTCTAATTGTGGCACCATCATACTTAAATTGTTTTAATCTTGATGCTTTTAATATTTTATCCTTGAGCTGGGGGTTTTGGTACTTGACTATGATATTCCTATGAGTTTAACTCATAGAATCTCTTTTAAGTTGTGTTCAATTGATTTTTTTTCTATTTCTACTTCTCTGCTTTGTTCTAATGCTTCTGGACAATTTGCTTTAATTATTTCTTGTATTATTGTATCAAGATTCATTTTCTGATTATAACTTTCAGTTACTCCAATTATTTTTATATTTTTCTCTTCTTGATCTATTTTCCAAATCGGTTGTTTTTCCTATAAGATGTTTCACTTTCTCTTCTATTTTTTCATTATTCATGTTTTGTTTCATTATTTCTTGATCTCTTATAATTTCACTGGCTTCACTTTGCCCAATTCTAACTTTCAAGGTGTCATTTTCCTCCTTGAGATTCTGGATCTCCTTTTCTAATTGGTTGACTTTCCTTTCATAACCTTCTTGTTTTTCTTGGATTATTTTTTAGTTTTTGCTCAATCTCTATGATTTGATTTTAAAGTCTTTTTAAATATCTTCTATAAATTCTTTTTTTGGGCAACTGACCATTTGACATTGCTCTTTGGGGGTTTCTTTACTTCAATATCCTCCTCTGAAAATGAACCCCGGTCATCTCTATTCCCATAATAGGTTTCTATGGTTGGATTCTTTCTTCTTTGCTGTGCATTTTTTTTGGTAATAACTTGATTTTTGTCATCACTTCTAGCCCTGGGGTATTGGAAATGGTGCCTCTTGCCCCAGATCTTCAGTTCTCCTCTCTAGCCTGGAACCAAAGCCAAACCTCCAACCTCCTGTAAATGCCCACAGCTGGGTGCTTTCTGCCCCACTGCTTCTGCACTCATCTGGTGTGTGCTGGTTCCTTCTCACCCCTGCCACTCTTCACAGCACAGCTGGGTCTGGTGTTCCTCATCAGCAAGGGTTCTCACAATCTTCCTGGGCTCAAACACATGACTCCCATGGCTGGGGCTGAGGCAGCCTCTCAAACCAACTAACCCCAGGGCTTGGGGCTAGTTGTTTAACCAGCTTGCCTATTTTTTGTTAAAACAATACCTGGCCTGGAGGTGTTTACTCCTAGCTGGGACCAAACCTGGTGCTGGGATTTTTCTTCAGATCTTCTCAAACTGTCCCAGGAAGATCCTGGTTGTGCCCCTATTCTTCTTTGTCTCCACCCACACTTTGTTTGCCCTAAGGTGCTATTTTAACTCTTTTGTGGGGGGAAATCTTGAAAGCTTGGAATTTTCTGACCTACTCCACCATCTTCCCAGAATCCTCTCCCCTCTGAGGACATTATTGGTTTAGGAAAGATCTCACTAACATGGCCTGGCTGTAAAATGTATTATTCAGTGTCTGAAGTGATTAGTGTAGAGTGCTGAAGGCCAATGTGTGAAGGTCAGAGGCAGCTCCCTACTCTTTACCTGGGGATCACTATGTCTTGCCTCACTAGAACTTTGCTATCCTTTTCATCATGTCCCATGTGCTTTCTCTTGATTGGTCTCCTGAAAAAAATTCTACTCTTCCTGACTAGCTTCATGTAAAGGGGCACTGTGTGTTTGTCCTTTGTTTTCGAAGAGGACCATGACATTAGGGAAATGATGACATGACTTGTAGTTGACTTTGATTTGAGTGAGGGAAGGCTGTGCAAGGTCACCAGCCTCACTTTCTCTTCCAGAGCCATCTGGGTCCAGTGGCCAGATATTCATCGGGACAACTGGAGATGGCCCAGGATGCAATGGGAGAACCTGGCCCTTTTAGGCTAAGGCCTTTTCAGGTTCTTACTTTAAGTAAGGTAAAACCCATTCAGTGAATAGGCCTCTTTAAGAAGTGAGTCAAAGGATGGCCCCTTTAATAAAAAAAAATTAAAGTGGGAGGAGAAGACCCTCAGGGTTTCCTAAGAGAAGAGGCATTAAAGAATAGGAGAGTATCTCATTTGAAAGGCCCCTTCCATGTCCTTAATCACCTTAGTCCCATAGACTTCTATTAAAAGCTGAAACTCCCTTCCAACTCCCTTCCACAGGACATCTATTGTAAATGGAGTAACCCTCCTAGTTCTGTTACAAGAGGTATGGAGCTAGAAGGAATCCTGGGAGCCAATAAGTTCAATACTTTAACTAAAAAAGTAAATTTGAAATTAAAAAAAATTTACAATACTTTTTAAAAAATTTAAATGACCTATCAGAAGGCCTTAGGAGATGAAGTATCTTGCCCAAGGTGATAAAGGCAAGTATCAGAGGGAGAGTTAAACAGAGGTCCTCTGACTCCTGAATCAATTTTCTTTCCCCTATACCACACTGTCTCCCTTTTCATAGCATCATGAAATTTTGAAAGGGAAGATATTGGTCAATAGGACTGAATTATATTTGAAGTTTTATTCTGAGTACTTCAAACTCTTTCTTGTGCTGTTTTCTAATTATCGTGCCAGGAGAATACGGCCATTGCTAGCTGAGGCTCAGCAGTCTTGGGTAGGTGAAGCCAGCTGACAAACAGGTCATTTCTGGAGATCCTTCACCAAATAAGGGCACTCCTCTGTCGCCACCTGTTCTACAGTACTCTCTGACCGTGTTGTCTCTTCCATGGTTCCTTTACCCTAGCATAACAAAGCACCTGTTGTTCCTGATCTGATTTTTTCAATACTTCACACGTCCCTTTTCTTAAGCTGTACTTAGGAAATCCCATTGAGAAATCCAGGGATTTGGACTTGGTGAAGTCCTCTTCTGCTCCCTCCTTGGCATTTTTCACTCACTTTATCTTGCCTATTGTCAATATGGGCAAAGCATGTGCCTAGACCTTGAGTCAGCCAACAGCAGTGACCATGTTAAGATGTCACAGATATGATGATTTTGCAGGAGTTAAAAATAATCAAATTGATGCTAACCTGGCTGAAGCCCTGGGAATAAAAGTTCCAGAGAGCAATGAAAATATGAGATGAAAAGCATGTGATTGTTTTCTATGTCTTTCAAGAAGCACTCAATGAACCAGATAAATAAAATAACATTTATTAAGCACTTCTCACAGGCACTATGCCAAATGTTGGCATTACAAAAACAAGCAAGCAAAACAGTTCCTGTCCTCAAGGATCTTATGTTCTAATGGGTGCCAACCACACATAAAGGGGATTTAGAGTTGGAAAGGAGGGGGAAGAGGAGAACGGTTGAGGGCTGCATGGTATGGAGCTGGCAGGCTAGTGATTAGAGCCTTTCCAGTACCTGAGCCAGATACAGAAGAATAGGAAACTGATGTAGATTTTGTTGTTTTTAACAAAAATATTGCACTTTAACATTTTCTAATAGGTGACTACAAGGATCCTGCCAAATAATTCACCAGATAAACTCTTGAAGCTGGAAAATTGGATGGAAATCAAAGATTCTATGATCTGCGTGTGGCCCTGCCACAGATTTTGAAACGGCCAAGGATGCACTAACCTTACATTTACCTCAGTCTCAAAATCCGTGAATAAGAAGGGACAAGTTCTATTACTTTGTTCAACAAAGGTTTTCAAAAACAAAATGGCCCAAGAAATCATTTCCTATCTTTGAACCTCAGTTTCCAGATCTATACAAGGATGGAGGGTTAGACTACATGGTCTTTTGGTTCCATTCCAGCTCCAAAACCTATGAGCCTAAGCCATAAAACAGATCCGTGTACAGGGGCTGCCACTGGACTTTAGTGTGGTCATATACTACAACAGACTATTTTTCTTGCTATAGAAGGTATGGCTCCAAGGGGTTAGAAGCTGAGAAGGCAACAAGTACATAGGCCCCCTCAACTGGGACTGAAGCTCTATGCCAAAATAATCCATAATTTACTACCCTACCAGGGCTAGCTGTCAGGGGAAGGGGTCTTACCCCACAAACGCAGGGTCAAGAACATGGAAGGAATACTCTCCAGCAAAGGGAGCAGTCAGCAATGAAGGTCAGGTTCTTAGGCTAGGATGAGATACACAGAGACAGATCACCAGCACAGAGGAGAGCACCTGGGGGCCTTAAATACTTATCTCCATCTGGCAGCGTCTGTTCCTCACCTTGGCCCTGACTCAAAGGTTAACCTCTTATGAAAAATGGAGGGGAGGGTGAAGAGAAGGGAAAGGGGGAGGGAGAGGAGGAAGATGCTATGGCTAGGTTTTTCTGCCTGGTTTCACTGAATATATTTATCTGATGTAAGTTATCTAATTGTTCAGAGCAATGGTGTCAAATTCCTATTTCACATTTGTTTTAGGTGTATCACACTCATCTGTACCTTGTTCATCTTTACAATGGCTAGTTAGTTCAATTTAGTATTCATTTGAATCAAGGGCCAAAGGACTGCAGAATATACCAAGATATATTTGTTTGAGGAAGAGCAACTCACCAGTGATGGTCTAAGATTCCTGTTTCAGAGTACTTCTAAGAAGCCTCACTTATTGAGGTAACCAAATTCTATTCTCCCTCTGAAGTCTCACCTACATTCATCTTCTCACTATTCCTATTGCTATAATGTTTGTATAGGGCATCATTAACACACCAGCAGCCCTGTAGTAGCCTCCAGGATTGGGGACCATCACATAGGGCATGCTTACAATTTCTCTTTCCTGTTTCTGGTCTACAGTCCTCTAGCCACGTGGTGGCCCAGCCACAGGAAGACATGGCATCTTGGTATAATGTGGCAAGCCCTGAGGATTTTCTTGGCCCTTCCCTGAAACCTGCTGACAATGTGATAGGGGTTGGGGGATGGGTTTTGGTGGTGCTAGGGGAAGGGAAGAAAACCTTCATCAGCAACTAGGGTGGCAACTAAGTGGAGTAGTACATAGGGGGGGTGCACTGCACCTGGAATCATAAAGATTTGAGCTCAAGTGTAGCATCAGGCACTTAGCAGGTGTGTGACCCTGGGCAAGTTACTAAACTTCTATCAGGCTCAGTTTTCTCACCTGTAAATGGGAATAGTAACAGCCCCTACCTCCTAAGGTTGTTAGGAGGATAAAATGAGTCAATATTTGTAAAGTGCTTTGAAAATCTTAAAACATGATATAAATGCTACTTATTGTTATTATCAGTTACAAGAAGAAACGACATCCAACTCGGCCTTTTACTCTGACTCCCCTATGTGACAAGTAGTGCTCTCTGTCTCTAGATTCCCTGAAGGGGAGTGGGGAGATGGGTATCATCCTTTCTGTCCATGTCAAGCATGGACTTAACAGGGTGAGCTTGCACCTAGGCCCCTAGCTGCCTTTCTCCACTTGTGCCTCCTTTCCTGAAGGGATGACCTAACATTGCTTTCAGGGCAGAAGTACCCAGGCTTGGAGGTGAACTCATGAATTAGAGAGGTCCAGAGTCCTTGGGTTCCCCTAGGATTTGGAAAGCCTAGTGGTGAGGGAAGTTTCTGGCCAGTGAAGAAGATGGTCATTGACAAAGACCATTGGTCATTTACCAAAAGACACATATATACTGGAATTTGGGGCAGTACTGAGAAGTCCTGCAAACTGCTTTCTGCAATGGTAAGGTTTCAGGATAAGCTTTTCAGCCACAACACTGTGGCAGTAGTTAGAAATAACTTAATCGTGTTTTGAGTTTGTTATTATCAAATCAGCACTTGGGGCTGTTTTATGTTAGGGATTTCTTTTTGTATATAGAAATATCTTACCTGTCCCATGCTTGATCAATACTGTACTTTTACTGAGTAGGTTATTGAGTACCTTCTATTTGCTTGCTTTGGGGGAGACCCTAGATGTGAGTCATAACTTAAACTACAAGTAAATTCATCCCAGGAGTATCAGGCTGAATGTTTAATGACCTTAAGAATATGAGAGCAGGGAGCCATGAGTGGACAGACTTCTCAGGAAGTACCTAGTCCAATTCACGTGCCATCATCAAGAACAGAGAATGGTGCAGTACTCTAGCCTCTCTGGGCCCAGCAGCAATTCTTCAGGATTAGACTCCTAACAGACTCCTAACTCCTAACATCTCCACCCTCTGTTTCCTCCTGTCCAACCTTCACATTCTTGCCAGATTTATCTTCTTTATCCAGTTAGGTTCTCTCTATTCTATAACTAAACCATAACCCTATAATCTCAGAAATTTGCAACATACGCATACACATATACATACACACATTTTCATAAAACACCAGAGAGTAAGCAAGTATGGGTGCGTTACTGCAAATTCTCTGTCACTACTAGAAAAAATTACGAAGGATATGTTCTATCAGTGGGTCGTCAGTAACATGAACTTCTCCCAAGCAGGATAGAACATTATCATTAAAATATATGTTGATTAATGGATAGGAGACAGTGGTTATTGAGACAGATATAAAAATATTACTCCTCTACAGTTACAAAATGCATATATAATTTGGTACAATTATAACTTGTTTCACTTCTGTAATTTGAGTTTGCTTTCCTATTTCATGTATGGTTTAAAGGTCAGTTTTAAAACTGGCATCATATAAAATGACATTATTCCTATAAAACTTGGTAAAATTTGACAGGGTATGGCTAAACATCCTTCCATACACACACACACGCACACACACACACACACACACAAAAGCATATGCACAGAAGGTATATATGTTTAAACCCCAAATTCCCCAAGCATTATCTCCTTTCATTAGCTGCCTTTCCCCTGCCATACCAAAGAAAACGTGTCACTTCCCCATCTTCCATATGTCTCATTGTGAACATATCATCTGCTATTTCCAAGTTGGCATCATTAATAGAAAGGAGTCAACTCCTTCACTGCATTCCTGGTGCTTTGCATCAGTAGCCAAAAGCTCATTTGCTTTGCCCAAATTGTCAAGTCCATCTGCCGGTAGCCTCTCCAACTCATGATGCCATCTGCCAGGCACTGACCTATCATTCCCACTGGTCTGGATGCCACATTGCCTGAGTCTGGAGTCCCCAAATACTCCCTTACTTTCCTCCAGAATTTAGAGAAATGACTCAGTCTGACATTTTACATCTAGCAAGAGAAGGAGCAAAAAGAATTTATATTTTACCCTGTGAACCATTCCAACTATTGGACTCCATCAATATTTTCCCCAAATAGCAGTGTGAAAGTTTTGACGACTGGAAGAGATCAACAGATTTTTTTTTCCTTCAGAGGGAGTAAGAGGTTGAGGGGGAGAGGGCAGATGGGGGAGACAAATACTCCTTCGTTTTCTGAATTTCTGTGTGTCCATACAAAATGTAGAAGGGGCAGGTTCAAAAAAAAGGTTTTATTTTCCATGTAACCTTCTCAGTAGAGCATTGACGTTTTTGAGCTCAATGATTTCTGGGGCCCCAGGGATGCTGTGTTTGACGTAGGGAGGTTCATTACTGGAAGAGACAGTGCGCTTCCTCAAGCTGCTAACTCATTTAGTAACCGGGAAGAACTTGGACACTGGAGAAACAGATCACGCTATAATAAGAGAAGTCAGCTTACATGTACATTTCTACTGCCTGCCAGGATAGAAAATGTGATTGTTCGTGGAAAAAAAAACAGGTGCCAGAAACACAGACCCTCTTAGCTATTGATAGAAAATTGCTGCAAGATCCCAAATAAGCCAATAATCCCTAGCTGGGTTCACAAAACCTCCTGAAATCTATTCATGGACCCCAGTTAAGAACCATTAGTTGAGAGGATCTTGATGAGGTTCCTCACAGAATTTCATTGATTCTTATTCCTCTGCAAAGGATATTGGTGCATAAGCTCTGACTACCATTATGATGGTCCTTTTTTACTTAGAATTCATCCTGATCACTGCAAGGAAGAATGAAGAAATGCCTCAAGCTGATGCTTCTTGTTGCCTTTGGGTTCATGATGAAACCAACTGGGCCACCACTTTTATAACATCTCTCCAAGGAGAGCCCACAAGCCAGCCTTCCTTTTAGTTGAGGCTTCCTCTTATCTTCTTGCTTCATTTGTGCTGAGAACATCAATACTGATATGGCACAATTATTCCATACGTATGTTAAATCGTTGGCTGTTGGCCACAGAGCTCACCTTTAGAGGACCAGCAGTTAAATTCATAACTATAGACAATCTGAAAACTAAATATAACACCAAAAACATACCCTGCCCACTTTCCCACTACATCGCCATAATTAGTGCTAGAGTAGACAGCAGTTCTTATACTATCTCCTAAAATAAATTATTCATAGTGTGAGACACTAACACACTAGCTGACACTCTGTATAACACATTTGGGACCCCAAAAGATCTTGACAGGCCAACCTATTGAGCTGAATCTAATATGACGAAATCCAATGCGGACAAATATAAAGTCCTGGATTAAAAGAAAAATCAGCTTTACAAGTATGGAGGGGAAGAAGTAAGGCTGATTAGATAGCAGTTTATCTAATTAAAAAAAATTGTTGGTTTTGGTGGTCTTCAAGTTAGCAATGTGATGTAGCAGCCCAAAAATCTGATGTGATCTTTGGCCATATTAAGAGGAAGATAGCTTTTGGGAATAAGGAGGTGATACAGTCCCTTCGTATTCTACCAGGTCAAACCACATTTGGGAGTAGTGAGTTCAGTTCTGGACGGTATGATTTAAGAGATCTTCACAAGACAGAGAACAAGAGGAGGGCAACCTGGATGCTCGAGGGCTTTGGGGCCATGTTATATGAGGGTCAGTTGAAGGGACATGGAATGGTGAGCCTAGATGAGAGAAGATTAAAGGAAGAAATGGCATCTCTTAAGCTGTCAAGTGGAAGAGGGATTATGCTTGGTTGGCCACGATGGGTAAAAACTGGTACAATATGCGGGAGTTGAAAGGAAGCCAATTTCAGTTTGATGTCATGAAAAAGTGCCTAGCAATGACAGCCGTCCCCAAAAGTGAAACCAGCAATCTCAAGATAGTGAGTGGAGGTCTTCAGGCAGAGGCTAGCTAACCACTTGCTGGGGACAGCACAGTGACTATTTCTTTCCAAGTATGTGTTGGAGTAGATAGGCATTGAGATTCCTTCCATATCCAAAATTCTCTGATTCTATGACTTCTGAATATTCTATAAGCCTTTGTTCCCTTTCATTTATTCATTCTGAACCATGTTTTCTGACATATTTTAATGTCTTGTACTTTGCATTGAAGTCACAATACATACAGTAAATGCATGTTGAATTAATTAGGAGGAAGCTCCTTATTTCCTCGCAGAATTTCTCTACCTCTTCATCCTGCACAACAGATGTTTGCAAATAAACTGCCATTATTGTCATGGTCCTCTTTTCACTTAGCTTATCATGAGCACTGCAAGGCAAAATGACCAAATGTCCTTCGAGTTTTCTTTCCTTCATGGCTTGCCACAGCCCAGAACTTCTTCACTTGGCAGCCAACATGTTGGTGATGAGCCTTTCCATATGTACCTAGTCTGGCCTCTTGTTACGGGGCCCTAACCTGGAGCATTATGCTTGGTAGAACGTGCCAAAGCTTGGATCCTGAGGGGAGAGCCTTTCAGCGCCTAGAAGTATCTCCTTGCCACAATGAGACACTGGAGGAGGATGCAACTACAGTCATTCAATGAGGTCAACATGAACAAACTGTCATTCCATGATACCCAGAGTCATCAGATAAAAAGATTAAAGAGGCATAAATCTCCTACAGCCAAATTAGTTACTGGGACAGAAAAGATACACAAGAGTTTTCTTTTATATAACAGCAGGAGACCATTTCCCTGGTAGGCAGAATGAAGATTATGCTATTTTTACAAACTCATTAGGCAAATGTTACATTATGATAAATTATACACTGAGCATTCTCCAATATGAGGAGAAAAAATAATTCACTTACCCACTTCTCCATCTATTTATGGGAATGTTTGGCCACTACAGTAATTCTGTTTGGATATTGTTTTAAATTGGTTTTTGGTGACCAAGGAAAACATTCAATTTAATGTCCCTAAGCACATCAATCAACCAGCATTTATTAAGCTCCAACTCCATGTTAGGTACTGTGTAAAGTGCTGATGATACAAATAAAGCAAAAAATAGATTCTGCTCTCAAGAAACACATGACCTGCAAATATACTTCCTCTGCCTTGACCACTCCTTATATACCCTACCTTTACTCAATAGTTACTGGCATCAGGGGCATTTTGAAAAAAATTTCTTGAACCTTAAATAAAACACTTCAGATTGATTCCATAGTGAAAGAAGCTGTGGAAAGCAAGAACAGCTTCAGTAGTTTGAACTTATGGCCACACTGTTCTTCCCAAATAAAGTACATTTCTAGGGACAGAACCCTAAACTTGATTGCAGAGTCACCAACAGTCATCTTTGAAGGCAGAGTCTGTTTCATTTTTTTCTTTGTATCCCCAGCATGTATTAAAGTAACTTGTACATAGTAGGCACTTACTTAAAATATTTATTAAATGTCTTCAATTAAACCACCTTCAAGTCACCCTCCCTCTCAATTATTTTCATTTGCATTGGAACATCGATTGGTCTAATAGATCAGGACAATGCTACTGTTACAGATGAATGGATTTCAGTGAAGCATATGACAAGGTCTATCATGATATTCTTATGAAGGCGACAGAGAGATGTGAGCTAGACAATAACACAGTTATGTGGATTTGTAAATGGTTGAACTACTGTCCAAAGTATAATCATTAAGGGCAATTTGTCAACTTGGAGAGCAGTCTCCAACGGATCCCAGTGATTTGTCCTTGGCTCTGAGTGGTATCAGATTTGAAGATGACCCCAGAATGGGATAAATAGTTAACAAATTATATGACATAGCATCCAGAAATATCTCAGTGAGCTACAAGGATAGGTGTGCCAAACATTTCCAAGAGGATTAATATGCTATCAATCATTATAAAATTATTGTGAATTATTCCAATCAATCAATTTATTTAGCACTCACCATGTATCAGGCATTATGCTATGTGCTGAGGATACAAAAGGAGGCAAAAGACAGTTCCTGCCCTCAAGGAGACCATAATCTAGTGGGAAAGATAACCTATAAATAGATATGTATAAATAAGTTGTATACAGAATAAATAGAAAATAATTAACAGGGAATGCATTGGAAAAGGCTTCCTGTAGAAAGTAGGATTTTGGATGAGACAATGGAAGCCAGGGGAGTCAAAAGGTGGAGATGAGAAGGAAGAGCATTCCAGGCATGGAAGAAAGCAAAAGAAGGTGCCCAGTGTTGAGAACTGTCATGTCTTGTTCATGAAAGATCCAGGAAGTTGGTGTTACTGGATGAAAGAGTACATGTTGGGGAACAAGGTACACTGGAGAACTAGAAGGTAGCTAGGTTATGAATCGCTTTGAATGCCAAGTAGGATTTTTTATTTGGTCCTGGAAGCGAAAGAGAGCCACTGGAGTTTATTGAGCAGGGAGGTGATATGGTCAGACCTGTGCTTCAGGAAAATAACCTTGGTGTCTGAATGGAGGCTGAATTGAAGTGGAAAGAGACTTGAGGCAGGCAGATGCAGGCTATTAGAATAATCCAGGCATGAGACACCAGAGGGGCAAATGTATCAGAGGAGAGGTATTTGAGAGATGCTGTCCAATTGGATTACTTTTCTCTCAGCAGGTACAGAAGTTTTGTTAAATTTTGTTTGTTCAACGTGGCAATGGAAATTTAGATGGGAGGAAGAACAGCAATAATTTTGGAGTACTGGGTACTGTACTTCTGCTGGAGCCTTAGGGCAGCACGACAGTGTTGGCTACCTGGAGAGAAGGCAGAGAAAGTAAGGTGGCAGGAAGCCAAACCTTAATTATACCTTTTCTAATGTTTTGTCTGGGGTTGACCTTGAACCCTGAGAAGTAGAAGAAAACACTTTTCTTCTTACTCCGCCTCCTCTTTCTACCTGCACTGAATGGCCTCTAGCTCTAAAATACCTAGAACTCAGTCTAGTATTAATTACAGGTTAAAATATCTTTCTGAAAGTTATCCTTTGAAGCTAAGTACTATGTAGAGCATTACGTATATGGGAAAATGTCTTCTGATTTTTCAAAAACAAACAAACAAAACCATCTACAGAGTAAGATTTGGACTGTACATATTGAAAAATGATTCTTACTTATTTCTATTATGCCATCTCCACAATTTTTTGCTACAGTGGATACCAATTTCTTGCTACAGATCTTTCTTAAGAGTTTTAGTTTTGACAGTGTTGTATAATAGAAAGAATAAAATAAACATCTTATATTTGAAGAGTCCTATGTGGCGCAGTGAACACTGGAGCCTTAAAGTTAATTTCCCTAGGTGACTCTCTTTGCAATCATCAACTATATTCTACCCAAATTGGGAGTACCTTGGTTGTGTGGTTGTTGTTTGGCAGAGGGATGAGAAGACATGGAGTCGTTTTAAAGAAAGCAACATTGGCTGCTTCTGAACATTTCCATCCAGAATATAGGCCACCTTCACCTCCAGTTGACCATATGCTTTACCAGCATTCTTTAAGCACTTTGTTCGGTTATGATACTTGGTTATTTTTTATCCAGTCTGTCTCTTTTCATAAAGGGAGGCAATGTGAATTTACTGATATGACTTTAGAAGTAAGACCCTAAGGGTATATATTTGTCATCTGTCATTCTCAATGTTGAGAAAGAACCATATCAAGTAAATGTGAGGAGGTAGCTATCTTTGTACCTATCGCTCAGTGTAAATACAGATGTCATCCCCATGTCAGTGCTCCAGAGCCTAAAATCCCCGGGGGGAAGGCACCTTGACAAGCCTCTGATCAGAGGCAGGGCTGTTATACCCAAAAGAAAAAGGTGCTCCCTGTAAGCAATGGAATTTCAACAGCCAAAGGACTATTTGATTTGCAATAAGAAAAGACAACACATGTCCTAATGCTTTAAGTTGGATATTCTGTCTCAGTGTCTAGGTTTGTAACCAGACACAGTGTGGTGCAGTGCCTAGAAAGCTGACCTTGGAGCCAGGTGGACCTGGGTTCCAGCCCCACCTCTGACTCAACTTGGATGTATGACCCTGGGCAAGGCACTTAACTCTCAGTGTTACACTCAACTCTCTAAGATTCTAGTTACAGAGTGTTTTCCCAATCTGGAGTTTCCTAGACCATTGAATCAAAAGTCTAGTTCTTATTCCTAAAGGTCTATACACTTCCTATGCAACGTTAAGAAACAAAGAGCAAGAAAGTCCCCAGAAATGGGGCTGGACGTTATGTGGAAGTTTTCTGGAATAACATGGAAAAAAGTCACAAAGAATTATCAACAATTCCCTACTTCTAAGTAGGGTTATACCTCAGGGCACTGTGTACTTGGTGCTCTTCTCTCCCTATACCATCTCTCAGTGACTTCTTCAACTACCCTTGGTTTAAGTATCACTTCTATGCATATGATTCCTAGACCTGTATATTTAGGTATCCACGACCAAGTCTCTCCCCTGAGTTCCACTCACAGACCACTGCAATTCCAACTGGATGTTCCAAAGATATCTCAAAGTCAATATGTCATGGAACAGCAAGAAGAGCTCTTACTCTAGAGTCAGAAGATCTGGGTTCAAATCCTACCTCAGAAACTTGACTACCTGTGTGAACATAGATAATTCATTTCACCACTCTGTGACTCAGTTTCCTTATCTTTAAAATGAGCTGGACTCAATGACCATAAAGATCGCTTCTGGCTCAAAATGTATGATCCAATGTTGCATAACCATATGGTTTTATGTCCAAAACAAAACTCATGATGTTTCTCCCCAAACCCACCCCTCTTTCCAACTTGCCCCTCTCTTTTCAGTACACTAACATTCTTCTATTCACTCAGGCTTTTAACCTCCAAGTCATTCTCAATTCTTCACTCTCACTTGCTCCCCAGAACCAGTCAATTTCCAAATCTTGTGAATTGTATTTCCACACCTTCACTCTATATCTCGCCCCTTCTCTCTGCTCATATAGCCACTCCACTAATTCAAGGCCTCATCACCTCTCATCTCTATGAACACAATAGTGTAGCAATTCATCTCCCTGCCTCCAGTCTCTTCCCATGCCAATCCATCCTTTACAAAGTCGCCAAATTGTATTTCTATAGCACAGATCTGACCGTGTCATTTCCCCACTTAAGAAAGTCTAATGTCTCTCAGCAACTTCTGTGATAAAATACCAACTCCTCTGGCAGTTTATCTCCGTAGGCCTAATGAATGTAACTTTCATTCATGCCATCTACACTTAGGCCAAACCAACCAATTTGTTGTTCTCCATATCTGATCTCTATGCCTTTGCACAGGGTGACTTCCCTGCCTGGAATATATATATTTTTTTACTTCCATTGTGTATTTTTCCTAGTTTCCTTCAGTTCTCATCTCAAGGGCCACCAAAACCAAGTATATGGCTTATCCAGATTTGACACAATTGTTAATGCTATCCCCAACCCTCAAAAATAACTGTGTATGTATATATGTATGTATTTTGTATTGCCTAATCTGTGTACATGATATCTCTAGCAATAGAACATAAGCCCCTGAGGGCAGACAGGGACTGTTTCATTGTTTGCCTCTGTATCCCCAGGTCCCAGCACAGTATCTGGCACAGAGTACATGCTTAATAAATGAGTTTCTGTGTGTGTGCATGTGTGTGTGTTTAAATTGAGCCAAAAGATGAGAGTGGACTGCAGTTGGCATTGGTGGAGTGGAGGACCTACCCCTCTGAGAGCATAGATCCATCCAAGTGCCAAAGCAGATGGGGCAGGTTAGCATGATATGATATACTATAACAGGAAAGAGCAGCAAGAAAATACAGAGAATGCTGAAGAACTCACTTGAAGCATCTGTCTTCAGTCTGTCACAGGTGTACGTGATCAGGCTGTACAAAGGGAAAAGGGAGTAGGATAGCTGGCCCTGTCGAAAAGACGGTTTCTACTTCCATGCAATCGAGGCTTTCTGCAGTAAAAGATTTCCCAGTTCTTGCTTATAAATTATGTAGTGTGGTATATAGATTTATGAGAACACTTTTAATGTATAATTAATTGTGAAACTGATTAAACATTTATTTAATTAGATTATAACACAATAATTTAGCAATTACATTAAAAGGTGGATAAAACAAGACACAGAAAAAATATGACTGCTTTCCTAAGGCTGTGTCTGCCAAAGCATGGGTCTGACCACTTCATTCCCCTAGCCACTAAACTCCAGCGCTTTCCTATTATCTCCAAGATGACAGAGAAACTCTGCAGCTCTTCCCAACTTGGCCCCTTCCCACTTTCCCAGTCTTCTTATACTTTCCCCCCTTCCACAAATTCTACACTAGCCATACTGACCTGTCTGCTACATCTCAGACACGATACTCTACCTCCTGTGTCTCTGCAATAGTCATTTTCTATGCCTGCAGTGTTCTCCCTCCACCTCTTCAAATCCTAGACTTGCTTCAAGACTCAGTTCAAATGCCACCATCTGAAGAAGGTCTTTCCACCAGCAGCCTCCCCCATGTCCAACAGTGTGATGGGAAATGTTTTGACAATTGGCTCTGGAGGATTGTAGAGGAAAAGGTGGAGTAGTACCCACACCATACTTTTAATCTTAATCTGCATTATTAATGTTTTCTTCTCTCTTTCTTAAGTCTCGAGACAATCGATAAAACAATAAATCAAAGCCCTGATTTGTAGCATGTGCCAATTTCTGAAGTATAAATGCTCACATTGAAAATTTATCAATTGGCTCTCCTGAGCCAGTAAGACTTGGTTGCAGCACACCCTTACCAGGTTTGAGTTAGGCTACTTGCTGGATTGCTTTAAAGAGCTAGAGGTCTCCGAGTAATATTTTACCCTAAGTATGTGAATGCTTGTAAAAAATAGTCTTAAAATAAATGTCTTGTGACCATTTATGTACGCATCTACACAACCATTCCTAGATGATGCTATCTGATTCACAATCAAGAAGGGATCAAATGACTAAAATCACCCGTCCTGCTATTGAGTGAGATAGAGGCTATGCTGCTCTCCCAGCCAATAAGAACTTGTTCATTGGGGGCAGAGCCAAGATGGCGGCTGGTAAGCACGGACTAGAGTGAGCTCCGTACCCGAGTCCCTCCAAAAACCTATAAAAATGGCTCTGAACCAATTCTAGAACGGCAGAACCCACAGAACAGCAGAGGGAAGCAGGGCTCCAGCCCAGGACAGCCCGGATGGTCTCTGGGTGAGCTCTATTCCACACGGAGCTGGGAGCTGGGAACGGAGTGGAGCAGAGCCCAGCCTGAGCGGCGTGGACGATCCAGACCAGAAGCCGGGCGGAGGGGGCCCTAGCGCCCTGAATACGTGAGCAGTTACCAGACCCCTCGACCCACAAACACCAAAGACTGCGGAGAAGGTTAGTGGGAAAAGCTGCGGGAGTGGAAGGAGTTCGCGGTTCGGCTTCCAGCCCCGGGGGCAGCGGAGGTGGGGCAGCTACAGCTGTTGTTACTTCCGGCTCCAGGCCCACCTGGTGGGGGGAATTAAGTGGCGGATCACAGCAGGGGTGCACAGCCTGCCGAAGATCTGAGCCCAGTCTGGACTGGGGGTCCTTGGGGAAGGAGGAGTGCGGCTCTGACAGAGCTGGCACCTCCCCCCCAAACGTAGAACATAGAACTCTGTAATCTACAAGCAGTCATACCCCACTGAAAAACTCAAGGGTCAAGTTAGTTGGTTGGGAATATGGCCAGGACGCGAAAACGCGCCCAGATTCAGTCTCAGACTTTGGATTCTTTCTTTGGTGACAAAGAAGACCAAAACATACAGCCTAAAGAAGACAGCAAAGTCATAGAGCCTACAACCAAAGCCTCCAAGAAAAACATGAACTGGCCCCAGACCATAGAAGAACTCAAAAAGGATTTGGAAAAGCAAGTTAGAGAAGTAGAGGAAAAATTGGGAAGAGAAATAAGAAGGATGCGAGAAAACCATGAAAAACAAGTCAATGACTTGCTAAAGGAGACCCAAAAAAATACTGAAAAATACACTGAAGAAAACAACACCTTACAAAATAGACTAACTCAAATGGCAAAAGAGCTCCAAAAAGCCAATGAGGAGAAGAATTCCTTGAAAGGCAGAATTAGCCAAATGGAAAAGGAGGTCCAAAAGACCACTGAAGAAAATACTACTTTAAAAATTAGATTGGAGCAAGTGGAAGCTAGTGACTTTATGAGAAATCAGGATATTATAAAACAGAACCAGAGGAATGAAAAAATGGAAGACAATGTGAAATATCTCCTTGGAAAAACCACTGACCTGGAAAATAGATCCAGGAGAGATAATTTAAAAATTATTGGACTACCTGAAAGCCATGATCAAAAAAAGAGCCTAGATACCATCCTTCAGGAAATTATCAAGGAGAACTGCCCTGATATTCTAGAGCCACAGGGCAAAATAGAAATTGAAAGAATCCATCAATCGCCTCCTCAAATAGATCCCAAAAAGAAATCTCCTAGGAATATTGTTGCCAAATTCCAGAGCTCCCAGATCAAGGAGAAAATACTGCAAGCAGCCAGAAAGAAACAATTTGAATATTGTGGAAACCCAATCAGAATAACCCAAGACCTGGCAGCTTCTACATTAAGAGATCGAAGGGCTTGGAATGCAATATTCCGGAGGTCAATGGAGCTAGGATTAAAACCTAGAATCACCTACCCAGCAAAACTGAGTATCATGTTCCAAGGCAAAATATGGACTTTCAATAAAATGGAGGACTTTCAAGCTTTCTCAGTGAAAAGACCAGAGCTGAATAGAAAATTTGACTTTCAAACACAAGAATCAAGAGAAGCATGAAAAGGTAATCAAGAAACGGAAATTGCAAGGGACTTACTAAAGTTGAACTGTTTTGTTTACATTCCTACATGGAAAGATGATGAGTATGATTCATGAGACCTCAGTATTAGGGTAGTTGAAGGGAATATGCATATATATATATGTATATGTATATATATATATGTTTATATATATATATAAGTGAATGTGTATGTATGCATGTATCTATGTGTATATGTATGTATGTGTATGTATGTGTATATATATATATATGTAAAAGAAAGAGAGCAGACACAGGGTGAGTTGAGGATGAAGGGAAGATAGCTAAAAGAAATAAAATGAAATTAAGGGATGAGAGAGTAACTTACTGAGAGAGGGAGATAGGGAGAGATAGAATGGGGTGGATTATCTCCCATAAAGGTGGCAAGAGGAAGCAGTTCTAGGAGAGGAGGGGAGTGGGCAGGTGAGGGGGGAATGAGTGAACCTTGCTCTCATCAGATTTGGCCTGAGGGGGAATACCATACATACTCAGTTGGGTATCTTACCCCACAGGAAAGAAGAGGGAGGAAGATAAAAAAAAAAATAAAAGGCAGGGGGATGATGGAGTGGAGGGCAGATGGGGGTGGAGGTAATCAAAACAAACACTTTGGAAAGGGGACAGGGTCAAGGAAGAAAATTCAATAAAGCGGGATGGGTTGGGAAGGAGCAAAATGTAATTAGCCTTTCACAACATGAATATTGTGGAAGGGTTATACATAATAATACATGTGTGGCCTAGGTTGAATTGCTCAACTTCTTAGGGAGGGTGGGTGGGAAGGGAAGAGGGAAGGGAATTTGGAACTCAAAGTTTTAAAATCAGATGTTCAAAAACAAAAAAACTTTTTGTATGCAACTAAAAAATAAGATACACAGGCAATGGGGCGTAGAAATTTATCTTGCCCTACAAGAAAGGAAGGGAAAAGGGGATGAGAGGGGAGGGGGGTGACAGAGGGGAGGGCTGACTGGGGAACAGGGCAACCAGAATATACGCCATCTTGGAGTGGGGGGGGAGGGCAGAAATGGGGAGAAAATTTGTAATTCAAACTGTTGTGAAAATCAATGCTGAAAACCAAATATGTTAAATAAATAAATTGCATTAAAAAAAAAAAAAAGAACTTGTTCATTTGTAAAGAGTTGCACATGTTTTCCCTAAGGCATTGGAAGCTCTACACTAACCACTGTAAGCTACTGTTAAATTCAACAAACAGAAAAAGTAACAGAAACAATTAAAAACTCAAACCAGATGTTGTCATTAGCAAAGCAAAAAGAAAGAAAAGAGTTCTGACATTTATGTTTTCAAAGATGAAATAACTCATGTACCAATAGAAGCCATTATTGACTTATGAGCATACATTTCAAGCAGGAATGGATCTCAGAGGTCATCTAGTTCAATCCTTCCCTTTATAGATGGGGAAACTGCGGCCCAAGGAAGGTCAGTGATTTGCCAAGCACCCCCCTCTCCACACACACACATATTAAATACACATGAAAGATGTGAATAAAGCCAGTGCTCTCACTACAACCTGGAGTTGTTATCTATGGCCTACATTATTCAAATATTCATTGGTACTTTGTCCTTCCCTTTCCCCCTCTGGCTTTGGAACTCAATCCCAAAATTTCTCAAATGAAGGTAAAATTTCTTTGTGGAGAACATGTATTTGACATATATGGTGGTGTTTTTTTTTGTTTTAAATACCACCTCTTTTTACCGCTGCATATCATCCAGGAAAACTCATACAGAGACCTCAATATTTTTGACTAGAACTGTTCATATCCAACTATCTCAAACTTTGCAGATGCTTTGCCACTTGAAACCATGACCAAAGAAACCAAATTAGGCATTCTACATTTTTATGATAATTAGAGTGGGACTTTTTTTTACTCTTTTCTCTTTTGGAATGCTAAAGTAATCAAATACCTTTGATGAGTCTTGTGTTTCAAACGCAAGGGCAAGCAAAGTAGACTTTTTATTGTCTTTTGTTTCTTTGATTGAATCAAGAGTCTTTGACATGCTTAAGAAATAAGAAAGCCTAGTTCACATAGGTTTGAGTCCCATGGTTGTGACGCCCTCTGATCCTTGGAAGGATATGTAAGATCTGAGGTTGGAATTATGTTCTGGGGGTCTCACTCACTCAAAGAGTTTGTGTGATTTGACCAGATGAGACTATGGGTAGCTGTTGTTAAGAGCCCTGCTGCTTTGAAAACCCAGATGTTGGTGCTTCTATTTTTGGTAACTATGTATGTGATGTCTTGATCAGACAAAGCCTGTTTGTTGATCTGTTTGTAGTTTCTGTTTGTATTTGCTCTGAAGTTCAGGGTGCGACTTTTTCCCCTGAACTAAGTGAATGATATATGTATGTTTAACTAAACCGAGACTTTTAACCCCTTAAAGTTGCTTTCCTTAGAAAAGCAGATCAAAGAACCTGTGCTAGCAGCCTTCCTGTGTGCTCTTGTGGTTGGTCTTGTTGGGACTTTCACCTCCACAGCAGCTGCTAGCAACATTGTTGTTACAGTATTTCAGATGCCTTCATTTAATAATAGTTACAATTCATATTCTGCTTTTAAGATTTGCAAAAGACTTTATATATTTTAACTTATTTGATCCCCACAACAAGCATGTTAGTTGAGTAGGTGCTATTTTTATTAAGTACACTTTACAGATGAAGAAATTGTGAAGTGACTTGCCAAGTGTCAGACAGCTCATGTTTGAGGCAGAATTCAAACTCGGGTGGTCCTGACTCCATATCCTGTACTCTATCTACTATGCCACTTAACTACCAAAAGTAATTTCTTCCTAAATGGAAAACATTGTAGTTATTTTTAACATTTCACTATTATATTAAGGCTGCCCTTGGATCACTGCCTTGTTCTGGTGGAGGGGCTTGTGTAGCTCAATGAAACTATGAGCTATGCCATGCAAGGTTACCCAAGGGTAGACAAGTCATAGTAGAGAGTTCTGAGAAAGCAAAATAGCAAAAATAGGCTTTACAAATAGCTGAGGAAAGCAGGAAAGCAAAAGGTAAAGGAGAAAGCTAAAGATATACCCAACTGAATGCAGAATTCCAGAGAAAAGCAAGGAGAGATAAGGGATAAGAATTCCTAAATGATCAATGCAAAGAAATAGAAGAAGATAATAGAAAGGGGAAAAATGAGATCTCTTCAAGAAAATTAGAGATATCAAAGGAAAATTTCCTGTAAAAAATGGGCATAATAAAAGACAAAAGCAAGTAGGGACTTAACAGAAGCAGAAGAGATTAAGAGGAGGGGACAAAAATACACAAAATAACTGAACAAGAAAGATATTAACATCACTGACAACTATGATAGTGTGGTTACTTATCTAGAACCAGACATCCTGGAGAAGGAAGTCCAGTGGGCTTTAGGAAACATTGCTAACGATAAGGCTAGTGGAGGTGATAGAATTCCAGCTGAGCCATTTAAAATACTAAAAGCTGATGCTCTTAACATGCTGTACTCAATATATCAGCAAATTTGGAAAACTCCACAGTGGCCACTTCATTGCAAAAGATCAGTTAATGTCCCAATCTTAAAGAAGGGGAATGCCAAGGACTGTTCAAATTACTGAACAATTGCACTTATTTCACATACCAATAAGGCTATGCTTAAGATTCTGCAAGATAAGCTTCAGCAAAATGTGAACCGAGAATTACAAGAAGAGTAGACTGGTTTTCAAAGAGGCAGAGGAACTAGAGACCAAATTGCCAATATTCTCTGGATTGTGACAAAAGCAAGGGAGTTCCAGAGAAACATTTACTGTTGCTTCATCGACTATACTAAAGCCTGTGTGGTCCACAACAAAATGTGACAAGTCCTCAAAGTGATGAGAGTACCAGATCATCTTACTTCTTTCCTATGGAACCTGTATGTGGGCCAAGAAGAAGCAGTTAGAACTAAACATTAAACAGGTAATTGGCTTAAGACTAGAAAAGGAACATGACAAGGCTATATGTTGTCACATTATTTATTTAACTTATATGAGAGTACATCATGCAAAATGTCAGACTGGATGAATAAAAAGCAGGAATTAAGGCTGCTGGGAGAAATATCAAAAATCTCAGACATGCAGATGATACCACTCTGAGGGCAGAAAGTGAAGAGGAATTAAGAAGTCTTTCGATGAGAGTAAATAGGGGAGTAGAAAAGGTGGCTTGAAGCTTAACATCAAAAAAACCCAAAGATATTGGCAATTGGTCCCATCACTTCCTGACAAGTAGAGGGAGAAGAGATGGAAGCAGTGTCAGATTTTACACTTTAAGGCTCAAAGATCACTGCAGATGGTGACTAGAGTCATGAAATTAAAAGATGCTTGCTCCTTGGAAGGAAAACTATGACAAATATGGACAGCATACTAAAAAGCAGAGACATCACCTTGCTGACAACGGTCTGTATAGTCAAGTCTGTGGTTTTTTTTTCCAGTAACAATGTATGGTTGTGACAGCTGAACTATGAGGAAAGCTGAGCACTACAGAATCGACTCTTTCAAATGGCAGTGCTGTAGAAGACCTTTGAGAGGCCAATGGATAGCAAGGAGATCAAATAAGTCAATATTTAAAGCAATTAATTCAGGCTATTTACTGGAAGGTCAAATACTGAAACTGAAGTTTAAGTACTTTGGCTATATAATGAGAAGATAGAATTCAATTGGGGAATAAAAACCCCTGATGTTGGGAAAGACTGAAGGGAAAAGGAGAAGGGGACAGCAGAGGATGAGATGGATAGTGTCATGGAAATAACAAACATGGACTTGGAAAAACTTTGAGAGATAGTGGAGGACAGAAGTGCCTCGTGTGCTATGGTCCATGGGTCACAAAGAGGTGGACACAAGTGAACTAAACAATAAAAACAAGGAACCAGAAAGCTAGGAAAACAAAGAATTATGATTTAATGTGATAAATTCAATTCTTTTCTTTGTTGCTGAAAACTTCTTTCTTTCTTCCTTTCTTTCTTTCTTTCTTTCTTTCTTTCTTTCTTTCTTTCTTTCTTTCTTTCTTTCTTTCTTTCTTTCTTTCTTTCTTTCTTTCTTTCTCCTTTCTTTCTTTCCTTCCTCCTTCCTTCCTTCCTTCCTTCCTTCCCTCCCTCCTTCCTTCCTTTTTACAATGCTCGAGCCTACTTCCTCCCTGCCTTTGTAGGTCCATTCTAGTGAACAGAGTTGAATCTTTTTAATGACTGAAGCTGTTCTAAGTGCCCTTTAAGCCATCATTCTGAAGATCAATGATCTCTGTCTAGGACTATATATACAAATGTAAAAGATGGAGCTGAACTGACTGCATATTGATCCCCAACAAGGCTTGTCGCTTGATTTTGTGACTAAGTCTCTGATACATATATGTGTGAATACATATACATATGCATGAGATATAATTGCTTACATTTATACATGCATATGTATATTTATAATTTCCTAAAAGCTGAATACTAGTGGGAAAAATCCAGATAACTGAGCATTCTAATTCCTCGAGTTCTGCCTTGAGCTTTACTACCTCCAGCAATAACCAATGTTATTACTTGTACATCAGAATATTAGTAAAATAAATGAGGGTTCACCACCGCCCACCCACCCAACCCTCTCCCAGCTGTCATTTGTTAGTCAACAATGTTTGTTGAAACATCATTCTCTAGAAATCTCTATACTAAGAATTATAAAAGGAGTGAAATTCAAGGGGAAAAAATGGAATCCTTTTCCCCTGGAGGTTTCATAGGGTACTGGGGAAATGGGAAACTAAACATGAAGAAACAAAATCAAACATGGTAAATGTGCTTTATGTGTTTATGTGCTTGTATAAACATAAAGAGATTATGTGCCACTGGAATGGGCTTCATTAACCAGGATTACCTCCAGGCCACAATGAGGGACTTGAGAATATATACAGGTATATATATATATATATATATATATATATATATATATATATATATATATATATATATACACATATTTCGATTTATCTTGATATGTGCAATGTTGCTGTTCTTCAGTCATTTAGTCATGCTTGACTATTTGTGACCCTATTTGAGGTTTTCCTTGGCAAATATACTACAGTGGTTTGCCATTTCCTTCTCCAGCTCCTTTTTACATGAGGAAACTGAAGCAAAGAGGGTTAAGTGACTTGCTCAGGGTAACACAGCTAATAACTATCTGAAGCTAGATTTGAACTCAGGTCCTCCTGCTCTAGGCCCAGCACTCTATTCACTAGCTGCCCACATAACAAGTGTTGTTATTGTTGAGGCGTTTCAGATGTGTCTATCTCTTTGTGACCACATTTGGGGTTTTCTTGGCAAAGATACCAGAGTGGTTTATCATTTCCTTCTCCAACTCATTTTACAGATGAGGAAACTGAGGCAAACAGGATGAAGTGATTCACCTACAGTCACATAGCTAGTAAGTGTTTGAGGCCAGATTTCAACTCATGAAGATGAGCCTTCCTGATTCCAAGCCCAGTGTTCTATCCACTGTACCACCTAGCTGCGTATATATATATATACAACACACATACAGAAAAAAGGGGAGGGGAGGGGAGAGGAGGGGAGAGGAGAGGAATCATTTAACTTCTTTGAGCCTCAAATAACTTTTTAAGACTCTAAGTTATAAATGGGATGGGACCAGAATTGGTGGAAAGTCTTCCCAAACAAAATTGTAGGGTTACAGTGTAGTGATGTATATATAGAGTTTAGAAATATATGTATGTATGTATGCATACACATGTATGTGACTATGCACACGTATATGTGTATGTGTATACGCCATCATTGGATAGGATCTAATGAAGCAAGGAAGACTGAGGCTCTCCTTCTGATACTTACCTGCTTTATGATGGCAGGTAAGGCATTTAACCACTCAGGGCTCCTTGCACATCTCTAAGACTATAAGTTACTGAGGAATTACTGAGCTTTACTGATGGGGAGTTTCCACACCAAGACTTCTCTCCACTAATGAAATCACAAGTAGTATGTGCGTATACATACCTTTTTTATCAATGTGCATATATACATACATAAACATGTGTGTATATATGCATACATATCCATGCATATGTGTATAGATATATATGTATATACAGACATAGAAAGAGAGGTACAAACCCCCTCCCCAGCTACAGATGCCATGTTGAAGGTAGTTTGGGTGAATCAGAAATAGTTCCATAGAGTAGAAAACATGTGGAGCATTTTGGAAGGAGAGGCAGGATGCAGAACAGTCTGGAGGGCCAGTAGCTAAATGGGCTAGATTAGAATGCTCTTACTGGTAGATTAATTACAAGAACAAAGATCCTGTAGTGGGGAGGGGGTGGCAGTTACAGATGGGTTATGATCTGTGTGGGTGCAGGAAATTGATGAAAGAACAGGAACCAGAGGGGGGCAACTGTGGGATTCAAAGATGGGAAAATGAAATGATTAAAATAATATGTAGCGTAGATTAAGGGGAGAAACTGGGAGCAGGCAAATGAAAGCTCCAGATAGCTTTTTCTACTCACAAAATCTTAAAAACAGTCCACAGTTTCACTGTGCTTTAATTAAAAGATCTCAAACAGAAAATGATTTTTAAAAAGCTCTTGAAAGCCTATATTATATTGCAAATAGATGAAATCCAAGTAAAGTGAAATGTGATTTGTGTTATATTCAATCCCTTCTTGTGCTTGACCCTACTTGAAAAATGATCTAAATATAATGTATTTAACTACTATTATATCCTAAAATGACTCTTCATTGGTTCCCATAGATTCAGTTCTCATATCGATACAGAGGACTCCCAGGTCTACATATCCAGCTCTAGTAACTCCCTCAAGCTCCAGTCCCAAATATATGTCCTGTAGGAATCCCAAACTCCCCAGTTCCTAAATCTTGCTTTCCTTTCTACCTCCACAATATCTCACCTTCATCTCTTTCTCTCCATGCACACAGTCACCTCCTTAATTCGGGCACTCATTGCTCCTCACCTGGATTATTGCAATCACCTTCTCATTGAATTCCTTGCCTTACATCTCTCCTCCACCTAATCCTTCCTCCATATGGCTCCCAAAGTGATTTTTCCAAAGTGTGCACACAATGGGGTCACCTCTCATTAAACCTCAAGGATCGCCTGTTACCTCTAGGGTCACTGTCACCTAAAGCTCTTTATGACTTGGCCCATCCTCTCTTTAGAACCGTATTCCACATTACTCACCTACTGCTTTCTGATTCAGCCATATCGATCTTAGAGATGCTGCTCCTCTCTCACAACTCTCCCTCTACCATTCCCATGCTTTTATCCTAGGATTCCTCATGCCTAAAATGCTGTTTCTTCTCACATCCATATCCTGTAATACTTGATTTGCTTCAAGACTCTGCTCCAACACCACCTTCAATTTGAGGGATTTTTTGGTTTTCTGTCCCCTTGCCATCCCTGGCTAATAGTACATCTTCTCCAAGGTTATATTGAATTTGCTTCACATGTATTTGTATTGTACCTACATACATAAGCACACACACACACACCAATACATTTATATGTACACATACACATACCTCAATGAGAATTTAAACTCCTTGAGGGCAGGGATTTTTTGGCATTTATTTTTATATTTCTAGAACTTAGCACAGTACATGGCACATATTAGACATTTAAGAGATGATTGCTGATTGACTGACTTTCATTTTAATTATGATCGTTAAATACTCTAGGGATCTTTTGCTTCATATTTTTCTAGGTTGTAGAACTATATTCAAGTGTCTAGAAGGTAAAAATGCTGTCTAAGCACCATGATCTCACCTATGTGGATACTGGCTCCCTGTGCATAGCTCATCCACACCTTCTTATCATGGGTGATTCCTCTCCATAAATCTTCTATAGAGTATCTCTAAATACAAAGTTCTGGAGCCTTTCCTATCAGGGGTGGGGAACCTGCAGACTAGAGGATACATGCGGCCATCTAGGTCCTCAGGTGCAGCCTTTTGACAGAGTACAAGTTTGACAGAGCAAATCCTTTTATTGAGGGGATTTGTTCTGTGAAGTTTGGATTCAGTCAAAGGGCCACACTTGAGGACCTAGAGGGCCACATGTGGCCTCGAGCCTGCAGGTTCGCCACCCCTGCATAGGTCTTTTCTTATTTTCTGGATGTTAAAGCAACATCTGGATTGTCCACATGTTATACTTTGCTCTGGCACCATAATCAGTCAACTTCCTTTTCTATTGTCTGCTTATACCCTTCCTTGATGATACTTTTGAATGAAACTGAGGTATAAGAGGATCCTAAGAGAATATGGTTCAGAATATAAAAGATTCTGGACAGATGCAAATTTAGGTCTGATGCCTGGGAGAAGCTTCTAACACTTGAAGCTATCCCAAAGAGGAATGGATGGCTGATATCAATAGGTATCCCATCACTGAAGGTCATTAAGCAAAAGCTAGATGACCATTTGCTGGAAAGGAAATTCTTGTCTTGGTATGAGTTAGATTAGAGGTCCACTGAGGTCCTTTCCAACTCTTAAGTTCTTACATGTATATGCATTTCACACACACAGATATATTAATATATATATACATATATATATATATACACAAATATCCTCACATGGTTATGCATACATATACATATGCATATATCAAAGAGACAGACAGATTGATAGATAGACATATAGGCAGAAATATAGATGAGACAAACCAATAGAACTGATAGATAGACATTTGGGAATCTTTGCTCCCAAAAGAAGAATGCACATTTGGACTCAAAGGACTGTGGGTTTGATTCCCAGTACATTCACTTGCTAATAGTACCAACGTGGGCAAGTAACTTCCTTTATGGAGACGTTGGTGTCCTCGTCTATAAAATATGGTGGTTGTATCAGATAATTTCTAAAGTCCAGTTCAGGTCTAAATCTATAATCCTTGGACTCTCTGAAATAATACCTCAATCAATTTAAAAACATTTAACAAAATGTAAAATCCTTTGGTAGTCTACATTTCCAACCTATTTTCTCCTACAGATCAGGTTTCATCTTAATATACTAAACAGAGTGATATATTTTGTAGTTTAAGCAGGAGTCATTTTGTGTTTGGGTAGGAAGGCTAGGCCAGTATAATATATGAATATGATTCAAAGATGAATTTATAGTTTTCCGGATTTCATTTGGTAAAGTCTCTTTTCAAGTTCTAGATCCCTTCCTTCTGTGTCAGAAAAGAATTAAAGTCACAATGATCTCTTTATGGTAGACAATTCCAAACTCAAAGTTTATAAATATGAATGTAGCTGCAGAATTTGACAGGTAAAAGGATATCATTCATGAGCAGTATGTGTGATGCCTCTAGTTTAGTTTGGTTTGCTTTGTGTAGAGAAGGAAAAAAGGCAGATTCTTAGAAGATGGCACCTCCATGGCACCATTTTTTAAACTTAATTCTTTGACAACATCCATATTTCTAACATAGGCATATATAGAGTGTGGGCCAAGTGTTCCATCAGGGGAGAAGGATTACCACCTGAGGAAAAGTAGAAGGGACAAAGGTAATGTTTACCCCAGAGTGTGCCATAATACCTGGGCACACATAGGCATCTTCCTTGCACATGTGCTCTCGTACATGATCCATAAACTTTCAAGGACACTAAAGGTCTGGAGAAACAATATGCATTCTGGGAGTTAACTGGTCATGCAATGAAGAGGTACACCTTTAAAGAGAGAATGTGGATAAAGGAGGTCAAACTATCTCCCACCCTCATGAGAAAAAAATAAAAACAAAAAACAAAAAATATTCAAGCATAGGACCTGATGGTATTGGGTTAGAAGAAGCAACAGAGTCAATCATTTTTATATTTTAAAAGTAGCATATTACAAATAAATTGGCAAAATGTCATGTTCTGGGAGTTCAGAAAATTCCATACTTGGTAATGAGGAACTCAGATTAAGTGGCTTTCTGTTGACACAGTCATGAGATGTTTCATGCAAGAAGATGCTTTTGTTCTTTTTAACTTGCTGGCAAGGGATAGAATGGAAGGCAAACTTACAGGGGAGTAAAGGTGGTTAGGGAACAACATATATTTGTCAAGTTAAAAATTTATAACTGATATTTTATTTAAAATTATTTTTAGGGCTCAACTAATGGACCATCCATCCTTTATTGAGCAGATCAAATGTAACAATGATGAACGTTCTGGGCCCTGCATTTTAGTAAGGGCATTGATAAACTAGAGAGTATCTAGAAAAGGGCAATGAAGATGCTGAAGGGTCCTGAATTGATGGCATATAATGATCATTTGCAAGAACTAGAAATGTTAAGTGGGAAGAAGGGAAAACATGTGCACGGGGGAAGTGGAGGTGTGTGTGGAAAAATGGTAGATATTATGGACCTGAAGCATTTGAAAGATTATCTCATGATAGAGGAATTAGCTTTGTTCTACTTGGCCCAGGAGCAGAGAAGCAGGAACACTTGCTAGGTGCTGCAAAAAGACAGATTTCAGGTCGATATAGGGAAAAATGGAAAACTGAACTAAGCTTCAAACGTGAAACACAAAGACATTGTCACCCTCGAATTCTAAGTGGCTAATGACTTACACTGTAGTAGAAGGTGAGAGTGGGAGAGATATTTTATAGCAAGGTCAAGAGAAATACCATCTGTGGCCAAACATACTTTCATCCACACTTCATGCTTATTTTTAGTAGATAAGCAACTTTTCCTAATTTGGCCAGTAGGCATCAATTGTTTACTTATAAGCGTATAGATCCTAATGGCAGCAAAAAGCTAGAGAACAACGATTAAGTAGATAGCATTTTCCCTAGAAAATATGGTAGCAAGTTGACAATTCTGTGCCTTGGGAAAGTCATTTGTCTTCTAAAATTCTCCAGTATACTCGATCTATTTTATGCCAATATTGGTAGAATTACATGATAGTACAACATGTTGTTGAACTTCGTCTTCTTCTGCATCATTTCATTAGTCACAGAACCTCCCAGACTTTAAATAAGTCATTGGCATGCATCTGTATCTTTCCCCCTCCCCCTTGAAAAATCTAATACATTTGGAAAATCTTCGGTTTTCCCAGGAAGCCTTTTTTTATAAACTATTTTATTGTTACCCTTGATGATGCATCTTCTCTATTTCATTAAAAATTAAATAAAGACCCAAGGGGTCGAAGGAAAATGGATTTTCCATTTTTTTTCTTTTTGCTCCTGAGAATGATTTATGAAGTACAAGTACACTCATAAACTGAGATACCATACCCTAGAGAAAATAAACTAGATATTATTCCATTGTTCAGGGTCTGTGTTAGGAAATGGCCTCAACCAAATTTACATGGTGATTTTAAGTCATTTTTAACTGCATAATGTCAGGCTAGATGATGAGAAATGGGAAGGAGCAATTGCCCATTTTTCATCCAAATCAAAAACCTTCCCAAGTCATTTAAAATCAGATGTCTATTTTACATGGTGCAATCAGAAATGCTATTGCTACCACTGAGTTCAGTTCATTATGGGGACATATTCAGAGGAACAACACTCTTCCTGCTGTATTTTCCTGCAACTTGAGCTATTTATTCAACTTCTGTTTTCACAGGATGACATAGACGATAGTGATATTGCAGGAGTGGAGCTGTTGTCGAATAGGGAGACAATATTGGAAAACATAAAAATCAGGGTTAGTGGTATTTCAAAATTTTCAAGCACATGTTCGATAAGGCCATATTCCTACCATACTTTCATTTTCCTTCCATTGGACTCAGTATCCTATGGCTCTAAGTAATGGCAGTGAACTCCTTCCATATACCCTGCAAGGTATTCAGCAGGTTAGTTGTCTGAAATTGTAAACTGCAATGAGAATTTGCAAAAATATCTCTCCTTCTGATCTTCCTGCTTCTATCAGAGGTGCCATCATTCATTGAGTCACCCAGACTCAAAATCTGAAAGTTCATAGCCTTCTAAGAGGCCTTTCTACATTTATTCTCTATCATTTCCCTCCAACTCATCCTCCACATGACTGCCATATTAACCTTCCTTATTCCTGACTTCAATACTATTTCTCAACTGTAGTCTCACACTAGAATAACCCTTTGCTATGCCAGCCCCCTTCTCTCATTGGCAAGTTCCTCCAGGGGCCTCTGTTTTGTGGAGTGGCCCAGGCCTACTAATATTCATTCCCTTCTCCACTGTGTTTTTGACTTTCCAGACTTCAACACCGTATCCCCATGTGGTTACATTCTTTCCACCCCTTGCTTTCCAGATCCATTTTGTATGTTGTTTTCTTCCCAGAATTGTAAACCCCTTAAGGAAAGGGACTATATTTTTGCTTAAAATTCTCCAGCATTTATCATAGCTCTTCTTCTCAAGGCAAAAAGAGGTCATTCTTTGCCTCATTTCTTACCCAGCTTTAATCACTGAATGGGCACTGCCTCAGTCAAACTGAGGCCTGAGAAAGATCTTAACTTTAAAGGGCCACAGTCTCCCACTATAACCAGAGCCATCTCCAGTCATCCTGGTCTATATCTTGCCACTGGACCCAGATGACTCTGGAAGAACAAGTGAGGCTGGTGACTTTGCAGATGAAAAGAGAGAGGATCAAAGAGGTTAAAAACTTGCCCTGAATCACAGAACATGAGTTGGAAATGCTGTCAGAAGGCATCACCTCTACAACATTCTAACCAAGTAGTCCTCCTGCCTCTGCCTGAAGACCACTACTGCTGGAAAAATCACAACCTACTGAGATAGCCTGTTCTTCTTTGGATAACTCTAATGGTGGGGGAATTTCTCCTTTAATCATATCAAAATTTACTAATTGATCCATTTTTGGCCAATCAGAAAAAGGCCTCTTTAAAGAACCACAGAACAGCAGATTAGAAGGAACTTCATTGGCCACCTAATCCAAGCCAGACCCAAAAAGGAATCCTCACTACAATGCATCAGACAAATTGTCATTCAGCTTCTCCAAGGAAGTAGAAATCACCCTCTCCTAAGATAGCACAGACCACTCTTGGGCAGCTTTGATTTGGGAAGATAATTTTCCTGACATCAAAGTAGAATTTACCTTTTTGCCATATCCACCCAATAGTCCTGATTCTTCTACATGAGAATCCTTCAAATACCTACACTTACCCCTTCATTATTCCTTTCTGCTCTGGTCTAAGCATTTCTAATTCTTTCAGTTGACATTTATGTGACATAGCCTTCAATTTCTCTGCCATACTAATCTCTCTTCTCTGTATATATTTCAGATTATCAATATTCTTCCTGAAATGTAGCACACAGAATTGAACGCAGTACTCTATGTCTGATCAGTGCAGCTGGCCTTTGGCCTCCCCTGAATCTCTCTTCATATAGACTAAAATAAGACTCCCCTGTCTAAGGAACTGGACAGAGGAGACTTCCCTTTGGCCCCAGAGTTTTCCTCTTTATTAGTTTCAAATTTCACTTATCTTTAAACCCCAACTCAAATGCCACTTCCTCAATTAAAACCTTCCCTTATCGGGGCAGCTAGGTGGCACAGCTAGAAGAGCACCATCCCTGCAGTTGGGACGACCTGAGTTCAAATCTGGCCTCAGTCACTTGACATGCTTTCTAGCTGTGTGACCTTGGGCAAGTCACTTAACCCCAATTGCCCTGCCTTCCCCCCCTCGGAAAAAAAAAAGAAAGAAAAACCTTCCCTTATCCCATTGTTCTGTAACAATTCAGATAACTAATCAGTCACAAGTAGTTATTAAGCTCTTATTGTGTAATGATAGCTAGTATTTATATAGTGGCTTGAGGGTTGAAAAGCATTTTACAATGTTATCTCATTTTGTCCTCACAATAACCCTGACAGTTGGGTGTTATTATTATCCCCATTAATCTGAAAAGGAAAGTAAGCTCAACAGAGGTGAAATTACTAGCCTAGGGTCACACAACTTTTAAGTGGCTCAGGTTAGATTTGAACTTAAGTATTTCTGACTCCAAGTCCAGTGCTCTATCTATTTCAACATCAAGGGGCCTCTATGAGGCAGGCACTGTGGTAATGACAGGGAGGCAAATACAAAAGCAAAGATCGCTCTTGTCCACAATGAACTAACATTTTGCTGAGGGAGACATGCAAATAGCTAGGTAAGGACAAGCGAGTGAGAGAGCAAGAGAGAGCAAGATCTTTTTTATACATATATATATATATATATATATACATATATATATACATATATATATTTATATATATATATACACACATATACACAACATTCATTTATGTGTATATGAATATAAAAATAAATGTTTATATACATGTTTACACATGGTATATAAGGTGTATATACATGTGTGCCTGTGTATCTGTACATGTACACAAGCAATACATACATGAACACATAGAATCACATGTGTATGGATATAGTGAAGATAGGTAGAGGGACCATAAAGGCAAGACTTAAGTGGTATCTTGATGAAGGAAGTATGAGAATCCATGATGCAGGGGTTGGAAGCAGGGAATTCTGGACACAGGGGCTAGCAAGTACAAAGGTAGGAAACTGTCTCTCACATATCCTATGTAGTATCTTTAAAATACATACATACATACATACATACATATATATATATATATTTCAGACAAATCTAGATTGAAATGTAGAGAAGACCAAAAGCATGCCAAGAGCCAAGAGATAGACTCACTAGATAAGAATGGAACTGGGTTTTAATGACGACTAGGCTTAAATCTGGGGTAGCTAGGTGGTACAGGGGATAGAGTGCTGGGCCTGGAGTCAGGAAGACTCATCTTCATGAGTTGATATCTGGCCTCAGACACTTACTAGTTGTATGACCCTGAGCAAGCCACTTAACCCTGCTTGTCTCAGTTTCTTTATCTGTCATATGATCTGGAGAAGAAAATGGCAAACCACTCCTGTATCCTTTTCAAGGGAACTCCAAACAGGGTCATGAAGAGTTGGACACACCTGAAAAAAGAACTCAACAACAGGTTTAAATCTCTGATGAGGCAAACATTACCAATTATTATCCATAAATTTGTAAATGACTTTTAAAAATCTCTACGGCACCTCCTGCATTTAATCAGTAAGTTTATAACAGTCAAGAGAGATATTAGCCAAAGCAGAGTTGGTGTACTTAGCATGCTGAAATCAACCACCAAATTATCTGCCATTTTGATATCACAGATATTTCTTTCTTCTAAAGATTCCTCATCAACCCGCAGAGACGAGCTCTTTACCCACCTATTGTTTCTGTGCCCATTACAAATGAAGAACACAGCAGCAGGCCTGGTCAGTGATTAGTAAAGTTATTATAAGTAATGCATCTCTTTCACACAATACATTTACTCTTTCAGGGTCGGTCCTTTCTTTGCCAGTTCATGAAAATGAACCAGGAAGCTACACAGACTTTCTTTGTTGAATGATCATCTCTGATTGTCAGGAAAAATTGTCAACATTTAATAAAGAAATATTTTAAAATGTAGTGATCAGTTCCCTGGTCTCACTCACATTTTATCCCAGATTTTCCTCTGGCTATAGGATAAGACTACAGAATGTGAGAGTTGGGAAAACCCTTTAAGATCATGTAATCAAACCTCATTTTACAAAGGAAGAAGCTGAAGCCCAGGACTGAATAAGTGACTTATCCAAAATCACTCAGCTAGCAAATAACAGTCAGAATTCCAACTAAGTTCAACTCACCTCCAACCTAATACTCTTTCTAGTGAAACTCAAACATTAACTGAATTAATATTTATCGACTGTCTGTGGGGCATATGGACAATGCAATAGGTCTGATGTAAAGTGAGCTATACTGCTTTGTTACAACTCTTACCTCAGTACTCTTGCCTTTCACCATTCTTTCTGCAAAGGGAGAACAAATGCTCAAACTGATTTCAGTGTCCCCATCCCCTTCTTTTCCCCTGCCCAATCATCCTCAAGAGAGGAAAAGTATCCATTGGAGCAAAGGTATAATTGACTGTACAGGTTCTGAGAGGTAATCACTTCACCTCCCTGTCTCCTCTTCCCAATTTAAAACAAATCCATACAATACACAATACACGCCTTGCACCTTGACAGTTGACATTTACAGGGCCAGGACTAATTGCTGCCTGAACAGCAACTCAAAAATATTTATGTATAAATAAAGCAAGTAGTTCGTACATGGCTTCAAGAATGAATTGTTAGTGAGTGTTAAAAAAGGTTTCAAGTTTTTTTTTTTCAAAAATGACATTCCTCATTTCCTTTCCAACAACTGGGCCAGCAAGGGGAAAAATAGAACAAAAGCACAGACTGTGGGCAACAGTGGGGCTTCACCACTATTTTGATTTGGGCTCTTCATTTGGAGAATAGGCAAGTTACCCCTACAGAGGTGTAAAGTTAAACAAAGAAGATTCAAGATTTTAATGAGCTACCTTGAACTCCTTATGCTGAAGGCAATCTATATCAGTAAATAATATGTGTTTTATACACACACACATATACACACAAAGACTAAAACACCAATAAAGTGCCATACTAATAAAGAACAATTTTCCATTGAAAACGACTCCCTGGCCACTACTTACAAGAACAGATCATCACCCTATCAACATATTGGCTGTAAGTGAAGGCCAAGCATCTGTCCCTATCTAACGGTCTGGAGGCAGAAGGCTCTGACCTTGCTGTGACTCCGAATGATCCCAATGCTAATCACAGCACATGATCAGATCTCACAGTTAGATACTCTTTCTCAGCTTGTTTTAGCAATGTCTTGTTGCCTCAGGTAGTCAGGATCAAAACATGCAGCTGAAAAGGGGGACAATACAGTCATTCAATTGTCTACACTGCAACTAGTAAACCATTTGCCTAGTGGTGTTTTCTTCTCCTGCTTGATTTATTGATTAATTTAACTAAATTAACAAGTTAATTTGCCACTGTGTAGATGTGATCATGGAAAACTATGTACAATTCATAGTAGGAAGTAACACAGTTATAAATTTATGAATTATGCTTCTGTTTATCTTCTTATTCCCAAGCCTAAGGGTTTATTTAACACCTTTCAAGCCAGGGTTTCTGCCATGATTTTAAACCTTAGTAAATGAAAAGAAAAATATGTTCTCACAAAGTTTTGCATTTAACAAAGTGAAAGTAAGTTCAGCAACCATATTTCCAAGTACTAACATACTCAAATAAGGCAAAATTAAGGTTGGGAATGAAAGACTGAACAGAAATGTAATTGACACATTTAGTGATTGTTCTTTCCTCTCTGATAGCCTAGCTACAGTTTCTGACTCAAGATATCACTTAGGGGTTTCAACTGATACTGTCATCTCTGTCATCCTACAACTTACTGCCCTGACAGGTTATGTTTTCTATCCAAGGTTAATCTCAAGTGACATGGGAACTTCCCTGACATCTTCATTCTAGGGTACCATGGAATAATAGATTTAGAGCTAGAAGACTCCCTTAATGGCCATTCAGTTTAAAACTCTTATTTTACTGAGGAGGAAATTGATACCTGAAAAAAGGACCTAGTAACAAGAACTATGGGGAAAAAAGAGATATGCCTAATGATTTTTAGAATTTCTGAGTAGGGAATAGGACAAGTCCCAGATAGAGTAAGCCTAAAGCTCTCCTACTAGAATAGACTGCCTAGTTCTCTCCTACTAGACTAGGCTTAAGAAGCCTACTAGACTCCTTAAGAGCCAGACAACACATTTTGCATACTTGGTAACTGATAACTATTCACCCAATGTGGCTGACAAAACCATAGCAGACATTGAAGTCATGTGAATCCTTCTGGGAAAAGGGAAAACATTAAAGAATTATCATCAAATGAAAATCACCTTCAATGGAATTCTGGCAGATAACCTGAGGCTATGTCTCTACAACCTGAGTAAAAGCCAGCCCTTTCTACTAAAACACAAGAAAAGGTTGTGATGTAGGGCAAAGCACACTTGGCCTGAAGTCAGAGTTGAGGCCAGTGCTGAATTCTTTTAGCCTTGGTTCCACCAAGTATTTATAGCTATCAGGCACTGTTCTCTCTGCTGGGGATATATTTCTCTGGCCTAATGTTTGCTTAGCTTGGAATCCTGAATCATGGAGTGCTATATCCCTTCCCAACTCCAGCCTTTGCATTTTTTCATCTTGATTTAGCAAACATGACCCTGCTCTCTTGACAATCTAATTATGATCATCTGTGATCACAGGATTGTAAAACACTACCTCTGGAAGGAATCTTAAAGGTTATTTAAGCCACCCTCCCTCATATTTTACAAATGAGAAAAACAGGCCCAGAGTAGCCCAGTTGGTTGCCTAAGGTCACCCAGGTGTTAAGTGGTAGAGCTGGGATTTAAACCTACTCCAACTCCAAATCCACTGCCTCTTGACCTCAATGACCATTAGTTTTGTTTGTTCCATGCTCGATCTGGATCTCTGTTGGTGATTTTTGCCTGTCATTCTAACCTTGAATCCACTGTGCCCAAACACAGTAGCAAAACACGAGAGACCTAGCCTCTTTTTCTGGCCTACTCGTCCTAAAACTGTACAGAAAGAGTCAGAATTGTTTCAAATTGCTTTGCATAAGAAAACACAGTAGCATACACAAACGTATGTGAAAATAGAAATACAGTTTTAAAGTAACCATTTCTACTTGGATAAGGACCTCGAAAACAAGTCTGTCATCCTTTAACGGATGATGGAACCATCTACATCTTCTTCAGGGGGAAAATGAAAGTTATTTGTGAGTAACAGGCATTTGGATACTAACTTATCTTTTACTCCTCAAGCTTTTTGGTCTTTTAAAATACAATCCCTGGGGGAAGTTCTGAACAATGAAAAAGAGGGTAAGCTTAAGTTTCAAACAATCTGGTCTCATGCCAAGTATCCAAGACACTGGATGTGTTTGTGTGTTTTTATTGCAGGGTGTGACATACTAAAACCCCTAAAAATAAACTCACCTACTAAACCTGTAATAAAATAACACATGCCACACATGTCAAAGTTTACATATGATGAATGAGAAAAGTGATATGTTAATCTATTTTCCATTCACTTTGGCATTAGCATGTTTACCACTTGCCTAGCTAACATTTGGGCCAAGAAGGAATTGGGCACAGGATATGGAAGTCTGGAAAGGGCATCTGGAAAACTGGGCGTGACCAACGAAGGCAAACTTCAGTGTGACATCAGTGTGTAGTCAAGGACAACATAGGGAATGACAAAGATGAATTTAGGCTACTACATGAATTTACATATAACTGGCATTGTCAATTTCTCAGATAAGAAAGTGATTTTAAAAATCCTCATAGCTGAGTTTGCAACAACATTTTTGTCTGGCTACCAACTCTGTGAAATCAAGGAATTACAAAATAATATTTCATAGCACACTTTTAATCTATTTTTTCCTCTATGCCTAATAATGGAAATTTGGGGAACTCACTTTTTATTTCTGCCTGCCCATCTCTCCAACCCCTAGGGGAAATAGACAAATGGCATCATTATGGGCAATGTGGTTTCAGCTTTTCAGAAAGATGGTCATGGTGCCTAAAAGGAATGAACAGAAATTGGGCAGAAATTATGTACAGCACCGTCAATATGGTATTAAAAAGACAACAATACAAAATGTGCTGTAAGTAAAAATTGATGGTTTGGGGACAATATTTGCTTTGTACAAATCACTTTTAATTAATATTTATGAAATGCAAACATATGTTCTCAGATTAGTTTAATTTAAAAATAAACCATAAACAAAAGTCTCTCAAGAATAATTTTGTAAAAATTACATCCATAGAAATAATCTTGGTACTGTGTTTCTCTGCTCATTTGCTAATATAAATATGCAATACTGCTCTACACTAATGCATTTGTAATCATTGTACTTCTAAATGAAGTGAGTTCTCTGCATCTGGATTAATGCACCTGAAGAGCTCTTCCCTTTATGTCTAGGCTCATGAATTATTCTGAGCATTTCATCTGAGGATACATAACCCAGTAGCCCACTGAGCAGGAATGGATGTGGCCAAAGGGGTTTTTGATTGTGGCCATGGTCTTCAGGAGTGGCTTGCTATGGGGAAGCTTGATTTTCACTGCCATGGGCTTTGCCTCATGAAAAAGAAACTTGTCTGCTGGGAGATGTCTGAGATTCTTGTGTGGTTAGGGACTGGGTCTGATGTGACTTATGAATTCTCAGCCAACTTGAAGAGGCTAAGGCAGGGGTGCAGAACCCATGGCCTCAAGGCCACATGTGGCCCTCTAGGTCCTCAAGCTTTGACTGAATCCAAATTCCTTCAGTCAAAGGGCCACACCTGAGGACCTGGAGGGCCACATGTGGCCTTGAGGCCGTGGGTTCCCCACCCCTGGGCTGAGGTATGTCGTGGGATTTAAAGTTCAGTCCGTGGTAGACTGGGTGGCAAAGCCTAAATTATTCTTCTCTGCACTGACATCTGTGTCCCACTTATTTATATTACCTCTCCGTGCCAATGAATATGCATGTCAAGCCCTTCCATCCCTCAATCACATACCAGGATGTAACACAGGACAGTGCAAAGGGCACTGGATGTAGACTCAGAAGATACGAGTCCAAATTCTACCACCAATGCTTACTAGCTGTATGACCTTGGATAAGTCACTTCTCCTCCCCATAGAGCAACACTAGATAGTCCCAGAAGGTCCTTCTAGCTCTAGAGCTAGGACCCGATATAACCAAACCTACAAACTTTTGGATTCAATAACTGAATCATTACCTTCTGGCAGAGCCATAATTAGGAATCATTGTGCCTAGGGCAACTATCCAACACAAATATTATCCTGGCCAAGCAGTAGCAAAACCTTTGGATGGGGAAGAATGGGCTCTAGTAGGGGAGAAACTCATCCCAAGTTGCCAGCTGCCAGCTTCCTATAAGAAGCAAGAGGGAACAGAGAATAATGTACTGGACCTGGAGCCAACTAAACCTGTATTCAAATCTGACCTGAGACATTCCTAGCTGAATGACCCTTGTCAAGTCACTTAATCTCTATGAGAAATCAATTTGTCATTTGAAAATAAGGAAAAGAGTCCCTACCTCATGGGATTACGTTGAAGATTGAATGAAATAGTAAGTGAAAAGTTTGGCTATACTTAAAGCCTGCATCAACTATCTTGAGCGCTGTTTTAGCTAATCTTGCTAACTCAGAGCTAGGCTCTTTGGTTTCTAATCTCCTAAAGGGCTGCAGTTGCAATCAATGCCCACCAAATTGGGGGCTCTGAACAAAACACCTGATCACCACATCCTAGTTACCTCTCTGCCATCTTGACACCTGCGGATAAGTTTTAGCGATCCTATTCTTTGTTCTCAGGCTCCTCCTTCTTTTTAATTATTAATAACCAATCAATAATATGGGGGGGATGCAGATTTTTTCCTATTTCCTCCTATAAAGGCTAGGTCAAGGCAGCCTCTGAAGGAAAGGGCTGATGATGAGATTGGGTTCATGTTATCCTCAGTCCTGGGTGGGACCTCACCCAAATGAGAAAGCTTATTTCTGATTAAAAGGTAAATTCTCGCCCATTGTTCAACTACATAAGTGGCCTGGGTGGAGGTAGATCCTCATGTCTAGATGGGGTGGTCTCCATAGAGATGAGTCTCTTTGTCCAAGCCACTTGGGTACTTGACTTGGAGTCAAGTACCCAAGCCCTAATTAGAATAGGACTACCTCTCATTACAATATTCATTCTCTCATTAATTGTTAACCAATCAGAGTTGATTTCTATCTGTTGGGAATACCCACCCTTTCAAGGGTATTTAAATGCTCAGTGGGGCACCCAAGGCTCATCTCTGGTTTATGAAAGTCACTGACCACAATTTATTAATTATTTGCTAGCCATAGCAAATACTGAATATTAATTATTAAATATTAATTAAAAACTGACTATTAATTACCCCAAAATTATGTCTCTCAGACTTTTCATTCACCACAGTGTATAGGGGGCGTGTTGCATGGTTACATTCTTAGTACTTGGTCATATTGTCTAACTCAGCTTTGTATTCAACCCACTGCTTTACATACTGGGTAGAAGATATTTTGGAGCTCAATTTGTAAACTGAGGAAAGATGTCTTCTGTATGAACCAATTACAATAACTTTGGTAATCATTACACACTATCATGTAGTACTTCAAGGCTTAAAATTCTGTGAAGTAGGTCATCCAAGTATTAGTATCCCCATTTTACAAAGGAGGAAACTGAGGCCTGGAGAGGTTAAATAGAGAAACAGCTTGGTATAATAGAAAGTAGGCTGGCCTTGGAGTCAGAAGTTCTAGGTTGAGATACTGACTGACAATTAGTAGCTCTGTGACCATGGCTTAGTCATTTGTTACCTTTCTAAGCCTCATTTTTTTTTATTTTAAAAATGGGAATAATACTATGTGTCTCACAGTGTTACTGTAAAGAACGTACTTTTGTCCACTTTAGAATGCTACAAAAATGGGCCTTAAGTACCTTGCTCAAGGTCACTCAGGTAGTAAGCACCAAAGCTAGGATTCCAACCTACTAGCGTGGATTTCAGATGTCCAGCTTTATTCCATTAAACCAGGCCAGACCCCCAGGGTAACATACTCATTTCCAAGAACCGCACTCTAAAAGGAGCAAAGCGTTCAAATCCCACATCTTCCAGGAAACATGCACTGGCCTTGCTCCCCTCCTTACCCCAAGACGTTTACCATTCTCTGCGCATTTGCCACAGTGAAGTTAAACAATGTTTGAGGATACCCCCTTCTACCCTCAAGAGAACTTAATGGACAGATCATGGCTGGCATCGAGATCCTAAAATGTGCCTTTGCCCATCCCTGTTTTGAGGCTGGGAGGCACCAGACTGGTATGAAACTGTTTGAATCTTATATCTCCAGAACTGTTAAACAAGGCTAGAAAAACTGATATTAAATCATTGTGAGCTGAGCAGATAGTTATCAGGGGTGCAGAGCTGGGCACAAGGGAGGAGGAAAGGCAGGGGAGAGATTTATATGCTTAAGCAACAGAAGAATAGCATTCCCCTTCCTAATTCTTAGAAGCTTGGCGACTCTGCTGTGGTGCAAAGGTCCCATCAAGCAAAACAAAAGTGAGATAGCACTGCTTCACCATTCTAGCATGTCTAGGTTCAGGGAAAGAATCATGAAAGGTTCCATCAAGTCATCTACATGTTCAGTCATGCACGAGTCTGTGTGTGTGTGTGTGTGTGTGTGTGTGTGTGTGTGTGTGTGTGTGTCAGGGAAATACAGGGAAATACCTCAGATCTCTGGACACCATCCCTTTTAGGGGAGAGAGGCCCCAGGATATCACAAGTCTACTGTGGGAGAGGTTTCACCAGGGGTGGGAGCAGGGAAAGACCAGACCCAGAAGGACACCACCAAGGGCAGTAGTCACCTGGTAGAGCAACCAGCATATATACTGGCCTAGGTGGGATTGAAACTAGATAGCAAATCCACAGCTTCCTCTTCTGCTCTGTTTCTTTCTTGGGTATAGGTGATTTGAGAATAAATCCTGAGAAGGACTTTCTGGCTTTTGACGAATCCCTGAGATGAAGAAATTAGGAGCTACTGGCTCCTGAATCAGGCCCAGACATATTTCAGGAGAAGCCACTGGAAACCAGCATAGCACTTCTTAGAGAAGATGGCTACTGGCAGGAGGATGAGCCCAGGCCCTGGCCTGTGTTGCCAGAAGACATGGACCTAGAAGTTGCTTGGATAATGGAGAGCTGAGGCAAAGATGAAGTATCAATTCAGCAAGCTTACAAAATATGTCAGGTTTTGATGGTGTAAGTATTTACCTCCGAAGAGAATGTGACAGTATTTATAACTTATTGCTACTTATTAAGGTTGTTGTCAAAGCACACATGAGTCTATTGGGTTTTAGCATTTCTTTTGTGTGAAAGAAATAAATAGCTGTCCTATACTTGATTGACATTATATAGTGAATACCTTTCTACTTTTCCCTTTTCAAAGTGACATGAGCTACTGCTAGGTGTTTAGTGATTTCCCCAATGCTCTAGAGGAATACCTAACTTCTCTCTTTGGAGGTCAGGCTCCCCCAGGACATGAGGGGAGGGGGGCTCCTGAGTAGGAGAGGCAGAGGCTAAGGATCCCAGACACTTGGCCTCAGCAGTGGTTCTTGCCTTGAGTGTTCTCATGCTTCCTATTCTGATGGTAAGTTCGGCTATTTCAGGCTGCTGAAGGAATACAAGCGTGGTCAGCACCCTATAAATTTTGGTGCCCTGAGACCAAGACTTGGTCCTTAGTTATAGTTCTCCTTGACTCCATCTACCTGTCTGCATCACTCCAAGTAAATAACGCAACAATTCACTGCTCCCTAAGTTTCCATCATCTACAACTGAACAGTTGATTCTATATTGTCTTATGTTGTCCCCTAGTTGCTAATATGTCTAACCCAGTATAAGAACTGACCCCTAAATTCAAAAATGGGGGCCAGGTTGTCTGCTTCTTTTCAGCCTCCCATACATATATCTAAGCACTCAATAAGCATGTGACTTCACAGTATGTATGAGTGTGTACTAATTAAAATAATAGGCTTCCATAAACACTTTCTGATTGACCCAGTAAACCAAGAGAGAAAGTATAGGTTTTTCTTCCTTCTTCAGTGCACTGTGATATATCTGGCCACCTTTCTACCCAAGAAGGCTAAGAGAAGAGTGTTAGCTACTCTGATCTAATTTGAGTTGAAATATTAAAAAGAGCTTAAATAGAAGAGGCACCTTGTCCATGAAGAGGCTTGCTCAAGAGTCAGCAGCTACTGTTGACACTGCTAATACAGATACCTCTGGAATGGGGATAAAGAAGCACAGGGAAGAGACTGAAGGGAAAAGAGAAAGGGAGAAGAATGAAAAAGCTGGCAGGCCATTCACAGATGTGCTCACTGTGGAGAGTTATTCGGATGGGAAAGTCCCCCATCAGTATTCCCATATAGGAAGAAGGATGTTATAAAGCCAAGCTTTGCAAATTGGAACAATTGCTCAGCTCAGATACAAAAGCATCTGTCTTCACAAATGGAAGAACACAATCATTTTCAATATAGTATATACAGAGACCAAGGTTGCCTATAAAAAAAAACTACTATTGTGATGTGATCTTTGTGTGTGTGTGTGTGTGTGTGTGTGTGTGTGTGTGTTTGTCTGTGTGTTGCTTGACTTATCTTTACCTGCAACAACTAAAAATAGGCTAGTGGGGGAGGGGGAAGAGGATGACAATGAAAAGAGAAACACAGTTAATTAGGCTTGCTATAAAATAATATACGGTAATGACACCCTGTTATTTATAAGAGACACAAGGCCAACTATTCCTGAATTATGAAGTCGAATAAATTTTCACTTAATCTCTAATTATAATGCAGTCATACTATTGCAAGCTGTGACCTTGTCAAATCTCTCAAGATAAGCTGCTGTGAACCGGTCTCCAGTCAGATGGAAGGCTTCCTCAAGACCTCATGATGCAGAAATGAGTAGAGATGACTCAGCAGGCGGTGTTTTCCTTACAAAGTCACTACTAAAGGCACATTCTGGCAGAAGACATGAGAAATGCAACACGTGGGATTGAGGACCTGGAGGAATAAACAAATGAGGCAAAGGGGCAAAAGAGAAAATCTCTAGTCTGAAAGCAAAGCATTACAAGGGGACCCTGGCAGCCAGATGGAGGCCTCTCCTAGTACCCTTGGGTACCCTTCTCCTTTTCCATTTGGTAATTCTACTAAAGGAAATCAGCAAGTGTCCAGAACTGTACAATGTGTACTGCCTGGGTATCCCGAGAGGTCAATACACATGAGGCAGGACATCTGTACTATTGATCAGTTACTGGCAAGGAGGGAATAGAACAGCTATACTGGCAACTTTGAGCATTCAAAAATTCCTATGCCATCTGCTTAGGCATCACTTTCCCCGCTGGCTTATTAGTATGCATGTGTATGTCTTAGAACTATATCCCATACAAACCAATCTCTTTAATTAAATGTGGGAGAAGAGAGGTGTTCTCTTTATCTTCCAAGGCAGAATAGGGAACATGTTTTTGTGGATTTGCTACTGTGGGGGAGAATCATCTGATACAGACAAGGAATGTGAACTGTGTATTTAATTGACCAATACGGCTGAAATAGCATTCGTGTAGTGAATTAATGGGAGATATGATCGGAAAGGGAGGTGAGCGCCAGATCACTGAAGGCCTAGAATGCCAAAATAAGTGGTTTGGGCCTTATTCTGTTGACAGTGAAGAAGCAGTGAAGGTGTTTTGAGCAGAAGAGTAATGGCTACATAGCAGTGCTGTGGAAAGATAAGCATGTACAGGAACATTTAAGATAGATCAGTGCCCTCCATAAGTCAAACACTATAGGCAGAAAGAACAACACTGTGGTGTGAGGTAATCAGGATTTCTAGCCTGCATTAATGGCCATAATGAATATGTAAAGGAAAAGGATGGACATGAAAGACAATATAAGGAAGAATTGAGAGCCCTGGATTCCTTTGATATAGACAGAGAGAGAGAGTAAGGGATGCTTCCAAAGTTTCCAATCCAGATGGCCAGGAGAATGATGGTAACACTGACAGAAATACGGAAGGTAAAGTACATAGCTTTTACTATGGCAGGGTCTATTCTACTACATGAGGATGGAGGATGAATTGATAGGACAATCTGCTATTTTGGTAAAGTATTTTGTTATGATTTTGTCCTCTTCTTTTCCAATGGAATTCAAATAGAAATGGTCCTAAGACAAATTACTATCATGCTACTGTTCTTGGTACTTTAATTTTCCATGGACTATTGCACAGGTGGACAGTAGGCAGTTTCTTTTGATTAAGTTGAGTTCAAATATTTGCATGAAAATGCATCTTCTGTAGGCTCACTGCAAGTATCCTCAGTACAATGTTGGGAATGTATAGAACAAGGATGGCATGTATGTCATCATATGAACATGCACATGATTGGGATCTCCTCTGCTGGGTTGTTGTTTCTATTATTATAATTACCTCCTTATCTTGGTCAGTGGAGTTCAATAGGAATATGCCTGAGACAAGTCACTATTTACTGTTATTTCTTAGTCATGTTCTAGGTAATACTGAAAAGTAGAAAATTAGTTTTTCTGGTTGAATAAAATAATATGTAAAATCATATTTCATAGGCTCTGGGAAGTCATCTTCAGAATAATTCTAGTAACAGACAAGAAGACAGAGATGATAGGTCATCCTCAATAAATCTCTATTTTTTGAAAGCTTTCCATTTGATATAGTTTGGAGGGTTTGAGTATTCACTGTGGCAACATATACTAAAAACAGGGTTTTTATGAATTGAGGTCAAGTCCAAGTGAATGTGGACTTGTGAGAGTGAGTTTGGCTTCTGAGAGTGGTCTGGCTCCAGTACCATTTATCAGCTGAGTTCTCCAGAATGTTTTGAGGTCTTTATTTGCAATGTAAGTATTTGTCATCTGTTAGTCTATGAAAGATAGGGAGCTTCTGGCACATAATACTAGGAAGAAGATTCTGTCTTTTCTTCAGTGATATATTGTATGGCTTCTATCATCTCACTGAAAAATCTGCATTAATAAATCAAGACTCCCTAAGAATGACCTTTCTATACTTTCTAGAGGCAATGACCTGGTCCTGAATTGCTGTCATGTACCCCTACATTTCTATAAACAAATGTGTCTGACTCAGTCATTTGTTTGATGCTCCTCTTTTGAAAAAACTGTTGGATGAATTCATGTGTATGATGTCCATGGAGCAGGTTTTGATTGCACTCTTGGATCATCTCTGTGTCATAGGATCCATGTGGAGATAAATCTTGGTTACATTCGCCAAATCTGGGGGAATATGCCTGTTTTACACTTTATGAAGTGAGGTATGTGTGTCCCAAAAGCATTTCTTTGAACTTTTAACTAGTTTATCTAGTGCTTAGAGGATAGCTATCAATACTCTATTTTGTTTTTGATGGAGAGGTATTCTTTCTATCATTGCTTTAGGGTAGTGACCCTTGGGTTTAGGTATGGCTTTTTGTTTGGTCACCTTTTGTAATCGACTTGACTGTGTTAAAAGTGTAAGTTAAGAACGGTATTGTGTGATAATTGATCTAAATGGGATCTTTCTTATTAAGTTGAGGTCATTATGCCTGGCAGTCTCTTAACAGACACACAATCTTTCTCCTTGATTGACATCCGTGTACACAAGGTATCTTGCCTGGAGAAGACCATAGTGTATATTACCCCCATCCATTAGTTTATGCCTATTGATTCAAACTCAGAAATCAGTAATTTTGATTCTTCCTTTTGACATAGAGTCCAAATGAAACTTTGATATTATTGGAGAAGGTTTTCATGAGATGACGTAGCTGTTTAAGGTGTTTCCAATCATGCCATATATCTACCTTGATGTCTCACACATTTATCAAGTGATTAAAACAGCATTTTGGTATGAGTCTTTCTTTGACTTAAAGCCATGCTCATTTCTATTAAGGAGTGATGATGATGGTTTAAAAGCCAGGAAGAACCATAGCAGTCTTAAACTTTCTCCCTGAAAGATGCTATGTTTTATATCAATAGATCTTAACATAATTGTCTTGATGGCATGGTTTAAATAGAGACTAATTTCATGTGGAAATCAAATACCCTAGTACTCTCATGAATATATTTCATCTAGAATTCTCATGAATATATTTTATATACCTGTAGTATGTAACTAAACCATGAGTGCAGAACAGAAACAAAGATTTTTAAGTAATCAATAAAACTGATGTAAATCTTGTGGTACTTTTGAGTGGCTTGCTTAGAAATCACCAAATTGGTAATTAGTTATTCTTTTTTTTCTTTTTTTTTTAGAGGGGGAAGGCAGGGCAATGGGTGTTAAGGGACTTGTCCAAGGTCACACAGCTAGTGTGTCAAATGCCTGAGGCCAGATTTGAACTCAGGACCTCTTGACTACAGGGCCAGTGCTCTACTCACTAAGCCACCTAGCTGCCCCATAATTAGTTATTCTTTAAACATAGGACTTTTTGGCCAACCATGTTTTTTCTCTTCAGCTAATAAATAGTTTTCTTGTGTTTACAGACTTTTTGAGTGATATAGCTATGAATTCTTTGTATAAAGTACATAAACATATGATTGGTCTATATTTGGAGGGGACATTAGTACTCTCATCTTTTGACAATAAAGATGTGATAACTTCTGTTAAAAAAAAGCTGAATCAGGCCTTGCCTAAGAAAGGAAGTTGGTTGTGCTTTGCTAGTAACTTATGTACCACTATAAAGCATTTGAGCCAGTGATGTGCATCTTATATGAACCAGATGCTTCCTGGATTTGCAGAAAACTGAGAATTTCAGTAACTGCTGCCTCCCTACAAGTAACCATTCCATAATTCATGACAGCAATGTTATGCAATCTTTATCACCATCATTACTCCTAAGCCTAAAAAGAAACCTTTTTCTTTTCTTTATCCAGATCAGAGGTTCCCAAACTTATTTGGCCTACCACTCTCTTTTCCAAAAAAAAAAAAATTACTCAGCACCCCCCGGAAATCTATTTTTCCTTAACCCTTTAATTTTTTTTTAAATTTGCATTGTTTCAAAATATATAAAATATTTTTAAATGACGTGTATTAAATTTAATAATTTATTGTAAATTTGTGGGTTTTTTCCTGCGTTGAAATTTTGATGATGCAATATTGCATCATGCAACTGTATGGTATCAAATTGTAAACAAATCATTACACGTGCATATTCCTGCCTATTCATGCTAGACTTCCTGACAATGGGCAACACACTTGCCTGCTATCACTTGCTTGTTAAGACCTGTCTGTGGACTTGACCACTAATTTGTTATAACTTGTGTTTTGTGTATTTGTTTGGAAAATAATGTAATTAATACAACTTTAACTCTGTTACACAACAATTTTTTTTCAAAATCTTCTTATCTTCTCTTCTTTCCTTATCCTTCCACCACCCCCTTATTTTTATTCAATGTCCCTCAATTGCACCCAAGGCTACTACCATCCCCCAGGATCGTTCCGGTGGCCCTCAGGGGGCAGTATTGCCCACTTTGGGAACCTATGATCTATATACTAGGTCAAGTTTTCATTACTCTCAGTTAAAGGATAATTTTTTAAAAAAATTAAAACTACAGATAAAGTAAAATTGGACTGAGTCTTTGAGTGACCATATAAACAATATTTGGAGATTTATGTCATAACAAGAATCATCAACAAACTATGCAAGAACATCAAACCAGACATGACATAGCATAGTACTAATCAAAGAATACCGTATTTGGAATCAGAATGGCCAAGTTCAAATCCCAACTCCATTGCCTATTATGTTTTTGACCTTGGGCAAGTCACTTCCCATTATTATGCCTCAGTTTCTTCCTCTATAAAATGAAAACAGTGGATCAGATGGCCTCTGAGGCTCCTTTCTAATCTGATGCCATGATCCAATTAAATGTGTGGAATGAATGGGTTAACTCTAACTGTGAAGCAGCCAGTGGATGGATACCTCATCTGCTTCCCACAAAAGAGAATATTCAGGAAATCACATTTCCATAATAATGGCATTTTTCAATTTTCCATAATTTGGATTGGGATCATGTAGGTAAAACTTAGTTTGAAAATATGAGGACATGGGACTATGGCTCTGACTGAACTGGTTCACATCTTCAAGTTGACAATGAATTCCATTTAAAAGTCAGCCAACTCAATTATTTGACTATGTAGACTACCTAGGTCTACACAAAGTGAATGAATATACTTATTTGGTCCAAATTAGACTTGGTAATGTCCCTTCATCCTGTCTGTCAGTTAGGTACGTCCAACAGTAAGATTATAGGTCATGGAGAGAAACATAATAATTGTAAAAAGAAAGAAATCTAATAATTTACTTGAGAGTTCTCTCCAGTTCCAAACTAATAAGGGCTTAATTTGAATCTATAGATTGTTCTGCACTTAAATGAATTATTTGGTCCTACTGCAGGCATTGTAGCTCTTGGGCTCCCACTGTGTCCAAGAAACAAATCAAAATAAATTTGTGATAATAAAATTAAGGGCTTAACCATGCTGTTCTTGTATATGCTCATAAAGGTTTTCTTCTTCCTTACCTACTGTTTCTTTCCGCAGGATTTTAAACACTCTCTGCCAGACTGGCAGCAAATCCATTTAACCACAAAAGTATGAGAATATCCTTTGAAAAATTAACAAACTTAGGGAAAAGTTTTCAAGACAACTGGTGCTAGAGCAAAGCAACTTGGGGCTGGAGAAATCAGACAGAATTACACAGACATAAGCAACTTCTTCCATACCTCCTCACCCCCTCCCAACTTCAGATACAAATACTTTTCAACTCTCCCATCCCCCACCTTTGATTCCCTCCTCCAATTAGCCCCAGTTATGTCTTTGGTTTTTAGAAGATATGCTTTGAAAGTTATATGCTATAATTTCCCTGATATATGATTATCAGTTTAGTGTGTGATACTTGGAATTAAGATTGCAGTTTAGATCTATAATAAAGAAGCCTGTTTTAGGACAGTTGTTGACCCCTCCCTGCATTACAGCACACATCCGTGTACCAAGAAGAAAATGCCTTGCCACACATTCTTGTAATTTCCCAAGGGACCCCCATCCTCTTGCTTCAACCTGAATTAGCACAAGACCCTGTCTCAAGACTCAGGCTTTAGGAACAAGGAACTGACCCACACCCAAAGTGAGCAAACAAGTCCTGTTATGGGTATGTCCCTCAAGGCTCCTGCCCCCAAACAGTAAAATAATAAGGCAACATGAATGTAGTTAGGCCTCGAGGGGTCCCTCAAGGCCTGTCCCTTTCAGCTAAAAGGATAAGGTTATGCAAAGAAGGACATTTGGTAACATCCCTGTTCCTTGTGCCCAACCCTTGAGCAACGACCCATACAGTTAAGAGAACATCTAACTGCTGAACCTCTGCTTCTGTATAAAAGCCTCTC